>NW_027471997.1:1202500-1502500 GCF_965638725.1 Aptenodytes patagonicus | reverse complement strand
TGAGGGCCAGCAAGAGCTTTCAGGGCTAGCCCCTTTCATGTGGGAGCAGTGGCTGGACGTTTCCGATTTGGGAGCTGGGCTCTGGCTGTGCCGAGAAGGAACGTCCGCAGAGTGCTGTGTCTAGGAAGCTCAGAGGGCCAGGGCTTGTGGGGCTGTGGAAGGGCTGCCTAGGGAAGGTGAGGGCCAGCAAGAGCTTTCAGGGCTAGCCCCTTTCGTGTGGGAGCAGTGGCTGGACGTTTCCGATTTGGGAGCTGGGCTCTGGCTGTGCCGGGAAGGAACATCCCCACTGTGCTGTGGCTAGGAAGCTCAGAGCGCCAGGGCTTGTGGGGCTGTGGAAGGGCTGCCTAGGGAAGGTGAGGGCCAGCAAGAGCTTTCAGGGCTAGCCCCTTTCGTGTGGGAGCAGTGGCTGGACGTTTCCGATTTGGGAGCTGGGCTCTGGCTGTGCCGAGAAGGAACGTCCGCAGAGTGCTGTGGCTAGGAAGCTCAGAGGGCCAGGGCTTGTGGGGCTGTGGAAGGGCTGCCTAGGGAAGGTGAGGGCCAGCAAGAGCTTTCAGGGCTAGCCCCTTTCATGTGGGAGCAGTGGCTGGACGTTTCCGATTTCGGAGCTGGGCTCTGGCTGTGCCGGGAAGGAACGTCCGCAGAGTACTGCGGCTAGGAAGCTGAGAGGGCCAGGGCTTGTGGGGCTGTGGAAGGGCTGCCTAAGGAAGGTGAGGGCCAGCAAGAGCTTTCAGGGCTAGCCCCTTTCATGTGGGAGCAGTGGCTGGACATTTCCGATTTGGGAGCTGGGCTCTGGCTGTACCGGGAAGGAACGTCCGCAGAGTACTGCGGCTAGGAAGCTGAGAGGGCCAGGGCTTGTGGGGCTGTGGAAGGGCTGCCTAGGGAAGGTGAGGGCCAGCAAGAGCTTTCAGGGCTAGCCCCTTTCGTGTGGGAGCAGTGGCTGGACGTTTCCGATTTGGGAGCTGGGCTCTGGCTGTGCCGGGAAGGAACGTCCCCACACTGCTGTGCCTAGGAAGCTCGGAGGGCCAGGGCTTGTGGGGCTGTGGAAGGGCTGCCTAGGGAAGGTGAGGGCCAGCAAGAGCTTTCAGGGCTAGCCCCTTTCGTGTGGGAGCAGTGGCTGGACGTTTCCGATTTGGGAGCTGGGCTCTGGCTGTGCCGGGAAGGAACGTCCGCAGAGTACTGCGGCTAGGAAGCTGAGAGGGCCAGGGCTTGTGGGGCTGTGGAAGGGCTGCCTTGGGAAGGTGAGGGCCAGCAAGAGCTTTCAGGGCTAGCCCCTTTCGTGTGGGAGCAGTGGCTGGACGTTTCCGATTTGGGAGCTGGGCTCTGGCTGTGCCTAGAAGGAACGTCCGCAGAGTGCTGTGTCTAGGAAGCTGAGAGGGCCAGGGCTTGTGGGGCTGTGGAAGGGCTGCCTAGGGAAGGTGAGGGCCAGCAAGAGCTTTCAGGGCTAGCCCCTTTCGTGTGGGAGCAGTGGCTGGACATTTCCGATTTGGGAGCTGGGCTCTGGCTGTGCCGGGAAGGAACATCCCCACTGTGCTGTGGCTAGGAAGCTCGGAGGGCCAGGGCTTGTGGGGCTGTGGAAGGGCTGTCTAGGGAAGGTGAGGGCCAGCAAGAGCTTTCAGGGCTAGCCCCTTTCGTGTGGGAGCAGTGGCTGGACGTTTCCGATTTGGGAGCTGGGCTCTGGCTGTGCCGGGAAGGAACGTCCGCAGAGTACTGCGGCTAGGAAGCTGAGAGGGCCAGGGCTTGTGGGGCTGTGGAAGGGCTGCCTTGGGAAGGTGAGGGCCAGCAAGAGCTTTCAGGGCTAGCCCCTTTCATGTGGGAGCAGTGGCTGGACGTTTCCGATTTGGGAGCTGGGCTCTGGCTGTGCCGGGAAGGAACATCCCCACTGTGCTGTGGCTAGGAAGCTGAGAGGGCCAGGACTTGTGGGGCTGTGGAAGGGCTGCCTAGGGAAGGTGAGCGCCAGCAAGAGCTTTCAGGGCTAGCCCCTTTCATGTGGGAGCAGTGGCTGGACGTTTCCGATTTGGGAGCTGGGCTCTGGCTGTGCCTAGAAGGAACGTCCGCAGAGTGCTGTGTCTAGGAAGCTCAGAGGGCCAGGGCTTGTGGGGCTGTGGAAGGGCTGCCTAGGGAAGGTGAGGGCCAGCAAGAGCTTTCAGGGCTAGCCCCTTTCGTGTGGGAGCAGTGGCTGGACATTTCCGATTTGGGAGCTGGGCTCTGGCTGTGCCGGGAAGGAACATCCCCACTGTGCTGTGGCTAGGAAGCTGAGAGGGCCAGGGCTTGTGGGGCTGTGGAAGGGCTGCCTAGGGAAGGTGAGGGCCAGCAAGAGCTTTCAGGGCTAGCCCCTTTCGTGTGGGAGCAGTGGCTGGACGTTTCCGATTTGGGAGCTGGGCTGTTGCTGTGCCGGGAAGGAACGTCCGCAGAGTACTGCGGCTAGGAAGCTGAGAGGGCCAGGGCTTGTGGGGCTGTGGAAGGGCTGCCTTGGGAAGGTGAGGGCCAGCAAGAGCTTTCAGGGCTAGCCCCTTTCGTGTGAGAGCAGTGGCTGGACGTTTCCGATTTGGGAGCTGGGCTCTGGCTGTGCCGGGAAGGAACGTCCCCACACTGCTGTGGCTAGGAAGCTGAGAGGGCCAGGGCTTGTGGGGCTGTGGAAGGGCTGCCTAGGGAAGGTGAGGGCCAGCAAGAGCTTTCAGGGCTAGCCCCTTTCATGTGGGAGCAGTGGCTGGACGTTTCCGATTTGGGAGCTGGGCTCTGGCTGTGCCGAATAGGAACGTCCGCAGAGTGCTGTGTCTAGGAAGCTCAGAGGGCCAGGGCTTGTGGGGCTGTGGAAGGGCTGCCTAGGGAAGGTGAGGGCCAGCAAGAGCTTTCAGGGCTAGCCCCTTTCGTGTGGGAGCAGTGGCTGGACGTTTCCGATTTGGGAGCTGGGCTCTGGCTGTGCCGGGAAGGAACATCCCCACTGTGCTGTGGCTAGGAAGCTCAGAGCGCCAGGGCTTGTGGGGCTGTGGAAGGGCTGCCTAGGGAAGGTGAGGGCCAGCAAGAGCTTTCAGGGCTAGCCCCTTTCGTGTGGGAGCAGTGGCTGGACGTTTCCGATTTGGGAGCTGGGCTCTGGCTGTGCCGAGAAGGAACGTCCGCAGAGTGCTGTGGCTAGGAAGCTCAGAGGGCCAGGGCTTGTGGGGCTGTGGAAGGGCTGCCTAGGGAAGGTGAGGGCCAGCAAGAGCTTTCAGGGCTAGCCCCTTTCGTGTGGGAGCAGTGGCTGGACGTTTCCGATTTGGGAGCTGGGCTCTGGCTGTGCCGGGAAGGAACATCCCCACTGTGCTGTGGCTAGGAAGCTCAGAGGGCCAGGGCTTGTGGGGCTGTGGAAGGGCTGCCTAGGGAAGGTGAGCGCCAGCAAGAGCTTTCAGGGCTAGCCCCTTTCGTGTGGGAGCAGTGGCTGGACGTTTCCGATTTGGGAGCTGGGCTCTGGCTGTGCCGGGAAGGAACGTCCGCAGAGTACTGCGGCTAGGAAGCTGAGAGGGCCAGGGCTTGTGGGGCTGTGGAAGGGCTGCCTAAGGAAGGTGAGGGCCAGCAAGAGCTTTCAGGGCTAGCCCCTTTCATGTGGGAGCAGTGGCTGGACATTTCCGATTTGGGAGCTGGGCTCTGGCTGTACCGGGAAGGAACGTCCGCAGAGTACTGCGGCTAGGAAGCTGAGAGGGCCAGGGCTTGTGGGGCTGTGGAAGGGCTGCCTAGGGAAGGTGAGGGCCAGCAAGAGCTTTCAGGGCTAGCCCCTTTCGTGTGAGAGCAGTGGCTGGACATTTCCGATTTGGGAGCTGGGCTCTGGCTGTGCCGGGAAGGAACGTCCCCACACTGCTGTGCCTAGGAAGCTCGGAGGGCCAGGGCTTGTGGGGCTGTGGAAGGGCTGTCTAGGGAAGGTGAGGGCCAGCAAGAGCTTTCAGGGCTAGCCCCTTTCGTGTGGGAGCAGTGGCTGGACGTTTCCGATTTGGGAGCTGGGCTCTGGCTGTGCCGGGAAGGAACGTCCGCAGAGTACTGCGGCTAGGAAGCTGAGAGGGCCAGGGCTTGTGGGGCTGTGGAAGGGCTGCCTTGGGAAGGTGAGGGCCAGCAAGAGCTTTCAGGGCTAGCCCCTTTCATGTGGGAGCAGTGGCTGGACGTTTCCGATTTGGGAGCTGGGCTCTGGCTGTGCCGGGAAGGAACGTCCGCAGAGTGCTGTGTCTAGGAAGCTCAGAGGGCCAGGGCTTGTGGGGCTGTGGAAGGGCTGCCTTGGGAAGGTGAGGGCCAGCAAGAGCT
Source organism: Aptenodytes patagonicus (assembly GCF_965638725.1). Lineage (NCBI taxonomy): Eukaryota > Metazoa > Chordata > Aves > Sphenisciformes > Spheniscidae > Aptenodytes > Aptenodytes patagonicus. The sequence goes on along the minus strand of NW_027471997.1, from coordinate 1,498,234 downwards.
TTCAGGGCTAGCCCCTTTCGTGTGAGAGCAGTGGCTGGACATTTCCGATTTGGGAGCTGGGCTCTGGCTGTGCCGGGAAGGAACGTCCCCACACTGCTGTGCCTAGGAAGCTCGGAGGGCCAGGGCTTGTGGGGCTGTGGAAGGGCTGTCTAGGGAAGGTGAGGGCCAGCAAGAGCTTTCAGGGCTAGCCCCTTTCGTGTGGGAGCAGTGGCTGGACGTTTCCGATTTGGGAGCTGGGCTGTTGCTGTGCCGGGAAGGAACGTCCGCAGAGTACTGCGGCTAGGAAGCTGAGAGGGCCAGGGCTTGTGGGGCTGTGGAAGGGCTGCCTTGGGAAGGTGAGGGCCAGCAAGAGCTTTCAGGGCTAGCCCCTTTCATGTGGGAGCAGTGGCTGGACGTTTCCGATTTGGGAGCTGGGCTCTGGCTGTGCCGGGAAGGAACGTCCGCAGAGTACTGCGGCTAGGAAGCTGAGAGGGCCAGGGCTTGTGGGGCTGTGGAAGGGCTGCCTAGGGAAGGTGAGGGCCAGCAAGAGCTTTCAGGGCTAGCCCCTTTCGTGTGGGAGCAGTGGCTGGACGTTTCCGATTTGGGAGCTGGGCTCTGGCTGTGCCGGGAAGGAACGTCCCCACTGTGCTGTGGCTAGGAAGCTGAGAGGGACAGGGCTTGTGGGGCTGTGGAAGGGCTGCCTAGGGAAGGTGAGGGCCAGCAAGAGCTTTCAGGGCTAGCCCCTTTCGTGTGGGAGCAGTGGCTGGACGTTTCCGATTTGGGAGCTGGGCTCTGGCTGTGCCGGGAAGGAACGACCCCACTGTGCTGCGGCTAGGAAGCTGAGAGGGTCAGGGCTTGTGGGGCTGTGGAAGGGCTGCCTTGGGAAGGTGAGGGCCAGCAAGAGCTTTCAGGGCTAGCCCCTTTCGTGTGGGAGCAGTGGCTGGACGTTTCCGATTTGGGAGCTGGGCTGTGGCTGTGCCGAGAAGGAACGTCCCCACTGTGCTGCGGCTAGGAAGCTGAGAGGGTCAGGGCTTGTGGGGCTGTGGAAGGGCTGCCTTGGGAAGGTGAGGGCCAGCAAGAGCTTTCAGGGCTAGCCCCTTTCGTGTGGGAGCAGTGGCTGGACGTTTCCGATTTGGGAGCCGGGCTGTGGCTGTGCCGGGAAGGAACGTCCCCACACTGCTGTGCCTAGGAAGCTCGGAGGGCCAGGGCTTGTGGGGCTGTGGAAGGGCTGCCTTGGGAAGGTGAGGGCCAGCAAGAGCTTTCAGGGCTAGCCCCTTTCGTGTGAGAGCAGTGGCTGGACGTTTCCGATTTGGGAGCTGGGCTCTGGCTGTGCCGGGAAGGAACGTCCGCAGAGTGCTGTGTCTAGGAAGCTCAGAGGGCCAGGGCTTGTGGGGCTGTGGAAGGGCTGCCTAGGGAAGGTGAGGGCCAGCAAGAGCTTTCAGGGCTAGCCCCTTTCGTGTGGGAGCAGTGGCTGGACGTTTCCGATTTGGGAGCTGGGCTCTGGCTGTGCCGGGAAGGAACATCCCCACTGTGCTGTGGCTAGGAAGCTGAGAGGGCCAGGACTTGTGGGGCTGTGGAAGGGCTGCCTAGGGAAGGTGAGCGCCAGCAAGAGCTTTCAGGGCTAGCCCCTTTCATGTGGGAGCAGTGGCTGGACGTTTCCGATTTGGGAGCTGGGCTCTGGCTGTGCCTAGAAGGAACGTCCGCAGAGTGCTGTGTCTAGGAAGCTCAGAGGGCCAGGGCTTGTGGGGCTGTGGAAGGGCTGCCTAGGGAAGGTGAGGGCCAGCAAGAGCTTTCAGGGCTAGCCCCTTTCGTGTGAGAGCAGTGGCTGGACATTTCCGATTTGGGAGCTGGGCTCTGGCTGTGCCGGGAAGGAACGTCCCCACTGTGCTGCGGCTAGGAAGATGAGAGGGTCAGGGCTTGTGGGGCTGTGGAAGGGCTGCCTTGGGAAGGTGAGGGCCAGCAAGAGCTTTCAGGGCTAGCCCCTTTCGTGTGAGAGCAGTGGCTGGACGTTTCCGATTTGGGAGCTGGGCTCTGGCTGTGCCGGGAAGGAACGTCCCCACTGTGCTGCGGCTAGGAAACTGAGAGGGCCAGGGCTTGTGGGGCTGTGGAAGGGCTGCCTTGGGAAGGTGAGGGCCAGCAAGAGCTTTCAGGGCTAGCCCCTTTCGTGTGAGAGCAGTGGCTGGACGTTTCCGATTTGGGAGCTGGGCTCTGGCTGTGCCGGGAAGGAACGTCCCCACACTGCTGTGCCTAGGAAGCTCGGAGGGCCAGGGCTTGTGGGGCTGTGGAAGGGCTGCCTTGGGAAGGTGAGGGCCAGCAAGAGCTTTCAGGGCTAGCCCCTTTCGTGTGAGAGCAGTGGCTGGACGTTTCCGATTTGGGAGCTGGGCTCTGGCTGTGCCGGGAAGGAACATCCCCACTGTGCTGTGGCTAGGAAGCTGAGAGGGCCAGGACTTGTGGGGCTGTGGAAGGGCTGCCTAGGGAAGGTGAGCGCCAGCAAGAGCTTTCAGGGCTAGCCCCTTTCATGTGGGAGCAGTGGCTGGACGTTTCCGATTTGGGAGCTGGGCTCTGGCTGTGCCTAGAAGGAACGTCCGCAGAGTGCTGTGTCTAGGAAGCTCAGAGGGCCAGGGCTTGTGGGGCTGTGGAAGGGCTGCCTAGGGAAGGTGAGGGCCAGCAAGAGCTTTCAGGGCTAGCCCCTTTCGTGTGAGAGCAGTGGCTGGACATTTCCGATTTGGGAGCTGGGCTCTGGCTGTGCCGGGAAGGAACGTCCCCACTGTGCTGCGGCTAGGAAGCTGAGAGGGTCAGGGCTTGTGGGGCTGTGGAAGGGCTGCCTTGGGAAGGTGAGGGCCAGCAAGAGCTTTCAGGGCTAGCCCCTTTCGTGTGAGAGCAGTGGCTGGACATTTCCGATTTGGGAGCTGGGCTCTGGCTGTGCCGGGAAGGAACGTCCCCACACTGCTGTGCCTAGGAAGCTCGGAGGGCCAGGGCTTGTGGGGCTGTGGAAGGGCTGTCTAGGGAAGGTGAGGGCCAGCAAGAGCTTTCAGGGCTAGCCCCTTTCGTGTGGGAGCAGTGGCTGGACGTTTCCGATTTGGGAGCTGGGCTCTGGCTGTGCCGGGAAGGAACGTCCGCAGAGTACTGCGGCTAGGAAGCTGAGAGGGCCAGGGCTTGTGGGGCTGTGGAAGGGCTGCCTTGGGAAGGTGAGGGCCAGCAAGAGCTTTCAGGGCTAGCCCCTTTCGTGTGGGAGCAGTGGCTGGACGTTTCCGATTTGGGAGCTGGGCTCTGGCTGTGCCTAGAAGGAACGTCCGCAGAGTGCTGTGTCTAGGAAGCTCAGAGGGCCAGGGCTTGTGGGGCTGTGGAAGGGCTGCCTTGGGAAGGTGAGGGCCAGCAAGAGCTTTCAGGGCTTGCCCCTTTCGTGTGAGAGCAGTGGCTGGACATTTCCGATTTGGGAGCTGGGCTCTGGCTGTGCCGGGAAGGAACGTCCCCACACTGCTGTGCCTAGGAAGCTCGGAGGGCCAGGGCTTGTGGGGCTGTGGAAGGGCTGTCTAGGGAAGGTGAGGGCCAGCAAGAGCTTTCAGGGCTAGCCCCTTTCGTGTGGGAGCAGTGGCTGGACGTTTCCGATTTGGGAGCTGGGCTGTTGCTGTGCCGGGAAGGAACGTCCGCAGAGTACTGCGGCTAGGAAGCTGAGAGGGCCAGGGCTTGTGGGGCTGTGGAAGGGCTGCCTTGGGAAGGTGAGGGCCAGCAAGAGCTTTCAGGGCTAGCCCCTTTCATGTGGGAGCAGTGGCTGGACGTTTCCGATTTGGGAGCTGGGCTCTGGCTGTGCCTAGAAGGAACGTCCGCAGAGTGCTGTGTCTAGGAAGCTCAGAGGGCCAGGGCTTGTGGGGCTGTGGAAGGGCTGCCTAGGGAAGGTGAGGGCCAGCAAGAGCTTTCAGGGCTAGCCCCTTTCGTGTGGGAGCAGTGGCTGGACATTTCCGATTTGGGAGCTGGGCTCTGGCTGTGCCGGGAAGGAACGTCCCCACTGTGCTGCGGCTAGGAAGCTGAGAGGGTCAGGGCTTGTGGGGCTGTGGAAGGGCTGCCTTGGGAAGGTGAGGGCCAGCAAGAGCTTTCAGGGCTAGCCCCTTTCGTGTGAGAGCAGTGGCTGGACGTTTCCGATTTGAGAGCTGGGCTCTGGCTGTGCCGGGAAGGAACGTCCCCACTGTGCTGCGGCTAGGAAGCTGAGAGGGTCAGGGCTTGTGGGGCTGTGGAAGGGCTGCCTTGGGAAGGTGAGGGCCAGCAAGAGCTTTCAGGGCTAGCCCCTTTCGTGTGAGAGCAGTGGCTGGACGTTTCCGATTTGGGAGCTGGGCTCTGGCTGTGCCGGGAAGGAACGTCCCCACTGTGCTGCGGCTAGGAAGCTCAGAGGGCCAGGGCTTGTGGGGCTGTGGAAGGGCTGCCTAGGGAAGGTGAGGGCCAGCAAGAGCTTTCAGGGCTAGCCCCTTTCGTGTGGGAGCAGTGGCTGGACGTTTCCGATTTGGGAGCTGGGCTCTGGCTGTGCCTAGAAGGAACGTCCGCAGAGTACTGCGGCTAGGAAGCTGAGAGGGCCAGGGCTTGTGGGGCTGTGGAAGGGCTGCCTTGGGAAGGTGAGGGCCAGCAAGAGCTTTCAGGGCTAGCCCCTTTCGTGTGGGAGCAGTGGCTGGACGTTTCCGATTTGGGAGCTGGGCTCTGGCTGTGCCGGGAAGGAACATCCCCACTGTGCTGTGGCTAGGAAGCTCAGAGCGCCAGGGCTTGTGGGGCTGTGGAAGGGCTGCCTAGGGAAGGTGAGGGCCAGCAAGAGCTTTCAGGGCTAGCCCCTTTCGTGTGGGAGCAGTGGCTGGACGTTTCCGATTTGGGAGCTGGGCTCTGGCTGTGCCGAGAAGGAACGTCCGCAGAGTGCTGTGGCTAGGAAGCTCAGAGGGCCAGGGCTTGTGGGGCTGTGGAAGGGCTGCCTAGGGAAGGTGAGGGCCAGCAAGAGCTTTCAGGGCTAGCCCCTTTCGTGTGGGAGCAGTGGCTGGACGTTTCCGATTTGGGAGCTGGGCTCTGGCTGTGCCGGGAAGGAACATCCCCACTGTGCTGTGGCTAGGAAGCTCAGAGCGCCAGTGGTTGTGGGGCTGTGGAAGGGCTGCCTAGGGAAGGTGAGCGCCAGCAAGAGCTTTCAGGGCTAGCCCCTTTCATGTGGGAGCAGTGGCTGGACATTTCCGATTTCGGAGCTGGGCTCTGGCTGTGCCGGGAAGGAACGTCCGCAGAGTACTGCGGCTAGGAAGCTGAGAGGGCCAGGGCTTGTGGGGCTGTGGAAGGGCTGCCTAAGGAAGGTGAGGGCCAGCAAGAGCTTTCAGGGCTAGCCCCTTTCATGTGGGAGCAGTGGCTGGACATTTCCGATTTGGGAGCTGGGCTCTGGCTGTACCGGGAAGGAACGTCCGCAGAGTACTGCGGCTAGGAAGCTGAGAGGGCCAGGGCTTGTGGGGCTGTGGAAGGGCTGCCTAGGGAAGGTGAGGGCCAGCAAGAGCTTTCAGGGCTAGCCCCTTTCGTGTGGGAGCAGTGGCTGGACGTTTCCGATTTGGGAGCTGGGCTCTGGCTGTGCCTAGAAGGAACGTCCGCAGAGTGCTGTGTCTAGGAAGCTCAGAGGGCCAGGGCTTGTGGGGCTGTGGAAGGGCTGCCTAGGGAAGGTGAGGGCCAGCAAGAGCTTTCAGGGCTAGCCCCTTTCGTGTGGGAGCAGTGGCTGGACGTTTCCGATTTGGGAGCTGGGCTCTGGCTGTGCCGGGAAGGAACGTCCGCAGAGTACTGCGGCTAGGAAGCTGAGAGGGCCAGGGCTTGTGGGGCTGTGGAAGGGCTGCCTTGGGAAGGTGAGGGCCAGCAAGAGCTTTCAGGGCTAGCCCCTTTCGTGTGAGAGCAGTGGCTGGACGTTTCCGATTTAGGAGCTGGGCTCTGGCTGTGCCGGGAAGGAACGTCCCCACACTGCTGTGGCTAGGAAGCTGAGAGGGCCAGGGCTTGTGGGGCTGTGGAAGGGCTGCCTAGGGAAGGTGAGGGCCAGCAAGAGCTTTCAGGGCTAGCCCCTTTCATGTGGGAGCAGTGGCTGGACGTTTCCGATTTGGGAGCTGGGCTCTGGCTGTGCCGAGAAGGAACGTCCGCAGAGTGCTGTGTCTAGGAAGCTCAGAGGGCCAGGGCTTGTGGGGCTGTGGAAGGGCTGCCTAGGGAAGGTGAGGGCCAGCAAGAGCTTTCAGGGCTAGCCCCTTTCGTGTGGGAGCAGTGGCTGGACGTTTCCGATTTGGGAGCTGGGCTCTGGCTGTGCCGGGAAGGAACATCCCCACTGTGCTGTGGCTAGGAAGCTCAGAGCGCCAGGGCTTGTGGGGCTGTGGAAGGGCTGCCTAGGGAAGGTGAGGGCCAGCAAGAGCTTTCAGGGCTAGCCCCTTTCGTGTGGGAGCAGTGGCTGGACGTTTCCGATTTGGGAGCTGGGCTCTGGCTGTGCCGAGAAGGAACGTCCGCAGAGTGCTGTGGCTAGGAAGCTCAGAGGGCCAGGGCTTGTGGGGCTGTGGAAGGGCTGCCTAGGGAAGGTGAGGGCCAGCAAGAGCTTTCAGGGCTAGCCCCTTTCGTGTGGGAGCAGTGGCTGGACGTTTCCGATTTGGGAGCTGGGCTCTGGCTGTGCCGGGAAGGAACATCCCCACTGTGCTGTGGCTAGGAAGCTCAGAGGGCCAGGGCTTGTGGGGCTGTGGAAGGGCTGCCTAGGGAAGGTGAGCGCCAGCAAGAGCTTTCAGGGCTAGCCCCTTTCATGTGGGAGCAGTGGCTGGACATTTCCGATTTCGGAGCTGGGCTCTGGCTGTGCCGGGAAGGAACGTCCGCAGAGTACTGCGGCTAGGAAGCTGAGAGGGCCAGGGCTTGTGGGGCTGTGGAAGGGCTGCCTAAGGAAGGTGAGGGCCAGCAAGAGCTTTCAGGGCTAGCCCCTTTCATGTGGGAGCAGTGGCTGGACATTTCCGATTTGGGAGCTGGGCTCTGGCTGTACCGGGAAGGAACGTCCGCAGAGTACTGCGGCTAGGAAGCTGAGAGGGCCAGGGCTTGTGGGGCTGTGGAAGGGCTGCCTAGGGAAGGTGAGGGCCAGCAAGAGCTTTCAGGGCTAGCCCCTTTCGTGTGGGAGCAGTGGCTGGACGTTTCCGATTTGGGAGCTGGGCTCTGGCTGTGCCGGGAAGGAACGTCCCCACACTGCTGTGCCTAGGAAGCTCGGAGGGCCAGGGCTTGTGGGGCTGTGGAAGGGCTGCCTAGGGAAGGTGAGGGCCAGCAAGAGCTTTCAGGGCTAGCCCCTTTCGTGTGGGAGCAGTGGCTGGACGTTTCCGATTTGGGAGCTGGGCTCTGGCTGTGCCGGGAAGGAACGTCCGCAGAGTACTGCGGCTAGGAAGCTGAGAGGGCCAGGACTTGTGGGGCTGTGGAAGGGCTGCCTAGGGAAGGTGAGGGCCAGCAAGAGCTTTCAGGGCTAGCCCCTTTCGTGTGGGAGCAGTGGCTGGACGTTTCCGATTTGGGAGCTGGGCTCTGGCTGTGCCTAGAAGGAACGTCCGCAGAGTGCTGTGTCTAGGAAGCTGAGAGGGCCAGGGCTTGTGGGGCTGTGGAAGGGCTGCCTAGGGAAGGTGAGGGCCAGCAAGAGCTTTCAGGGCTAGCCCCTTTCGTGTGGGAGCAGTGGCTGGACATTTCCGATTTGGGAGCTGGGCTCTGGCTGTGCCGGGAAGGAACATCCCCACTGTGCTGTGGCTAGGAAGCTGAGAGGGCCAGGACTTGTGGGGCTGTGGAAGGGCTGCCTAGGGAAGGTGAGCGCCAGCAAGAGCTTTCAGGGCTAGCCCCTTTCATGTGGGAGCAGTGGCTGGACGTTTCCGATTTGGGAGCTGGGCTCTGGCTGTGCCTAGAAAGAACGTCCGCAGAGTGCTGTGTCTAGGAAGCTCAGAGGGCCAGGGCTTGTGGGGCTGTGGAAGGGCTGCCTAGGGAAGGTGAGGGCCAGCAAGAGCTTTCAGGGCTAGCCCCTTTCGTGTGGGAGCAGTGGCTGGACGTTTCCGATTTGGGAGCTGGGCTCTGGCTGTGCCGGGAAGGAACGTCCCCACTGTGCTGCGGCTAGGAAGCTGAGAGGGTCAGGGCTTGTGGGGCTGTGGAAGGGCTGCCTTGGGAAGGTGAGGGCCAGCAAGAGCTTTCAGGGCTAGCCCCTTTCGTGTGAGAGCAGTGGCTGGACATTTCCGATTTGGGAGCTGGGCTCTGGCTGTGCCAGGAAGGAACGTCCCCACACTGCTGTGCCTAGGAAGCTCGGAGGGCCAGGGCTTGTGGGGCTGTGGAAGGGCTGTCTAGGGAAGGTGAGGGCCAGCAAGAGCTTTCAGGGCTAGCCCCTTTCGTGTGGGAGCAGTGGCTGGACGTTTCCGATTTGGGAGCTGGGCTCTGGCTGTGCCGGGAAGGAACGTCCGCAGAGTACTGCGGCTAGGAAGCTGAGAGGGCCAGGGCTTGTGGGGCTGTGGAAGGGCTGCCTTGGGAAGGTGAGGGCCAGCAAGAGCTTTCAGGGCTAGCCCCTTTCATGTGGGAGCAGTGGCTGGACGTTTCCGATTTGGGAGCTGGGCTCTGGCTGTGCCTAGAAGGAATGTCCGCAGAGTGCTGTGTCTAGGAAGCTCAGAGGGCCAGGGCTTGTGGGGCTGTGGAAGGGCTGCCTTGGGAAGGTGAGGGCCAGCAAGAGCTTTCAGGGCTAGCCCCTTTCGTGTGGGAGCAGTGGCTGGACGTTTCCGATTTGGGAGCTGGGCTGTTGCTGTGCCGGGAAGGAACGTCCGCAGAGTACTGCGGCTAGGAAGCTGAGAGGGCCAGGGCTTGTGGGGCTGTGGAAGGGCTGCCTTGGGAAGGTGAGGGCCAGCAAGAGCTTTCAGGGCTAGCCCCTTTCATGTGGGAGCAGTGGCTGGACGTTTCCGATTTGGGAGCTGGGCTCTGGCTGTGCCGGGAAGGAACATCCCCTCTGTGCTGTGGCTAGGAAGCTGAGAGGGCCAGGACTTGTGGGGCTGTGGAAGGGCTGCCTAGGGAAGGTGAGCGCCAGCAAGAGCTTTCAGGGCTAGCCCCTTTCATGTGGGAGCAGTGGCTGGACGTTTCCGATTTGGGAGCTGGGCTCTGGCTGTGCCTAGAAGGAACGTCCGCAGAGTGCTGTGTCTAGGAAGCTCAGAGGGCCAGGGCTTGTGGGGCTGTGGAAGGGCTGCCTAGGGAAGGTGAGGGCCAGCAAGAGCTTTCAGGGCTAGCCCCTTTCGTGTGGGAGCAGTGGCTGGACATTTCCGATTTGGGAGCTGGGCTCTGGCTGTGCCGGGAAGGAACATCCCCACTGTGCTGTGGCTAGGAAGCTCAGAGGGCCAGGGCTTGTGGGGCTGTGGAAGGGCTGCCTAAGGAAGGTGAGGGCCAGCAAGAGCTTTCAGGGCTAGCCCCTTTCGTGTGGGAGCAGTGGCTGGACGTTTCCGATTTGGGAGCTGGGCTCTGGCTGTGCCTAGAAGGAACGTCCGCAGAGTACTGCGGCTAGGAAGCTGAGAGGGCCAGGGCTTGTGGGGCTGTGGAAGGGCTGCCTAGGGAAGGTGAGGGCCAGCAAGAGCTTTCAGGGCTAGCCCCTTTCGTGTGGGAGCAGTGGCTGGACGTTTCCGATTTGGGAGCTGGGCTGTTGCTGTGCCGGGAAGGAACGTCCGCAGAGTACTGCGGCTAGGAAGCTGAGAGGGCCAGGGCTTGTGGGGCTGTGGAAGGGCTGCCTTGGGAAGGTGAGGGCCAGCAAGAGCTTTCAGGGCTAGCCCCTTTCGTGTGAGAGCAGTGGCTGGACGTTTCCGATTTGGGAGCTGGGCTCTGGCTGTGCCGGGAAGGAACGTCCCCACACTGCTGTGGCTAGGAAGCTGAGAGGGCCAGGGCTTGTGGGGCTGTGGAAGGGCTGCCTAGGGAAGGTGAGGGCCAGCAAGAGCTTTCAGGGCTAGCCCCTTTCATGTGGGAGCAGTGGCTGGACGTTTCCGATTTGGGAGCTGGGCTCTGGCTGTGCCGAATAGGAACGTCCGCAGAGTGCTGTGTCTAGGAAGCTCAGAGGGCCAGGGCTTGTGGGGCTGTGGAAGGGCTGCCTAGGGAAGGTGAGGGCCAGCAAGAGCTTTCAGGGCTAGCCCCTTTCGTGTGGGAGCAGTGGCTGGACGTTTCCGATTTGGGAGCTGGGCTCTGGCTGTGCCGGGAAGGAACATCCCCACTGTGCTGTGGCTAGGAAGCTCAGAGCGCCAGGGCTTGTGGGGCTGTGGAAGGGCTGCCTAGGGAAGGTGAGGGCCAGCAAGAGCTTTCAGGGCTAGCCCCTTTCGTGTGGGAGCAGTGGCTGGACGTTTCCGATTTGGGAGCTGGGCTCTGGCTGTGCCGAGAAGGAACGTCCGCAGAGTGCTGTGGCTAGGAAGCTCAGAGGGCCAGGGCTTGTGGGGCTGTGGAAGGGCTGCCTAGGGAAGGTGAGGGCCAGCAAGAGCTTTCAGGGCTAGCCCCTTTCGTGTGGGAGCAGTGGCTGGACGTTTCCGATTTGGGAGCTGGGCTCTGGCTGTGCCGGGAAGGAACATCCCCACTGTGCTGTGGCTAGGAAGCTCAGAGGGCCAGGGCTTGTGGGGCTGTGGAAGGGCTGCCTAGGGAAGGTGAGCGCCAGCAAGAGCTTTCAGGGCTAGCCCCTTTCGTGTGGGAGCAGTGGCTGGACGTTTCCGATTTGGGAGCTGGGCTCTGGCTGTGCCGGGAAGGAACGTCCGCAGAGTACTGCGGCTAGGAAGCTGAGAGGGCCAGGGCTTGTGGGGCTGTGGAAGGGCTGCCTAAGGAAGGTGAGGGCCAGCAAGAGCTTTCAGGGCTAGCCCCTTTGGTGTGGGAGCAGTGGCTGGACATTTCCGATTTGGGAGCTGGGCTCTGGCTGTACCGGGAAGGAACGTCCGCAGAGTACTGCGGCTAGGAAGCTGAGAGGGCCAGGGCTTGTGGGGCTGTGGAAGGGCTGCCTAAGGAAGGTGAGGGCCAGCAAGAGGTTTCAGGGCTAGCCCCTTTCGTGTGGGAGCAGTGGCTGGACGTTTCCGATTTGGGAGCTGGGCTGTTGCTGTGCCGGGAAGGAACGTCCGCAGAGTACTGCGGCTAGGAAGCTGAGAGGGCCAGGGCTTGTGGGGCTGTGGAAGGGCTGCCTTGGGAAGGTGAGGGCCAGCAAGAGCTTTCAGGGCTAGCCCCTTTCATGTGGGAGCAGTGGCTGGACGTTTCCAATTTGGGAGCTGGGCTCTGGCTGTGCCTAGAAGGAACGTCCGCAGAGTGCTGTGTCTAGGAAGCTGAGAGGGCCAGGGCTTGTGGGGCTGTGGAAGGGCTGCCTAGGGAAGGTGAGGGCCAGCAAGAGCTTTCAGGGCTAGCCCCTTTCGTGTGGGAGCAGTGGCTGGACATTTCCGATTTGGGAGCTGGGCTCTGGCTGTGCCGGGAAGGAACATCCCCACTGTGCTGTGGCTAGGAAGCTGAGAGGGCCAGGACTTGTGGGGCTGTGGAAGGGCTGCCTAGGGAAGGTGAGCGCCAGCAAGAGCTTTCAGGGCTAGCCCCTTTCGTGTGGGAGCAGTGGCTGGACGTTTCCGATTTGGGAGCTGGGCTCTGGCTGTGCCTAGAAAGAACGTCCGCAGAGTGCTGTGTCTAGGAAGCTCAGAGGGCCAGGGCTTGTGGGGCTGTGGAAGGGCTGCCTTGGGAAGGTGAGGGCCAGCAAGAGCTTTCAGGGCTAGCCCCTTTTGTGTGAGAGCAGTGGCTGGACATTTCCGATTTGGGAGCTGGGCTCTGGCTGTGCCGGGAAGGAACGTCCCCACACTGCTGTGCCTAGGAAGCTCGGAGGGCCAGGGCTGTGGGGCTGTGGAAGGGCTGCCTAGGGAAGGTGAGGGCCAGCAAGAGCTTTCAGGGCTAGCCCCTTTCGTGTGGGAGCAGTGGCTGGACGTTTCCGATTTGGGAGCTGGGCTGTTGCTGTGCCGGGAAGGAACGTCCGCAGAGTACTGCGGCTAGGAAGCTGAGAGGGCCAGGGCTTGTGGGGCTGTGGAAGGGCTGCCTTGGGAAGGTGAGGGCCAGCAAGAGCTTTCAGGGCTAGCCCCTTTCATGTGGGAGCAGTGGCTGGACTTTTCCGATTTGGGAGCTGGGCTCTGGCTGTGCCTAGAAGGAACGTCCGCAGAGTGCTGCGGCTAGGAAGCTCAGAGGGCCAGGGCTTGTGGGGCTGTGGAAGGGCTGCCTTGGGAAGGTGAGGGCCAGCAAGAGCTTTCAGGGCTAGCCCCTTTCGTGTGGGAGCAGTGGCTGGACGTTTCCGATTTGGGAGCTGGGCTGTTGCTGTGCCGGGAAGGAACGTCCGCAGAGTACTGCGGCTAGGAAGCTGAGAGGGCCAGGTCTTGTGGGGCTGTGGAAGGGCTGCCTTGGGAAGGTGAGGGCCAGCAAGAGCTTTCAGGGCTAGCCCCTTTCATGTGGGAGCAGTGGCTGGACGTTTCCGATTTGGGAGCTGGGCTCTGGCTGTGCCTAGAAGGAACGTCCGCAGAGTGCTGTGTCTAGGAAGCTCAGAGGGCCAGGGCTTGTGGGGCTGTGGAAGGGCTGCCTAGGGAAGGTGAGGGCCAGCAAGAGCTTTCAGGGCTAGCCCCTTTCGTGTGGGAGCAGTGGCTGGACATTTCCGATTTGGGAGCTGGGCTCTGGCTGTGCCGGGAAGGAACATCCCCACTGTGCTGTGGCTAGGAAGCTGAGAGGGCCAGGACTTGTGGGGCTGTGGAAGGGCTGCCTAGGGAAGGTGAGCGCCAGCAAGAGCTTTCAGGGCTAGCCCCTTTCATGTGGGAGCAGTGGCTGGACGTTTCCGATTTGGGAGCTGGGCTCTGGCTGTGCCTAGAAGGAACGTCCGCAGAGTGCTGTGGCTAGGAAGCTGAGAGGGCCAGGGCTTGTGGGGCTGTGGAAGGGCTGCCTAGGGAAGGTGAGGGCCAGCAAGAGCTTTCAGGGCTAGCCCCTTTCGTGTGGGAGCAGTGGCTGGACATTTCCGATTTGGGAGCTGGGCTCTGGCTGTGCCGGGAAGGAACATCCCCACTGTGCTGTGGCTAGGAAGCTCAGAGGGCCAGGGCTTGTGGGGCTGTGGAAGGGCTGCCTAAGGAAGGTGAGGGCCAGCAAGAGCTTTCAGGGCTAGCCCCTTTCATGTGGGAGCAGTGGCTGGACGTTTCCGATTTGGGAGCTGGGCTCTGGCTGTGCCGGGAAGGAACGTCCGCAGAGTACTGCGGCTAGGAAGCTGAGAGGGCCAGGGCTTGTGGGGCTGTGGAAGGGCTGCCTTGGGAAGGTGAGGGCCAGCAAGAGCTTTCAGGGCTAGCCCCTTTCGTGTGAGAGCAGTGGCTGGACGTTTCCGATTTGGGAGCTGGGCTCTGGCTGTGCCGGGAAGGAACGTCCCCACACTGCTGTGGCTAGGAAGCTGAGAGGGCCAGGGCTTGTGGGGCTGTGGAAGGGCTGCCTAGGGAAGGTGAGGGCCAGCAAGAGCTTTCAGGGCTAGCCCCTTTCGTGTGGGAGCAGTGGCTGGACATTTCCGATTTGGGAGCTGGGCTCTGGCTGTGCCGGGAAGGAACATCCCCACTGTGCTGTGGCTAGGAAGCTGAGAGGGCCAGGACTTGTGGGGCTGTGGAAGGGCTGCCTAGGGAAGGTGAGCGCCAGCAAGAGCTTTCAGGGCTAGCCCCTTTCATGTGGGAGCAGTGGCTGGACGTTTCCGATTTGGGAGCTGGGCTCTGGCTGTGCCTAGAAGGAACGTCCGCAGAGTGCTGTGGCTAGGAAGCTGAGAGGGCCAGGGCTTGTGGGGCTGTGGAAGGGCTGCCTAGGGAAGGTGAGGGCCAGCAAGAGCTTTCAGGGCTAGCCCCTTTCGTGTGGGAGCAGTGGCTGGACATTTCCGATTTGGGAGCTGGGCTCTGGCTGTGCCGGGAAGGAACATCCCCACTGTGCTGTGGCTAGGAAGCTCAGAGGGCCAGGGCTTGTGGGGCTGTGGAAGGGCTGCCTAAGGAAGGTGAGGGCCAGCAAGAGCTTTCAGGGCTAGCCCCTTTCATGTGGGAGCAGTGGCTGGACGTTTCCGATTTGGGAGCTGGGCTCTGGCTGTGCCGGGAAGGAACGTCCGCAGAGTACTGCGGCTAGGAAGCTGAGAGGGCCAGGGCTTGTGGGGCTGTGGAAGGGCTGCCTTGGGAAGGTGAGGGCCAGCAAGAGCTTTCAGGGCTAGCCCCTTTCGTGTGAGAGCAGTGGCTGGACGTTTCCGATTTGGGAGCTGGGCTCTGGCTGTGCCGGGAAGGAACGTCCCCACACTGCTGTGGCTAGGAAGCTGAGAGGGCCAGGGCTTGTGGGGCTGTGGAAGGGCTGCCTAGGGAAGGTGAGGGCCAGCAAGAGCTTTCAGGGCTAGCCCCTTTCATGTGGGAGCAGTGGCTGGACGTTTCCGATTTGGGAGCTGGGCTCTGGCTGTGCCGAGAAGGAACGTCCGCAGAGTGCTGTGTCTAGGAAGCTCAGAGGGCCAGGGCTTGTGGGGCTGTGGAAGGGCTGCCTAGGGAAGGTGAGGGCCAGCAAGAGCTTTCAGGGCTAGCCCCTTTCGTGTGGGAGCAGTGGCTGGACGTTTCCGATTTGGGAGCTGGGCTCTGGCTGTGCCGGGAAGGAACATCCCCACTGTGCTGTGGCTAGGAAGCTCAGAGCGCCAGTGGTTGTGGGGCTGTGGAAGGGCTGCCTAGGGAAGGTGAGGGCCAGCAAGAGCTTTCAGGGCTAGCCCCTTTCATGTGGGAGCAGTGGCTGGACGTTTCCGATTTGGGAGCTGGGCTCTGGCTGTGCCGGGAAGGAACATCCCCACTGTGCTGCGGCTAGGAAGCTGAGAGGGCCAGGGCTTGTGGGGCTGTGGAAGGGCTGCCTAGGGAAGGTGAGGGCCAGCAAGAGCTTTCAGGGCTAGCCCCTTTCGTGTGGGAGCAGTGGCTGGACGTTTCCGATTTGGGAGCTGGGCTCTGGCTGTGCCGGGAAGGAACGTCCGCAGAGTACTGCGGCTAGGAAGCTGAGAGGGCCAGGGCTTGTGGGGCTGTGGAAGGGCTGCCTAGGGAAGGTGAGGGCCAGCAAGAGCTTTCAGGGCTAGCCCCTTTCGTGTGGGAGCAGTGGCTGGACGTTTCCGATTTGGGAGCTGGGCTCTGGCTGTGCCGGGAAGGAACGTCCGCAGAGTACTGCGGCTAGGAAGCTGAGAGGGCCAGGGCTTGTGGGGCTGTGGAAGGGCTGCCTAGGGAAGGTGAGGGCCAGCAAGAGCTTTCAGGGCTAGCCCCTTTCGTGTGAGAGCAGTGGCTGGACATTTCCGATTTGGGAGCTGGGCTCTGGCTGTGCCGGGAAGGAACGTCCCCACACTGCTGTGCCTAGGAAGCTCGGAGGGCCAGGGCTTGTGGGGCTGTGGAAGGGCTGCCTAGGGAAGGTGAGGGCCAGCAAGAGCTTTCAGGGCTAGCCCCTTTCGTGTGGGAGCAGTGGCTGGACATTTCCGATTTGGGAGCTGGGCTCTGGCTGTGCCGGGAAGGAACGTCCGCAGAGTACTGCGGCTAGGAAGCTGAGAGGGCCAGGGCTTGTGGGGCTGTGGAAGGGCTGCCTAAGGAAGGTGAGGGCCAGCAAGAGCTTTCAGGGCTAGCCCCTTTCATGTGGGAGCAGTGGCTGGACATTTCCGATTTGGGAGCTGGGCTCTGGCTGTACCGGGAAGGAACGTCCGCAGAGTACTGCGGCTAGGACGCTGAGAGGGTCAGGACTTGTGGGGCTGTGGAAGGGCTGCCTTGGGAAGGTGAGGGCCAGCAAGAGCTTTCAGGGCTAGCCCCTTTCGTGTGAGAGCAGTGGCTGGACATTTCCGATTTGGGAGCTGGGCTCTGGCTGTGCCGGGAAGGAACGTCCCCACACTGCTGTGCCTAGGAAGCTCGGAGGGCCAGGGCTTGTGGGGCTGTGGAAGGGCTGCCTAGGGAAGGTGAGGGCCAGCAAGAGCTTTCAGGGCTAGCCCCTTTCGTGTGGGAGCAGTGGCTGGACGTTTCCGATTTGGGAGCTGGGCTCTGGCTGTGCCGGGAAGGAACGTCCGCAGAGTACTGCGGCTAGGAAGCTGAGAGGGCCAGGGCTTGTGGGGCTGTGGAAGGGCTGCCTTGGGAAGGTGAGGGCCAGCAAGAGCTTTCAGGGCTAGCCCCTTTCGTGTGATAGTAGTGGCTGGACGTTTCCGATTTGGGAGCTGGGCTCTGGCTGTGCCGGGAAGGAACGTCCCCACACTGCTGTGGCTAGGAAGCTGAGAGGGCCAGGACTTGTGGGGCTGTGGAAGGGCTGCCTAGGGAAGGTGAGGGCCAGCAAGAGCTTTCAGGGCTAGCCCCTTTCGTGTGGGAGCAGTGGCTGGACGTTTCCGATTTGGGAGCTGGGCTCTGGCTGTGCCGGGAAGGAACGTCCCCACACTGCTGTGGCTAGGAAGCTGAGAGGGCCAGGACTTGTGGGGCTGTGGAAGGGCTGCCTAGGGAAGGTGAGGGCCAGCAAGAGCTTTCAGGGCTAGCCCCTTTCGTGTGGGAGCAGTGGCTGGACGTTTCCGATTTGGGAGCTGGGCTCTGGCTGTGCCGGGAAGGAACGTCCGCAGAGTGCTCTGGCTAGGAAGCTCAGAGGGCCAGGGCTTGTGGGGCTGTGGAAGGGCTGCCTAGGGAAGGTGAGGGCCAGCAAGAGCTTTCAGGGCTAGCCCCTTTCGTGTGGGAGCAGTGGCTGGACGTTTCCGATTTGGGAGCTGGGCTCTGGCTGTGCCGGGAAGGAACATCCCCACTGTGCTGCGGCTAGGAAGCTGAGAGGGCCAGGGCTTGTGGGGCTGTGGAAGGGCTGCCTAGGGAAGGTGAGGGCCAGCAAGAGCTTTCAGGGCTAGCCCCTTTCGTGTGGGAGCAGTGGCTGGACGTTTCCGATTTGGGAGCTGGGCTCTGGCTGTGCCGGGAAGGAATATCCGCAGAGTACTGCGGCTAGGAAGCTGAGAGGGCCAGGGCTTGTGGGGCTGTGGAAGGGCTGCCTAGGGAAGGTGAGGGCCAGCAAGAGCTTTCAGGGCTAGCCCCTTTCGTGTGGGAGCAGTGGCTGGACGTTTCCGATTTCGGAGCTGGGCTCTGGCTGTGCCGGGAAGGAAAGTCCGCAGAGTACTGCGGCTAGGAAGCTGAGAGGGCCAGGGCTTGTGGGGCTGTGGAAGGGCTGCCTTGGGAAGGTGAGGGCCAGCAAGAGCTTTCAGGGCTAGCCCCTTTCGTGTGAGAGCAGTGCTGGACGTTTCCGATTTGGGAGCTGGGCTCTGGCTGTGCCGGGAAGGAACGTCCCCACTGTGCTGTGGCTAGGAAGCTGAGAGGGCCAGGGCTTGTAGGGCTGTGGAAGGGCTGCCTAGGGAAGGTGAGGGCCAGCAAGAGCTTTCAGGGCTAGCCCCTTTCATGTGGGAGCAGTGGCTGGACGTTTCCGATTTGGGAGCTGGGCTCTGGCTGTGCCGGGAAGGAACGTCCGCAGAGTACTGCGGCTAGGAAGCTCAGAGGGCCAGGGCTTGTGGGGCTGTGGAAGGGCTGCCTTTGGGAAGGTGAGGGCCAGCAAGAGCTTTCAGGGCTAGCCCCTTTCGTGTGAGAGCAGTGGCTGGACGTTTCCGATTTGGGAGCTGGGCTCTGGCTGTGCCGGGAAGGAACGTCCCCACTGTGCTGTGGCTAGGAAGCTGAGAGGGCCAGGGCTTGTGGGGCTGTGGAAGGGCTGCCTAGGGAAGGTGAGGGCCAGCAAGAGCTTTCAGGGCTAGCCCCTTTCGTGTGGGAGCAGTGGCTGGACGTTTCCGATTTGGGAGCTGGGCTCTGGCTGTGCCGGGAAGGAACATCCCCACTGTGCTGTGGCTAGGAAGCTCGGAGGGCCAGGGCTTGTGGGGCTGTGGAAGGGCTGCCTAGGGAAGGTGAGGGCCAGCAAGAGCTTTCAGGGCTAGCCCCTTTCGTGTGGGAGCAGTGGGCTGGACGTTTCCGATTTGGGAGCTGGGCTCTGGCTGTGCCGGGAAGGAACGTCCGCAGAGTACTGCGGCTAGGAAGCTGAGAGGGCCAGGGCTTGTGGGGCTGTGGAAGGGCTGCCTAGGGAAGGTGAGGGCCAGCAGAGCTTTCAGGGCTAGCCCCTTTCGTGTGGGAGCAGTGGCTGGACGTTTCCGATTTGGGAGCTGGGCTCTGGCTGTGCCGGGAAGGAACATCCCCACTGTGCTGTGGCTAGGAAGCTCAGAGCGCCAGTGGTTGTGGGGCTGTGGAAGGGCTGCCTAGGGCAGGTGATGGCAGCAAGAGCTTTCAGGGCTAGCCCCTTTCGTGTGGGAGCAGTGGCTGGACGTTTCCGATTTGGGAGCTGGGCTCTGGCTGTGCCGGGAAGGAACGTCCCCACACTGCTGTGCCTAGGAAGCTCGGAGGGCCAGGGCTTGTGGGGCTGTGGAAGGGCTGCCTTGGGAAGGTGAGGGCCAGCAAGAGCTTTCAGGGCTAGCCCCTTTCGTGTGGGAGCAGTGGCTGGACGTTTCCGATTTGGGAGCTGGGCTCTGGCTGTGCCGGGAAGGAACGTCCGCAGAGTACTGCGGCTAGGAAGCTGAGAGGGCCAGGGCTTGTGGGGCTGTGGAAGGGCTGCCTAGGGAAGGTGAGGGCCAGCAAGAGCTTTCAGGGCTAGCCCCTTTCGTGTGGGAGCAGTGGCTGGACGTTTCCGATTTGGGAGCTGGGCTCTGGCTGTGCCGGGAAGGAACATCCCCACTGTGCTGTGGCTAGGAAGCTCAGAGGGCCAGGGCTTGTGGGGCTGTGGAAGGGCTGCCTAGGGAAGGTGAGCGCCAGCAAGAGCTTTCAGGGCTAGCCCCTTTCATGTGGGAGCAGTGGCTGGACGTTTCCGATTTGGGAGCTGGGCTCTGGCTGTGCCGGGAAGGAACATCCCCACTGTGCTGTGGCTAGGAAGCTCAGAGCGCCAGTGGTTGTGGGGCTGTGGAAGGGCTGCCTAGGGCAGGTGATGGCCAGCAAGAGCTTTCAGGGCTAGCCCCTTTCGTGTGGGAGCAGTGGCTGGACGTTTCCGATTTGGGAGCTGGGCTCTGGCTGTGCCGGGAAGGAACGTCCCCACTGTGCTGTGGCTAGGAAGCTCAGAGGGCCAGGGCTTGTGGGGCTGTGGAAGGGCTGCCTAGGGAAGGTGAGGGCCAGCAAGAGCTTTCAGGGCTAGCCCCTTTCGTGTGGGAGCAGTGGCTGGACGTTTCCGATTTGGGAGCTGGGCTCTGGCTGTGCCGGGAAGGAACGTCCGCAGAGTACTGCGGCTAGGAAGCTGAGAGGGCCAGGGCTTGTGGGGCTGTGGAAGGGCTGCCTAGGGAAGGTGAGGGCCAGCAAGAGCTTTCAGGGCTAGCCCCTTTCGTGTGGGAGCAGTGGCTGGACGTTTCCGATTTGGGAGCTGGGCTCTGGCTGTGCCGGGAAGGAACATCCCCACTGTGCTGTGGCTAGGAAGCTCAGAGGGCCAGGGCTTGTGGGGCTGTGGAAGGGCTGCCTAGGGAAGGTGAGCGCCAGCAAGAGCTTTCAGGGCTAGCCCCTTTCATGTGGGAGCAGTGGCTGGACATTTCCGATTTCGGAGCTGGGCTCTGGCTGTGCCGGGAAGGAACGTCCGCAGAGTACTGCGGCTAGGAAGCTGAGAGGGCCAGGGCTTGTGGGGCTGTGGAAGGGCTGCCTAAGGAAGGTGAGGGCCAGCAAGAGCTTTCAGGGCTAGCCCCTTTCGTGTGAGAGCAGTGGCTGGACATTTCCGATTTGGGAGCTGGGCTCTGGCTGTGCCGGGAAGGAACGTCCCCACACTGCTGTGCCTAGGAAGCTCGGAGGGCCAGGGCTTGTGGGGCTGTGGAAGGGCTGCCTTGGGAAGGTGAGGGCCAGCAAGAGCTTTCAGGGCTAGCCCCTTTCGTGTGGGAGCAGTGGCTGGACGTTTCCGATTTGGGAGCTGGGCTGTTGCTGTGCCGGGAAGGAACGTCCGCAGAGTACTGCGGCTAGGAAGCTGAGAGGGCCAGGGCTTGTGGGGCTGTGGAAGGGCTGCCTTGGGAAGGTGAGGGCCAGCAAGAGCTTTCAGGGCTAGCCCCTTTCATGTGGGAGCAGTGGCTGGACGTTTCCGATTTGGGAGCTGGGCTCTGGCTGTGCCTAGAAGGAACGTCCGCAGAGTGCTGTGTCTAGGAAGCTGAGAGGGCCAGGGCTTGTGGGGCTGTGGAAGGGCTGCCTTGGGAAGGTGAGGGCCAGCAAGAGCTTTCAGGGCTAGCCCTTTCCGTGTGGAGCAGTGGCTGGACGTTTCCGATTTGGGAGCTGGGCTGTTGCTGTGCCGGGAAGGAACGTCCGCAGAGTACTGCGGCTAGGAAGCTGAGAGGGCCAGGTCTTGTGGGGCTGTGGAAGGGCTGCCTTGGGAAGGTGAGGGCCAGCAAGAGCTTTCAGGGCTAGCGCCTTTCATGTGGGAGCAGTGGCTGGACGTTTCCGATTTGGGAGCTGGGCTCTGGCTGTGCCTAGAAGGAACGTCCGCAGAGTGCTGTGTCTAGGAAGCTCAGAGGGCCAGGGCTTGTGGGGCTGTGGAAGGGCTGCCTAGGGAAGGTGAGGGCCAGCAAGAGCTTTCAGGGCTAGCCCCTTTCGTGTGGGAGCAGTGGCTGGACATTTCCGATTTGGGAGCTGGGCTCTGGCTGTGCCGGGAAGGAACATCCCCACTGTGCTGTGGCTAGGAAGCTGAGAGGGCCAGGACTTGTGGGGCTGTGAAGGGCTGCCTAGGGAAGGTGAGCGCCAGCAAGAGCTTTCAGGGCTAGCCCCTTTCATGTGGGAGCAGTGGCTGGACGTTTCCGATTTGGGAGCTGGGCTCTGGCTGTGCCTAGAAGGAACGTCCGCAGAGTGCTGTGTCTAGGAAGATCAGAGGGGCCAGGGCTTGTGGGGCTGTGGAAGGGCTGCCTAGGAAGGTGAGGGCCAGCAAGAGCTTTCAGGGCTAGCCCCTTTCGTGTGGGAGCAGTGGCTGGACATTTCCGATTTGGGAGCTGGGCTCTGGCTGTGCCGGGAAGGAACATCCCCACTGTGCTGTGGCTAGGAAGCTGAGAGGGCCAGGGCTTGTGGGGCTGTGGAAGGGCTGCCTAGGGAAGGTGAGGGCCAGCAAGAGCTTTCAGGGCTAGCCCCTTTCGTGTGGGAGCAGTGGCTGGACTTTTCCGATTTGGGAGCTGGGCTCTGGCTGTGCCGGGAAGGAACGTCCCCACACTGCTGTGGCTAGGAAGCTGAGAGGGCCAGGGCTTGTGGGGCTGTGGAAGGGCTGCCTAGGGAAGGTGAGGGCCAGCAAGAGCTTTCAGGGCTAGCCCCTTTCCTGTGGGAGCAGTGGCTGGACGTTTCCGATTTGGGAGCTGGGCTCTGGCTGTGCCGGGAAGGAACGTCCGCAGAGTGCTGTGGCTAGGAGCTCAGAGGGCCAGGGCTTGTGGGGCTGTGGAAGGGCTGCCTAGGGAAGGTGAGGGCCAGCAAGAGCTTTCCAGGGCTAGCCCCTTTCGTGTGGGGAGCAGTGGCTGGACGTTTCCGATTTGGGAGCTGGGCTCTGGCTGTGCCGGGAAGGAACATCCCCACTGTGCTGTGGCTAGGAAGCTCAGAGCGCCAGTGGTTGTGGGGCTGTGGAAGGGCTGCCTAGGGAAGGTGAGGGCCAGCAAGAGCTTTCAGGGCTAGCCCCTTTCGTGTGGGAGCAGTGGCTGGACGTTTCCGATTTGGGAGCTGGGCTCTGGCTGTGCCGGGAAGGAACATCCCCACTGTGCTGCGGCTAGGAAGCTGAGAGGGCCAGGGCTTGTGGGGCTGTGGAAGGGCTGCCTAGGGAAGGTGAGGGACAGCAAGAGCTTTCAGGGCTAGCCCTTTCGTGTGGGAGCAGTGGCTGGACGTTTCCGATTTGGGAGCTGGGCTCTGGCTGTGCCGGGAAGGAACGTCCGCAGAGTACTGCGGCTAGGAAGCTGAGAGGGCCAGGGCTTGTGGGGCTGTGGAAGGGCTGCCTAGGGAAGGTGAGGGCCAGCAAGAGCTTTCAGGGCTAGCCCCTTTCGTGTGGGAGCAGTGGCTGGACGTTTCCGATTTGGGAGCTGGGCTCTGGCTGTGCCGGGAAGGAACGTCCGCAGAGTACTGCGGCTAGGAAGCTGAGAGGGCCAGGGCTTGTGGGGCTGTGGAAGGGCTGCCTAGGGAAGGTGAGGGCCAGCAAGAGCTTTCAGGGCTAGCCCCTTTCGTGTGGGAGCAGTGGCTGGACGTTTCCGATTTGGGAGCTGGGCTCTGGCTGTGCCGGGAAGGAACGTCCCCACTGTGCTGCGGCTAGGAAGCTGAGAGGGTCAGGGCTTGTGGGGCTGTGGAAGGGCTGCCTTGGGAAGGTGAGGGCCAGCAAGAGCTTTCAGGGCTAGCCCCTTTCGTGTGAGAGCAGTGGCTGGACGTTTCCGATTTGGGAGCTGGGCTCTGGCTGTGCCGGGAAGGAACGTCCCCACACTGCTGTGCCTAGGAAGCTCGGAGGGCCAGGGCTTGTGGGGCTGTGGAAGGGCTGCCTAGGGAAGGTGAGGGCCAGCAAGAGCTTTCAGGGCTAGCCCCTTTCGTGTGGGAGCAGTGGCTGGACATTTCCGATTTGGGAGCTGGGCTCTGGCTGTGCCGGGAAGGAACATCCCCACTGTGCTGTGGCTAGGAAGCTGAGAGGGCCAGGACTTGTGGGGCTGTGGAAGGGCTGCCTAGGGAAGGTGAGCGCCAGCAAGAGCTTTCAGGGCTAGCCCCTTTCGTGTGGGAGCAGTGGCTGGACGTTTCCGATTTGGGAGCTGGGCTCTGGCTGTGCCGGGAAGGAACGTCCGCAGAGTACTGCGGCTAGGAAGCTGAGAGGGCCAGGGCTTGTGGGGCTGTGGAAGGGCTGCCTTGGGAAGGTGAGGGCCAGCAAGAGCTTTCAGGGCTAGCCCCTTTCGTGTGGGAGCAGTGGCTGGACATTTCCGATTTGGGAGCTGGGCTCTGGCTGTGCCGGGAAGGAACATCCCCACTGTGCTGTGGCTAGGAAGCTGAGAGGGCCAGGACTTGTGGGGCTGTGGAAGGGCTGCCTAGGGAAGGTGAGCGCCAGCAAGAGCTTTCAGGGCTAGCCCCTTTCGTGTGGGAGCAGTGGCTGGACATTTCCGATTTGGGAGCTGGGCTCTGGCTGTGCCGGGAAGGAACGTCCGCAGAGTACTGCGGCTAGGAAGCTGAGAGGGCCAGGGCTTGTGGGGCTGTGGAAGGGCTGCCTTGGGAAGGTGAGGGCCAGCAAGAGCTTTCAGGGCTAGCCCCTTTCGTGTGGGAGCAGTGGCTGGACGTTTCCGATTTGGGAGCTGGGCTCTGGCTGTGCCGGGAAGGAACGTCCGCAGAGTACTGCGGCTAGGAAGCTGAGAGGGCCAGGGCTTGTGGGGCTGTGGAAGGGCTGCCTTGGGAAGGTGAGGGCCAGCAAGAGCTTTCAGGGCTAGCCCCTTTCGTGTGAGAGCAGTGGCTGGACGTTTCCGATTTGGGAGCTGGGCTCTGGCTGTGCCGGGAAGGAACGTCCCCACACTGCTGTGGCTAGGAAGCTGAGAGGGCCAGGACTTGTGGGGCTGTGGAAGGGCTGCCTAGGGAAGGTGAGCGCCAGCAAGAGCTTTCAGGGCTAGCCCCTTTCGTGTGGGAGCAGTGGCTGGACGTTTCCGATTTGGGAGCTGGGCTCTGGCTGTGCCGGGAAGGAACGTCCGCAGAGTACTGCGGCTAGGAAGCTCAGAGGGCCAGGGCTTGTGGGGCTGTGGAAGGGCTGCCTAGGGAAGGTGAGGGCCAGCAAGAGCTTTCAGGGCTAGCCCCTTCGTGTGGGAGCAGTGGCTGGACGTTTCCGATTTGGGAGCTGGGCTCTGGCTGTGCCGGGAAGGAACATCCCCACTGTGCTGTGGCTAGGAAGCTCAGAGCGCCAGTGGTTGTGGGGCTGTGGAAGGGCTGCCTAGGGAAGGTGAGGGCCAGCAAGAGCTTTCAGGGCTAGCCCCTTTCGTGTGGGAGCAGTGGCTGGACGTTTCCGATTTGCGAGCTGGGCTCTGGCTGTGCCGGGAAGGAACATCCCCACTGTGCTGCGGCTAGGAAGCTGAGAGGGCCAGGGCTTGTGGGGCTGTGGAAGGGCTGCCTAGGGAAGGTGAGGGCCAGCAAGAGCTTTCAGGGCTAGCCCCTTTCGTGTGGGAGCAGTGGCTGGACGTTTCCGATTTGGGAGCTGGGCTCTGGCTGTGCCGGGAAGGAAAGTCCGCAGAGTACTGCGTCTAGGAAGCTGAGAGGGCCAGGGCTTGTGGGGCTGTGGAAGGGCTGCCTTGGGAAGGTGAGGGCCAGCAAGAGCTTTCAGGGCTAGCCCCTTTCGTGTGAGAGCAGTGGCTGGACGTTTCCGATTTGGGAGCTGGGCTCTGGCTGTGCCGGGAAGGAACGTCCCCACTGTGCTGTGGCTAGGAAGCTGAGAGGGCCAGGGCTTGTATGGCTGTGGAAGGGCTGCCTAGGGAAGGTGAGGGCCAGCAAGAGCTTTCAGGGCTAGCCCCTTTCATGTGGGAGCAGTGGCTGGACGTTTCCGATTTGGGAGCTGGGCTCTGGCTGTGCCGGGAAGGAACGTCCGCAGAGTACTGCGGCTAGGAAGCTCAGAGGGCCAGGGCTTGTGGGGCTGTGGAAGGGCTGCCTTGGGAAGGTGAGGGCCAGCAAGAGCTTTCAGGGCTAGCCCCTTTCGTGTGAGAGCAGTGGCTGGACGTTTCCGATTTGGGAGCTGGGCTCTGGCTGTGCCGGGAAGGAACGTCCCCACTGTGCTGCGGCTAGGAAGCTGAGAGGGCCAGGGCTTGTGGGGCTGTGGAAGGGCTGCCTAGGGAAGGTGAGGGCCAGCAAGAGCTTTCAGGGCTAGCCCCTTTCGTGTGGGAGCAGTGGCTGGACGTTTCCGATTTGGGAGCTGGGCTCTGGCTGTGCCTGGAAGGAACATCCCCACTGTGCTGTGGCTAGGAAGCTCGGAGGGCCAGGGCTTGTGGGGCTGTGGAAGGGCTGCCTAGGGAAGGTGAGGGCCAGCAAGAGCTTTCAGGGCTAGCCGCTTTCATGTGGGAGCAGTGGCTGGACGTTTCCGATTTGGGAGCTGGGCTGTGGCTGTGCCGGGAAGGAACGTCCCCACTGTGCTGTGGCTAGGAAGCTGAGAGGGCCAGGGCTTGTGGGGCTGTGGAAGGGCTGCCTAGGGAAGGTGAGGGCCAGCAAGAGCTTTCAGGGCTAGCCCCTTTCGTGTGGGAGCAGTGGCTGGACGTTTCCGATTTGGGAGCTGGGCTCTGGCTGTGCCGGGAAGGAACATCCCCACTGTGCTGTGGCTAGGAAGCTCAGAGGGCCAGGGCTTGTGGGGCTGTGGAAGGGCTGCCTAGGGAAGGTGAGGGCCAGCAACAGCTTTCAGGGCTAGCCCCTTTCGTGTGGGAGCAGTGGCTGGACGTTTCCGATTTGGGAGCTGGGCTCTGGCTGTGCCGGGAAGGAACATCCCCACTGTGCTGTGGCTAGGAAGCTCAGAGGGCCAGTGCTTGTGGGGCTGTGGAAGGGCTGCCTAGGGAAGGTGAGGGCCAGCAAGAGCTTTCAGGGCTAGCCCCTTTCGTGTGGGAGCAGTGGCTGGACATTTCCGATTTGGGAGCTGGGCTCTGGCTGTGCCGGGAAGGAACATCCCCACTGTGCTGTGGCTAGGAAGCTGAGAGGGCCAGGACTTGTGGGGCTGTGGAAGGGCTGCCTAGGGAAGGTGAGCGCCAGCAAGAGCTTTCAGGGCTAGCCCCTTTCATGTGGGAGCAGTGGCTGGACATTTCCGATTTGGGAGCTGGGCTCTGGCTGTGCCGGGAAGGAACGTCCGCAGAGTACTGCGGCTAGGAAGCTGAGAGGGCCAGGGCTTGTGGGGCTGTGGAAGGGCTGCCTTGGGAAGGTGAGGGCCAGCAAGAGCTTTCAGGGCTAGCCCCTTTCGTGTGGGAGCAGTGGCTGGACGTTTCCGATTTGGGAGCTGGGCTCTGGCTGTGCCGGGAAGGAACGTCCGCAGAGTACTGCGGCTAGGAAGCTGAGAGGGCCAGGGCTTGTGGGGCTGTGGAAGGGCTGCCTTGGGAAGGTGAGGGCCAGCAAGAGCTTTCAGGGCTAGCCCCTTTCGTGTGAGAGCAGTGGCTGGACGTTTCCGATTTGGGAGCTGGGCTCTGGCTGTGCCGGGAAGGAACGTCCGCAGAGTGCTGTGGCTAGGAAGCTCAGAGGGCCAGGGCTTGTGGGGCTGTGGAAGGGCTGCCTAGGGAAGGTGAGGGCCAGCAAGAGCTTTCAGGGCTAGCCCCTTCGTGTGGGAGCAGTGGCTGGACGTTTCCGATTTGGGAGCTGGGCTCTGGCTGTGCCGGGAAGGAACATCCCCACTGTGCTGTGGCTAGGAAGCTCAGAGCGCCAGTGGTTGTGGGGCTGTGGAAGGGCTGCCTAGGGAAGGTGAGGGCCAGCAAGAGCTTTCAGGGCTAGCCCCTTTCGTGTGGGAGCAGTGGCTGGACGTTTCCGATTTGCGAGCTGGGCTCTGGCTGTGCCGGGAAGGAACATCCCCACTGTGCTGCGGCTAGGAAGCTCAGAGGGCCAGGGCTTGTGGGGCTGTGGAAGGGCTGCCTAGGGAAGGTGAGGGCCAGCAAGAGCTTTCAGGGCTAGCCCCTTTCGTGTGGGAGCAGTGGCTGGACGTTTCCGATTTGGGAGCTGGGCTCTGGCTGTGCCGGGAAGGAAAGTCCGCAGAGTACTGCGTCTAGGAAGCTGAGAGGGCCAGGGCTTGTGGGGCTGTGGAAGGGCTGCCTAGGGAAGGTGAGGGCCAGCAAGAGCTTTCAGGGCTAGCCCCTTTCGTGTGGGAGCAGTGGCTGGACGTTTCCGATTTGGGAGCTGGGCTCTGGCTGTGCCGGGAAGGAACGTCCCCACACTGCTGTGGCTAGGAAGCTGAGAGGGCCAGGACTTGTGGGGCTGTGGAAGGGCTGCCTAGGGAAGGTGAGGGCCAGCAAGAGCTTTCAGGGCTAGCCCCTTTCGTGTGGGAGCAGTGGCTGGACGTTTCCGATTTGGGAGCTGGGCTCTGGCTGTGCCGGGAAGGAACGTCCGCAGAGTGCTGTGGCTAGGAAGCTCAGAGGGCCAGGGCTTGTGGGGCTGTGGAAGGGCTGCCTAGGGAAGGTGAGGGCCAGCAAGAGCTTTCAGGGCTAGCCCCTTCGTGTGGGAGCAGTGGCTGGACGTTTCCGATTTGGGAGCTGGGCTCTGGCTGTGCCGGGAAGGAACATCCCCACTGTGCTGTGGCTAGGAAGCTCAGAGCGCCAGTGGTTGTGGGGCTGTGGAAGGGCTGCCTAGGGAAGGTGAGGGCCAGCAAGAGCTTTCAGGGCTAGCCCCTTTCGTGTGGGAGCAGTGGCTGGACGTTTCCGATTTGCGAGCTGGGCTCTGGCTGTGCCGGGAAGGAACATCCCCACTGTGCTGCGGCTAGGAAGCTCAGAGGGCCAGGGCTTGTGGGGCTGTGGAAGGGCTGCCTAGGGAAGGTGAGGGCCAGCAAGAGCTTTCAGGGCTAGCCCCTTTCGTGTGGGAGCAGTGGCTGGACGTTTCCGATTTGGGAGCTGGGCTCTGGCTGTGCCGGGAAGGAACGTCCCCACTGTGCTGTGGCTAGGAAGCTGAGAGGGCCAGGGCTTTTAGGGCTGTGGAAGGGCTGCCTAGGGAAGGTGAGGGCCAGCAAGAGCTTTCAGGGCTAGCCCCTTTCATGTGGGAGCAGTGGCTGGACGTTTCCGATTTGGGAGCTGGGCTCTGGCTGTGCCGGGAAGGAACGTCCGCAGAGTACTGCGGCTAGGAAGCTCAGAGGGCCAGGGCTTGTGGGGCTGTGGAAGGGCTGCCTAGGGAAGGTGAGGGCCAGCAAGAGCTTTCAGGGCTAGCCCCTTTCGTGTGAGAGCAGTGGCTGGACGTTTCCGATTTGGGAGCTGGGCTCTGGCTGTGCCGGGAAGGAACGTCCCCACTGTGCTGCGGCTAGGAAGCTGAGAGGGCCAGGGCTTGTGGGGCTGTGGAAGGGCTGCCTAGGGAAGGTGAGGGCCAGCAAGAGCTTTCAGGGCTAGCCCCTTTCGTGTGGGAGCAGTGGCTGGACGTTTCCGATTTGGGAGCTGGGCTCTGGCTGTGCCTGGAAGGAACATCCCCACTGTGCTGTGGCTAGGAAGCTCGGAGGGCCAGGGCTTGTGGTGCTGTGGAAGGGCTGCCTAGGGAAGGTGAGGGCCAGCAAGAGCTTTCAGGGCTAGCCCCTTTCGTGTGGGAGCAGTGGCTGGACATTTCCGATTTGGGAGCTGGGCTCTGGCTGTGCCGGGAAGGAACGTCCGCAGAGTACTGCGGCTAGGAAGCTGAGAGGGCCAGGGCTTGTGGGGCTGTGGAAGGGCTGCCTAGGGAAGGTGAGGGCCAGCAAGAGCTTTCAGGGCTAGCCCCTTTCGTGTGGGAGCAGTGGCTGGACGTTTCCGATTTGGGAGCTGGGCTCTGGCTGTGCCGGGAAGGAACATCCCCACTGTGCTGTGGCTAGGAAGCTCAGAGCGCCAGTGGTTGTGGGGCTGTGGAAGGGCTGCCTAGGGCAGGTGATGGCCAGCAAGAGCTTTCAGGGCTAGCCCCTTTCGTGTGGGAGCAGTGGCTGGACGTTTCCGATTTGGGAGCTGGGCTCTGGCTGTGCCGGGAAGGAACGTCCCCACTGTGCTGTGGCTAGGAAGCTGAGAGGGCCAGGGCTTGTGGGGCTGTGGAAGGGCTGCCTAGGGAAGGTGAGGGCCAGCAAGAGCTTTCAGGGCTAGCCCCTTTCGTGTGAGAGCAGTGGCTGGACGTTTCCGATTTGGGAGCTGGGCTCTGGCTGTGCCGGGAAGGAACGTCCCCACTGTGCTGTGGCTAGGAAGCTCAGAGGGACAGGGCTTGTGGGGCTGTGGAAGGGCTGCCTAGGGAAGGTGAGGGCCAGCAAGAGCTTTCAGGGCTAGCCCCTTTCATGTGGGAGCAGTGGCTGGACGTTTCCGATTTGGGAGCTGGGCTCTGGCTGTGCCGGGAAGGAACGTCCGCAGAGTACTGCGGCTAGGAAGCTCACAGGGCCAGGGCTTGTGGGGCTGTGGAAGGGCTGCCTAGGGAAGGTGAGGGCCAGCAAGAGGTTTCAGGGCTAGCCCCTTTCGTGTGGGAGCAGTGGCTGGACGTTTCCGATTTGGGAGCTGGGCTCTGGCTGTGCCGGGAAGGAACGTCGCAGAGTACTGCGGCTAGGAAGCTGAGAGGGCCAGGGCTTGTGGGGCTGTGGAAGGGCTGCCTAAGGAAGGTGAGGGCCAGCAAGAGCTTTCAGGGCTAGCCCCTTTCATGTGGGAGCAGTGGCTGGACGTTTCCGATTTGGGAGCTGGGCTCTGGCTGTGCCGGGAAGGAACGTCCGCAGAGTACTGCGGCTAGGAAGCTCACAGGGCCAGGGCTTGTGGGGCTGTGGAAGGGCTGCCTAGGGAAGGTGAGGGCCAGCAAGAGCTTTCAGGGCTAGCCCCTTTCGTGTGGGAGCAGTGGCTGGACGTTTCCGATTTGGGAGCTGGGCTCTGGCTGTGCCGAGAAGGAACGTCCGCAGAGTGCTGTGGCTAGGAAGCTCAGAGGGCCAGGGCTTGTGGGGCTGTGGAAGGGCTGCCTAGGGAAGGTGAGGGCCAGCAAGAGCTTTCAGGGCTAGCCCCTTTCGTGTGGGAGCAGTGGCTGGACGTTTCCGATTTGGGAGCGGCGCTCTGGCTGTGCCGAGAAGGAATGTCCCCACTGTGCTGTGGCTAGGAAGCTGAGAGGGCCAGGGCTTGTGGGGCTGTGGAAGGGCTGCCTAGGGAAGGTGAGGGCCAGCAAGAGCTTTCAGGGCTAGCCCCTTTCGTGTGGGAGCAGTGGCTGGACGTTTCCGATTTGGGAGCTGGGCTCTGGCTGTGCCGGGAAGGAACATCCCCACTGTGCTGTGGCTAGGAAGCTCAGAGGGCCAGTGGTTTTGGGGCTGTGGAAGGGCTGCCTAGGGAAGGTGAGGGCCAGCAAGAGCTTTCAGGGCTAGCCCCTTTCGTGTGGGAGCAGTGGCTGGACGTTTCCGATTTGGGATTTGGGCTCTGGCTGTGCCGGGAAGGAACATCCCCACTGTGCTGTGGCTAGGAAGCTCAGAGGGCCAGGGCTTGTGGGGCTGTGGAAGGGCTGCCTAGGGAAGGTGAGGGCCAGCAAGAGCTTTCAGGGCTAGCCCCTTTCGTGTGGGAGCAGTGGCTGGACGTTTCCGATTTGGGAGCTGGGCTCTGGCTGTGCCGAGAAGGAACGTCCGCAGAGTGCTGTGGCTAGGAAGCTCAGAGGGCCAGGGCTTGTGGGGCTGTGGAAGGGCTGCCTAGGGAAGGTGAGGGCCAGCAAGAGCTTTCAGGGCTAGCCCCTTTCGTGTGGGAGCAGTGGCTGGACGTTTCCGATTTGGGAGCGGCGCTCTGGCTGTGCCGAGAAGGAATGTCCCCACTGTGCTGTGGCTAGGAAGCTGAGAGGGCCAGGGCTTGTGGGGCTGTGGAAGGGCTGCCTAGGGAAGGTGAGGGCCAGCAAGAGCTTTCAGGGCTAGCCCCTTTCGTGTGGGAGCAGTGGCTGGACGTTTCCGATTTGGGAGCTGGGCTCTGGCTGTGCCGGGAAGGAACATCCCCACTGTGCTGTGGCTAGGAAGCTCAGAGGGCCAGTGGTTTTGGGGCTGTGGAAGGGCTGCCTAGGGAAGGTGAGGGCCAGCAAGAGCTTTCAGGGCTAGCCCCTTTCGTGTGGGAGCAGTGGCTGGACGTTTCCGATTTGGGATTTGGGCTCTGGCTGTGCCGGGAAGGAACATCCCCACTGTGCTGTGGCTAGGAAGCTCAGAGGGCCAGGGCTTGTGGGGCTGTGGAAGGGCTGCCTAGGGAAGGTGAGGGCCAGCAAGAGCTTTCAGGGCTAGCCCCTTTCGTGTGGGAGCAGTGGCTGGACGTTTCCGATTTGGGAGCTGGGCTCTGGCTGTGCCGGGAAGGAACGTCCGCAGAGTACTGCGGCTAGGAAGCTGAGAGGGCCAGGGCTTGTGGGGCTGTGGAAGGGCTGCCTAGGGAAGGTGAGGGCCAGCAAGAGCTTTCAGGGCTAGCCCCTTTCGTGTGGGAGCAGTGGCTGGACGTTTCCGATTTGGGAGCTGGGCTCTGGCTGTGCCGGGAAGGAACGTCCGCAGAGTACTGCGGCTAGGAAGCTGAGAGGGCCAGGGCTTGTGGGGCTGTGGAAGGGCTGCCTTGGGAAGGTGAGGGCCAGCAAGAGCTTTCAGGGCTAGCCCCTTTCATGTGAGAGCAGTGGCTGGACGTTTCCGATTTGGGAGCTGGGCTCTGGCTGTGCCGGGAAGGAACGTCCCCACTGTGCTGTGGCTAGGAAGCTCAGAGGGACAGGGCTTGTGGGGCTGTGGAAGGACTGCCTAGGGAAGGTGAGGGCCAGCAAGAGCTTTCAGGGCTAGCCCCTTTCGTGTGGGAGCAGTGGCTGGACGTTTCCGATTTGGGAGCTGGGCTCTGGCTGTGCCGGGAAGGAACGTCCGCAGAGTACTGCGGCTAGGAAGCTGAGAGGGCCAGGGCTTGTGGGGCTGTGGAAGGGCTGCCTAGGGAAGGTGAGCGCCAGCAAGTGCTTTCAGGGCTAGCCCCTTTCGTGTGGGAGCAGTGGCTGGACGTTTCCGATTTGGGAGCGGCGCTCTGGCTGTGCCGAGAAGGAACGTCCGCAGAGTACTGCGGCTAGGAAGCTCAGAGGGCCAGGGCTTGTGGGGCTGTGGAAGGGCTGCCTAGGGAAGGTGAGGGCCAGCAAGAGCTTTCAGGGCTAGCCCCTTTCGTGTGGGAGCAGTGGCTGGACGTTTCCGATTTGGGAGCTGGGCTCTGGCTGTGCCGGGAAGGAACGTCCCCACTGTGCTGTGGCTAGGAAGCTGAGAGGGCCAGGGCTTGTGGGGCTGTGGAAGGGCTGCCTAGGGAAGGTGAGGGCCAGCAAGAGCTTTCAGGGCTAGCCCCTTTCGTGTGGGAGCAGTGGCTGGACGTTTCCGATTTGGGAGCTGGGCTCTGGCTGTGCCGGGAAGGAACATCCCCACTGTGCTGTGGCTAGGAAGCTCAGAGCGCCAGTGCTTGTGGGGCTGTGGAAGGGCTGCCTAGGGAAGGTGAGGGCCAGCAAGAGCTTTCAGGGCTAGCCCCTTTCGTGTGGGAGCAGTGGCTGGACGTTTCCGATTTGGGAGCTGGGCTCTGGCTGTGCCGGGAAGGAACATCCCCACTGTCCTGTGGCTAGGAAGCTCGGAGGGCCAGGGCTTGTGGGGCTGTGGAAGGGCTGCCTAGGGAAGGTGAGGGCCAGCAAGAGCTTTCAGGGCTAGCCCCTTTCGTGTGGGAGCAGTGGCTGGACGTTTCCGATTTGGGAGCTGGGCTCTGGCTGTGCCGGGAAGGAACGTCCCCACTGTGCTGCGGCTA
Organism: Aptenodytes patagonicus; assembly: GCF_965638725.1. Classification (NCBI taxonomy): domain Eukaryota; kingdom Metazoa; phylum Chordata; class Aves; order Sphenisciformes; family Spheniscidae; genus Aptenodytes; species Aptenodytes patagonicus. The sequence continues at coordinate 1,465,923 of NW_027471997.1, read as the reverse complement.
GGAAGCTGAGAGGGCCAGGGCTTGTGGGGCTGTGGAAGGGCTGCCTAGGGAAGGTGAGGGCCAGCAAGAGCTTTCAGGGCTAGCCCCTTTCGTGTGAGAGCAGTGGCTGGACGTTTCCGATTTGGGAGCTGGGCTCTGGCTGTGCCGGGAAGGAACGTCCCCACTGTGCTGTGGCTAGGAAGCTCAGAGGGACAGGGCTTGTGGGGCTGTGGAAGGACTGCCTAGGGAAGGTGAGGGCCAGCAAGAGCTTTCAGGGCTAGCCCCTTTCGTGTGGGAGCAGTGGCTGGACGTTTCCGATTTGGGAGCTGGGCTCTGGCTGTGCCGGGAAGGAACGTCCGCAGAGTACTGCGGCTAGGAAGCTCACAGGGCCAGGGCTTGTGGGGCTGTGGAAGGGCTGCCTAGGGAAGGTGACGGCCAGCAGGAGCTTTCAGGGCTAGCCCCTTTCGTGTGGGAGCAGTGGCTGGACGTTTCCGATTTGGGAGCTGGGCTCTGGCTGTGCCGGGAAGGAACGTCCGCAGAGTACTGCGGCTAGGAAGCTGAGAGGGCCAGGGCTTGTGGGGCTGTGGAAGGGCTGCCTAGGGAAGGTGAGGGCCAGCAAGAGCTTTCAGGGCTAGCCCCTTTCGTGTGGGAGCAGTGGCTGGACGTTTCCGATTTGGGAGCGGCGCTCTGGCTGTGCCGAGAAGGAACGTCCGCAGAGTGCTGTGGCTAGGAAGCTGAGAGGGCCAGGGCTTGTGGGGCTGTGGAAGGGCTGCCTAGGGAAGGTGAGGGCCAGCAAGAGCTTTCAGGGCTAGCCCCTTTCGTGTGGGAGCAGTGGCTGGACGTTTCCGATTTGGGAGCTGGGCTGTTGCTGTGCCGGGAAGGAACGTCCCCACTGTGCTGCGGCTAGGAAGCTGAGAGGGCCAGGGCTTGTGGGGCTGTGGAAGGGCTGCCTAGGGAAGGTGAGGGCCAGCAAGAGCTTTCAGGGCTAGCCCCTTTCGTGTGGGAGCAGTGGCTGGACGTTTCCGATTTGGGAGCTGGGCTCTGGCTGTGCCTAGAAGGAACGTCCGCAGAGTGCTGTGTCTAGGAAGCTCAGAGGGCCAGGGCTTGTGGGGCTGTGGAAGGGCTGCCTAAGGAAGGTGAGGGCCAGCAAGAGCTTTCAGGGCTAGCCCCTTTCGTGTGGGAGCAGGGGCTGGACGTTTCCGATTTGGGAGCTGGGCTCTGGCTGTGCCGGGAAGGAACGTCCGCAGAGTACTGCGGCTAGGAAGCTGAGAGGGCCAGGGCTTGTGGGGCTGTGGAAGGGCTGCCTTGGGAAGGTGAGGGCCAGCAAGAGCTTTCAGGGCTAGCCCCTTTCGTGTGGGAGCAGTGGCTGGACGTTTCCGATTTGGGAGCTGGGCTCTGGCTGTGCCGGGAAGGAACGTCCGCAGAGTGCTGTGGCTAGGAAGCTCAGAGCGCCAGTGCTTGTGGGGCTGTGGAAGGGCTGCCTAGGGAAGGTGAGGGCCAGCAAGAGCTTTCAGGGCTAGCCCCTTTCGTGTGGGAGCAGTGGCTGGACGTTTCCGATTTGGGAGCTGGGCTCTGGCTGTGCCGGGAAGGAACATCCCCACACTGCTGTGGCTAGGAAGCTGAGAGGGCCAGGGCTTGTGGGGCTGTGGAAGGGCTGCCTAGGGAAGGTGAGGGCCAGCAAGAGCTTTCAGGGCTAGCCCCTTTCGTGTGGGAGCAGTGGCTGGACGTTTCCGATTTGGGAGCTGGGCTGTTGCTGTGCCGGGAAGGAACGTCCGCAGAGTACTGCGGCTAGGAAGCTGAGAGGGCCAGGGCTTGTGGGGCTGTGGAAGGGCTGCCTAAGGAAGGTGAGGGCCAGCAAGAGCTTTCAGGGCTAGCCCCTTTCATATGGGAGCAGTGGCTGGACATTTCCGATTTGGGAGCTGGGCTGTTGCTGTGCCGGGAAGGAACGTCCCCACTGTGCTGCGGCTAGGAAGCTGAGAGGGCCAGGGCTTGTGGGGCTGTGGAAGGGCTGCCTTGGGAAGGTGAGGGCCAGCAAGAGCTTTCAGGGCTAGCCCCTTTCGTGTGAGAGCAGTGGCTGGACATTTCCGATTTGGGAGCTGGGCTCTGGCTGTGCCGCGAAAGAACGTCCCCACTGTGCTGTGGCTAGGAAGCTGAGAGAGACAGGGCTTGTGGGGCTGTGGAAGGGCTGCCTAGGGAAGGTGAGGGCCAGCAAGAGCTTTCAGGGCTAGCCCCTTTCGTGTGGGAGCAGTGGCTGGACGTTTCCGATTTGGGAGCTGGGCTCTGGCTGTGCCGGGAAGGAACATCCCCACTGTGCTGTGGCTAGGAAGCTCAGAGGGCCAGTGCTTGTGGGGCTGTGGAAGGGCTGCCTAGGGAAGGTGAGGGCCAGCAAGAGCTTTCAGGGCTAGCCCCTTTCGTGTGGGAGCAGTGGCTGGACGTTTCCGATTTGGGAGCTGGGCTCTGGCTGTGCCTAGAAGGAACGTCCGCAGAGTGCTGTGTCTAGGAAGCTCAGAGGGCCAGGGCTTGTGGGGCTGTGGAAGGGCTGCCTAAGGAAGGTGAGGGCCAGCAAGAGCTTTCAGGGCTAGCCCCTTTCGTGTGGGAGCAGGGGCTGGACGTTTCCGATTTGGGAGCTGGGCTCTGGCTGTGCCGGGAAGGAACGTCCGCAGAGTACTGCGGCTAGGAAGCTGAGAGGGCCAGGGCTTGTGGGGCTGTGGAAGGGCTGCCTTGGGAAGGTGAGGGCCAGCAAGAGCTTTCAGGGCTAGCCCCTTTCGTGTGGGAGCAGTGGCTGGACGTTTCCGATTTGGGAGCTGGGCTCTGGCTGTGCCTAGAAGGAACGTCCGCAGAGTGCTGTGGCTAGGAAGCTCAGAGGGCCAGGGCTTGTGGGGCTGTGGAAGGGCTGCCTAAGGAAGGTGAGGGCCAGCAAGAGCTTTCAGGGCTAGCCCCTTTCGTGTGGGAGCAGGGGCTGGACGTTTCCGATTTGGGAGCTGGGCTCTGGCTGTGCCGGGAAGGAACGTCCCCACTGTGCTGTGGCTAGGAAGCTGAGAGGGCCAGGGCTTGTGGGGCTGTGGAAGGGCTGCCTAGGGAAGGTGAGGGCCAGCAAGAGCTTTCAGGGCTAGCCCCTTTCGTGTGAGAGCAGTGGCTGGACGTTTCCGATTTGGGAGCTGGGCTCTGGCTGTGCCGGGAAGGAACGTCCCCACTGTGCTGTGGCTAGGAAGCTCAGAGGGACAGGGCTTGTGGGGCTGTGGAAGGGCTGCCTAGGGAAGGTGAGGGCCAGCAAGAGCTTTCAGGGCTAGCCCCTTTCATGTGGGAGCAGTGGCTGGACGTTTCCGATTTGGGAGCTGGGCTCTGGCTGTGCCGGGAAGGAACGTCCGCAGAGTACTGCGGCTAGGAAGCTCACAGGGCCAGGGCTTGTGGGGCTGTGGAAGGGCTGCCTAGGGAAGGTGAGGGCCAGCAAGAGGTTTCAGGGCTAGCCCCTTTCGTGTGGGAGCAGTGGCTGGACGTTTCCGATTTGGGAGCTGGGCTCTGGCTGTGCCGGGAAGGAACGTCCGCAGAGTACTGCGGCTAGGAAGCTGAGAGGGCCAGGGCTTGTGGGGCTGTGGAAGGGCTGCCTAAGGAAGGTGAGGGCCAGCAAGAGCTTTCAGGGCTAGCCCCTTTCATGTGGGAGCAGTGGCTGGACGTTTCCGATTTGGGAGCTGGGCTCTGGCTGTGCCGGGAAGGAACGTCCGCAGAGTACTGCGGCTAGGAAGCTCACAGGGCCAGGGCTTGTGGGGCTGTGGAAGGGCTGCCTAGGGAAGGTGAGGGCCAGCAAGAGCTTTCAGGGCTAGCCCCTTTCGTGTGGGAGCAGTGGCTGGACGTTTCCGATTTGGGAGCTGGGCTCTGGCTGTGCCGAGAAGGAACGTCCGCAGAGTGCTGTGGCTAGGAAGCTCAGAGGGCCAGGGCTTGTGGGGCTGTGGAAGGGCTGCCTAGGGAAGGTGAGGGCCAGCAAGAGCTTTCAGGGCTAGCCCCTTTCGTGTGGGAGCAGTGGCTGGACGTTTCCGATTTGGGAGCGGCGCTCTGGCTGTGCCGAGAAGGAATGTCCCCACTGTGCTGTGGCTAGGAAGCTGAGAGGGCCAGGGCTTGTGGGGCTGTGGAAGGGCTGCCTAGGGAAGGTGAGGGCCAGCAAGAGCTTTCAGGGCTAGCCCCTTTCGTGTGGGAGCAGTGGCTGGACGTTTCCGATTTGGGAGCTGGGCTCTGGCTGTGCCGGGAAGGAACATCCCCACTGTGCTGTGGCTAGGAAGCTCAGAGGGCCAGTGGTTTTGGGGCTGTGGAAGGGCTGCCTAGGGAAGGTGAGGGCCAGCAAGAGCTTTCAGGGCTAGCCCCTTTCGTGTGGGAGCAGTGGCTGGACGTTTCCGATTTGGGATTTGGGCTCTGGCTGTGCCGGGAAGGAACATCCCCACTGTGCTGTGGCTAGGAAGCTCAGAGGGCCAGGGCTTGTGGGGCTGTGGAAGGGCTGCCTAGGGAAGGTGAGGGCCAGCAAGAGCTTTCAGGGCTAGCCCCTTTCGTGTGGGAGCAGTGGCTGGACGTTTCCGATTTGGGAGCTGGGCTCTGGCTGTGCCGGGAAGGAACGTCCGCAGAGTACTGCGGCTAGGAAGCTGAGAGGGCCAGGGCTTGTGGGGCTGTGGAAGGGCTGCCTAGGGAAGGTGAGGGCCAGCAAGAGCTTTCAGGGCTAGCCCCTTTCGTGTGGGAGCAGTGGCTGGACGTTTCCGATTTGGGAGCTGGGCTCTGGCTGTGCCGGGAAGGAACGTCCGCAGAGTACTGCGGCTAGGAAGCTGAGAGGGCCAGGGCTTGTGGGGCTGTGGAAGGGCTGCCTTGGGAAGGTGAGGGCCAGCAAGAGCTTTCAGGGCTAGCCCCTTTCATGTGAGAGCAGTGGCTGGACGTTTCCGATTTGGGAGCTGGGCTCTGGCTGTGCCGGGAAGGAACGTCCCCACTGTGCTGTGGCTAGGAAGCTCAGAGGGACAGGGCTTGTGGGGCTGTGGAAGGACTGCCTAGGGAAGGTGAGGGCCAGCAAGAGCTTTCAGGGCTAGCCCCTTTCGTGTGGGAGCAGTGGCTGGACGTTTCCGATTTGGGAGCTGGGCTCTGGCTGTGCCGGGAAGGAACGTCCGCAGAGTACTGCGGCTAGGAAGCTCAGAGGGCCAGGGCTTGTGGGGCTGTGGAAGGGCTGCCTAGGGAAGGTGAGCGCCAGCAAGTGCTTTCAGGGCTAGCCCCTTTCGTGTGGGAGCAGTGGCTGGACGTTTCCGATTTGGGAGCGGCGCTCTGGCTGTGCCGAGAAGGAACGTCCGCAGAGTACTGCGGCTAGGAAGCTCAGAGGGCCAGGGCTTGTGGGGCTGTGGAAGGGCTGCCTAGGGAAGGTGAGGGCCAGCAAGAGCTTTCAGGGCTAGCCCCTTTCGTGTGGGAGCAGTGGCTGGACGTTTCCGATTTGGGAGCTGGGCTGTGGCTGTGCCGGGAAGGAACGTCCCCACTGTGCTGTGGCTAGGAAGCTGAGAGGGCCAGGGCTTGTGGGGCTGTGGAAGGGCTGCCTAGGGAAGGTGAGGGCCAGCAAGAGCTTTCAGGGCTAGCCCCTTTCGTGTGGGAGCAGTGGCTGGACGTTTCCGATTTGGGAGCTGGGCTCTGGCTGTGCCGGGAAGGAACATCCCCACTGTGCTGTGGCTAGGAAGCTCAGAGCGCCAGTGCTTGTGGGGCTGTGGAAGGGCTGCCTAGGGAAGGTGAGGGCCAGCAAGAGCTTTCAGGGCTAGCCCCTTTCGTGTGGGAGCAGTGGCTGGACGTTTCCGATTTGGGAGCTGGGCTCTGGCTGTGCCGGGAAGGAACATCCCCACTGTCCTGTGGCTAGGAAGCTCGGAGGGCCAGGGCTTGTGGGGCTGTGGAAGGGCTGCCTAGGGAAGGTGAGGGCCAGCAAGACCTTTCAGGGCTAGCCCCTTTCGTGTGGGAGCAGTGGCTGGACGTTTCCGATTTGGGAGCTGGGCTCTGGCTGTGCCGGGAAGGAACGTCCCCACTGTGCTGCGGCTAGGAAGCTGAGAGGGCCAGGGCTTGTGGGGCTGTGGAAGGGCTGCCTAGGGAAGGTGAGGGCCAGCAAGAGCTTTCAGGGCTAGCCCCTTTCGTGTGAGAGCAGTGGCTGGACGTTTCCGATTTGGGAGCTGGGCTCTGGCTGTGCCGGGAAGGAACGTCCCCACTGTGCTGTGGCTAGGAAGCTCAGAGGGACAGGGCTTGTGGGGCTGTGGAAGGACTGCCTAGGGAAGGTGAGGGCCAGCAAGAGCTTTCAGGGCTAGCCCCTTTCGTGTGGGAGCAGTGGCTGGACGTTTCCGATTTGGGAGCTGGGCTCTGGCTGTGCCGGGAAGGAACGTCCGCAGAGTACTGCGGCTAGGAAGCTCACAGGGCCAGGGCTTGTGGGGCTGTGGAAGGGCTGCCTAGGGAAGGTGACGGCCAGCAGGAGCTTTCAGGGCTAGCCCCTTTCGTGTGGGAGCAGTGGCTGGACGTTTCCGATTTGGGAGCTGGGCTCTGGCTGTGCCGGGAAGGAACGTCCGCAGAGTACTGCGGCTAGGAAGCTGAGAGGGCCAGGGCTTGTGGGGCTGTGGAAGGGCTGCCTAGGGAAGGTGAGGGCCAGCAAGAGCTTTCAGGGCTAGCCCCTTTCGTGTGGGAGCAGTGGCTGGACGTTTCCGATTTGGGAGCGGCGCTCTGGCTGTGCCGAGAAGGAACGTCCGCAGAGTGCTGTGGCTAGGAAGCTGAGAGGGCCAGGGCTTGTGGGGCTGTGGAAGGGCTGCCTTGGGAAGGTGAGGGCCAGCAAGAGCTTTCAGGGCTAGCCCCTTTCGTGTGGGAGCAGTGGCTGGACGTTTCCGATTTGGGAGCTGGGCTGTTGCTGTGCCGGGAAGGAACGTCCCCACTGTGCTGCGGCTAGGAAGCTGAGAGGGCCAGGGCTTGTGGGGCTGTGGAAGGGCTGCCTAGGGAAGGTGAGGGCCAGCAAGAGCTTTCAGGGCTAGCCCCTTTCGTGTGGGAGCAGTGGCTGGACGTTTCCGATTTGGGAGCGGCGCTCTGGCTGTGCCGAGAAGGAACGTCCGCAGAGTACTGCGGCTAGGAAGCTGAGAGGGCCAGGGCTTGTGGGGCTGTGGAAGGGCTGCCTAAGGAAGGTGAGGGCCAGCAAGAGCTTTCAGGGCTAGCCCCTTTCATATGGGAGCAGTGGCTGGACATTTCCGATTTGGGAGCTGGGCTGTTGCTGTGCCGGGAAGGAACGTCCCCACTGTGCTGCGGCTAGGAAGCTGAGAGGGCCAGGGCTTGTGGGGCTGTGGAAGGGCTGCCTTGGGAAGGTGAGGGCCAGCAAGAGCTTTCAGGGCTAGCCCCTTTCGTGTGAGAGCAGTGGCTGGACATTTCCGATTTGGGAGCTGGGCTCTGGCTGTGCCGCGAAAGAACGTCCCCACTGTGCTGTGGCTAGGAAGCTGAGAGAGACAGGGCTTGTGGGGCTGTGGAAGGGCTGCCTAGGGAAGGTGAGGGCCAGCAAGAGCTTTCAGGGCTAGCCCCTTTCGTGTGGGAGCAGTGGCTGGACGTTTCCGATTTGGGAGCTGGGCTCTGGCTGTGCCGGGAAGGAACATCCCCACTGTGCTGTGGCTAGGAAGCTCAGAGGGCCAGTGCTTGTGGGGCTGTGGAAGGGCTGCCTAGGGAAGGTGAGGGCCAGCAAGAGCTTTCAGGGCTAGCCCCTTTCGTGTGGGAGCAGTGGCTGGACGTTTCCGATTTGGGAGCTGGGCTCTGGCTGTGCCTAGAAGGAACGTCCGCAGAGTGCTGTGTCTAGGAAGCTCAGAGGGCCAGGGCTTGTGGGGCTGTGGAAGGGCTGCCTAAGGAAGGTGAGGGCCAGCAAGAGCTTTCAGGGCTAGCCCCTTTCGTGTGGGAGCAGGGGCTGGACGTTTCCGATTTGGGAGCTGGGCTCTGGCTGTGCCGGGAAGGAACGTCCGCAGAGTACTGCGGCTAGGAAGCTGAGAGGGCCAGGGCTTGTGGGGCTGTGGAAGGGCTGCCTTGGGAAGGTGAGGGCCAGCAAGAGCTTTCAGGGCTAGCCCCTTTCGTGTGGGAGCAGTGGCTGGACGTTTCCGATTTGGGAGCTGGGCTCTGGCTGTGCCTAGAAGGAACGTCCGCAGAGTGCTGTGGCTAGGAAGCTCAGAGGGCCAGGGCTTGTGGGGCTGTGGAAGGGCTGCCTAAGGAAGGTGAGGGCCAGCAAGAGCTTTCAGGGCTAGCCCCTTTCGTGTGGGAGCAGGGGCTGGACGTTTCCGATTTGGGAGCTGGGCTCTGGCTGTGCCGGGAAGGAACGTCCGCAGAGTACTGCGGCTAGGAAGCTGAGAGGGCCAGGGCTTGTGGGGCTGTGGAAGGGCTGCCTTGGGAAGGTGAGGGCCAGCAAGAGCTTTCAGGGCTAGCCCCTTTCGTGTGGGAGCAGTGGCTGGACGTTTCCGATTTGGGAGCTGGGCTCTGGCTGTGCCGGGAAGGAACGTCCGCAGAGTGCTGTGGCTAGGAAGCTCAGAGCGCCAGTGCTTGTGGGGCTGTGGAAGGGCTGCCTAGGGAAGGTGAGGGCCAGCAAGAGCTTTCAGGGCTAGCCCCTTTCGTGTGGGAGCAGTGGCTGGACGTTTCCGATTTGGGAGCTGGGCTCTGGCTGTGCCGGGAAGGAACATCCCCACACTGCTGTGGCTAGGAAGCTGAGAGGGCCAGGGCTTGTGGGGCTGTGGAAGGGCTGCCTAGGGAAGGTGAGGGCCAGCAAGAGCTTTCAGGGCTAGCCCCTTTCGTGTGGGAGCAGTGGCTGGACGTTTCCGGTTTGGGAGCTGGGCTGTTGCTGTGCCGGGAAGGAACGTCCGCAGAGTACTGCGGCTAGGAAGCTGAGAGGGCCAGGGCTTGTGGGGCTGTGGAAGGGCTGCCTAAGGAAGGTGAGGGCCAGCAAGAGCTTTCAGGGCTAGCCCCTTTCATATGGGAGCAGTGGCTGGACATTTCCGATTTGGGAGCTGGGCTGTTGCTGTGCCGGGAAGGAACGTCCCCACTGTGCTGCGGCTAGGAAGCTGAGAGGGCCAGGGCTTGTGGGGCTGTGGAAGGGCTGCCTTGGGAAGGTGAGGGCCAGCAAGAGCTTTCAGGGCTAGCCCCTTTCGTGTGAGAGCAGTGGCTGGACATTTCCGATTTGGGAGCTGGGCTCTGGCTGTGCCGGGAAGGAACGTCCGCAGAGTACTGCGGCTAGGAAGCTCAGAGGGCCAGGGCTTGTGGGGCTGTGGAAGGGCTGCCTAGGGAAGGTGAGCGCCAGCAAGTGCTTTCAGGGCTAGCCCCTTTCGTGTGGGAGCAGTGGCTGGACGTTTCCGATTTGGGAGCGGCGCTCTGGCTGTGCCGAGAAGGAACGTCCGCAGAGTACTGCGGCTAGGAAGCTCAGAGGGCCAGGGCTTGTGGGGCTGTGGAAGGGCTGCCTAGGGAAGGTGAGGGCCAGCAAGAGCTTTCAGGGCTAGCCCCTTTCGTGTGGGAGCAGTGGCTGGACGTTTCCGATTTGGGAGCTGGGCTGTGGCTGTGCCGGGAAGGAACGTCCCCACTGTGCTGTGGCTAGGAAGCTGAGAGGGCCAGGGCTTGTGGGGCTGTGGAAGGGCTGCCTAGGGAAGGTGAGGGCCAGCAAGAGCTTTCAGGGCTAGCCCCTTTCGTGTGGGAGCAGTGGCTGGACGTTTCCGATTTGGGAGCTGGGCTCTGGCTGTGCCGGGAAGGAACATCCCCACTGTGCTGTGGCTAGGAAGCTCAGAGCGCCAGTGCTTGTGGGGCTGTGGAAGGGCTGCCTAGGGAAGGTGAGGGCCAGCAAGAGCTTTCAGGGCTAGCCCCTTTCGTGTGGGAGCAGTGGCTGGACGTTTCCGATTTGGGAGCTGGGCTCTGGCTGTGCCGGGAAGGAACATCCCCACTGTCCTGTGGCTAGGAAGCTCGGAGGGCCAGGGCTTGTGGGGCTGTGGAAGGGCTGCCTAGGGAAGGTGAGGGCCAGCAAGACCTTTCAGGGCTAGCCCCTTTCGTGTGGGAGCAGTGGCTGGACGTTTCCGATTTGGGAGCTGGGCTCTGGCTGTGCCGGGAAGGAACGTCCCCACTGTGCTGCGGCTAGGAAGCTGAGAGGGCCAGGGCTTGTGGGGCTGTGGAAGGGCTGCCTAGGGAAGGTGAGGGCCAGCAAGAGCTTTCAGGGCTAGCCCCTTTCGTGTGAGAGCAGTGGCTGGACGTTTCCGATTTGGGAGCTGGGCTCTGGCTGTGCCGGGAAGGAACGTCCCCACTGTGCTGTGGCTAGGAAGCTCAGAGGGACAGGGCTTGTGGGGCTGTGGAAGGACTGCCTAGGGAAGGTGAGGGCCAGCAAGAGCTTTCAGGGCTAGCCCCTTTCGTGTGGGAGCAGTGGCTGGACGTTTCCGATTTGGGAGCTGGGCTCTGGCTGTGCCGGGAAGGAACGTCCGCAGAGTACTGCGGCTAGGAAGCTCACAGGGCCAGGGCTTGTGGGGCTGTGGAAGGGCTGCCTAGGGAAGGTGACGGCCAGCAGGAGCTTTCAGGGCTAGCCCCTTTCGTGTGGGAGCAGTGGCTGGACGTTTCCGATTTGGGAGCTGGGCTCTGGCTGTGCCGGGAAGGAACGTCCGCAGAGTACTGCGGCTAGGAAGCTGAGAGGGCCAGGGCTTGTGGGGCTGTGGAAGGGCTGCCTAGGGAAGGTGAGGGCCAGCAAGAGCTTTCAGGGCTAGCCCCTTTCGTGTGGGAGCAGTGGCTGGACGTTTCCGATTTGGGAGCGGCGCTCTGGCTGTGCCGAGAAGGAACGTCCGCAGAGTGCTGTGGCTAGGAAGCTGAGAGGGCCAGGGCTTGTGGGGCTGTGGAAGGGCTGCCTTGGGAAGGTGAGGGCCAGCAAGAGCTTTCAGGGCTAGCCCCTTTCGTGTGGGAGCAGTGGCTGGACGTTTCCGATTTGGGAGCTGGGCTGTTGCTGTGCCGGGAAGGAACGTCCCCACTGTGCTGCGGCTAGGAAGCTGAGAGGGCCAGGGCTTGTGGGGCTGTGGAAGGGCTGCCTAGGGAAGGTGAGGGCCAGCAAGAGCTTTCAGGGCTAGCCCCTTTCGTGTGGGAGCAGTGGCTGGACGTTTCCGATTTGGGAGCGGCGCTCTGGCTGTGCCGAGAAGGAACGTCCGCAGAGTACTGCGGCTAGGAAGCTGAGAGGGCCAGGGCTTGTGGGGCTGTGGAAGGGCTGCCTAAGGAAGGTGAGGGCCAGCAAGAGCTTTCAGGGCTAGCCCCTTTCATATGGGAGCAGTGGCTGGACATTTCCGATTTGGGAGCTGGGCTGTTGCTGTGCCGGGAAGGAACGTCCCCACTGTGCTGCGGCTAGGAAGCTGAGAGGGCCAGGGCTTGTGGGGCTGTGGAAGGGCTGCCTTGGGAAGGTGAGGGCCAGCAAGAGCTTTCAGGGCTAGCCCCTTTCGTGTGAGAGCAGTGGCTGGACATTTCCGATTTGGGAGCTGGGCTCTGGCTGTGCCGCGAAAGAACGTCCCCACTGTGCTGTGGCTAGGAAGCTGAGAGAGACAGGGCTTGTGGGGCTGTGGAAGGGCTGCCTAGGGAAGGTGAGGGCCAGCAAGAGCTTTCAGGGCTAGCCCCTTTCGTGTGGGAGCAGTGGCTGGACGTTTCCGATTTGGGAGCTGGGCTCTGGCTGTGCCGGGAAGGAACATCCCCACTGTGCTGTGGCTAGGAAGCTCAGAGGGCCAGTGCTTGTGGGGCTGTGGAAGGGCTGCCTAGGGAAGGTGAGGGCCAGCAAGAGCTTTCAGGGCTAGCCCCTTTCGTGTGGGAGCAGTGGCTGGACGTTTCCGATTTGGGAGCTGGGCTCTGGCTGTGCCTAGAAGGAACGTCCGCAGAGTGCTGTGTCTAGGAAGCTCAGAGGGCCAGGGCTTGTGGGGCTGTGGAAGGGCTGCCTAAGGAAGGTGAGGGCCAGCAAGAGCTTTCAGGGCTAGCCCCTTTCGTGTGGGAGCAGGGGCTGGACGTTTCCGATTTGGGAGCTGGGCTCTGGCTGTGCCGGGAAGGAACGTCCGCAGAGTACTGCGGCTAGGAAGCTGAGAGGGCCAGGGCTTGTGGGGCTGTGGAAGGGCTGCCTTGGGAAGGTGAGGGCCAGCAAGAGCTTTCAGGGCTAGCCCCTTTCGTGTGGGAGCAGTGGCTGGACGTTTCCGATTTGGGAGCTGGGCTCTGGCTGTGCCTAGAAGGAACGTCCGCAGAGTGCTGTGGCTAGGAAGCTCAGAGGGCCAGGGCTTGTGGGGCTGTGGAAGGGCTGCCTAAGGAAGGTGAGGGCCAGCAAGAGCTTTCAGGGCTAGCCCCTTTCGTGTGGGAGCAGGGGCTGGACGTTTCCGATTTGGGAGCTGGGCTCTGGCTGTGCCGGGAAGGAACGTCCGCAGAGTACTGCGGCTAGGAAGCTGAGAGGGCCAGGGCTTGTGGGGCTGTGGAAGGGCTGCCTTGGGAAGGTGAGGGCCAGCAAGAGCTTTCAGGGCTAGCCCCTTTCGTGTGGGAGCAGTGGCTGGACGTTTCCGATTTGGGAGCTGGGCTCTGGCTGTGCCGGGAAGGAACGTCCGCAGAGTGCTGTGGCTAGGAAGCTCAGAGCGCCAGTGCTTGTGGGGCTGTGGAAGGGCTGCCTAGGGAAGGTGAGGGCCAGCAAGAGCTTTCAGGGCTAGCCCCTTTCGTGTGGGAGCAGTGGCTGGACGTTTCCGATTTGGGAGCTGGGCTCTGGCTGTGCCGGGAAGGAACATCCCCACACTGCTGTGGCTAGGAAGCTGAGAGGGCCAGGGCTTGTGGGGCTGTGGAAGGGCTGCCTAGGGAAGGTGAGGGCCAGCAAGAGCTTTCAGGGCTAGCCCCTTTCGTGTGGGAGCAGTGGCTGGACGTTTCCGGTTTGGGAGCTGGGCTGTTGCTGTGCCGGGAAGGAACGTCCGCAGAGTACTGCGGCTAGGAAGCTGAGAGGGCCAGGGCTTGTGGGGCTGTGGAAGGGCTGCCTAAGGAAGGTGAGGGCCAGCAAGAGCTTTCAGGGCTAGCCCCTTTCATATGGGAGCAGTGGCTGGACATTTCCGATTTGGGAGCTGGGCTGTTGCTGTGCCGGGAAGGAACGTCCCCACTGTGCTGCGGCTAGGAAGCTGAGAGGGCCAGGGCTTGTGGGGCTGTGGAAGGGCTGCCTTGGGAAGGTGAGGGCCAGCAAGAGCTTTCAGGGCTAGCCCCTTTCGTGTGAGAGCAGTGGCTGGACATTTCCGATTTGGGAGCTGGGCTCTGGCTGTGCCGCGAAAGAACGTCCCCACTGTGCTGTGGCTAGGAAGCTGAGAGAGACAGGGCTTGTGGGGCTGTGGAAGGGCTGCCTACGGAAGGTGAGGGCCAGCAAGAGCTTTCAGGGCTAGCCCCTTTCGTGTGGGAGCAGTGGCTGGACGTTTCCGATTTGGGAGCTGGGCTCTGGCTGTGCCGGGAAGGAACATCCCCACTGTGCTGTGGCTAGGAAGCTCAGAGGGCCAGTGCTTGTGGGGCTGTGGAAGGGCTGCCTAGGGAAGGTGAGGGCCAGCAAGAGCTTTCAGGGCTAGCCCCTTTCGTGTGGGAGCAGTGGCTGGACGTTTCCGATTTGGGAGCTGGGCTCTGGCTGTGCCTAGAAGGAACGTCCGCAGAGCGCTGTGTCTAGGAAGCTCAGAGTGCCAGGGCTTGTGGGGCTGTGGAAGGGCTGCCTAAGGAAGGTGAGGGCCAGCAAGAGCTTTCAGGGCTAGCCCCTTTCGTGTGGGAGCAGGGGCTGGACGTTTCCGATTTGGGAGCTGGGCTCTGGCTGTGCCGGGAAGGAACGTCCGCAGAGTACTGCGGCTAGGAAGCTCAGAGGGCCAGGGCTTGTGGGGCTGTGGAAGGGCTGCCTTGGGAAGGTGAGGGCCAGCAAGAGCTTTCAGGGCTAGCCCCTTTCGTGTGGGAGCAGTGGCTGGACGTTTCCGATTTGGGAGCTGGGCTCTGGCTGTGCCTAGAAGGAACGTCCGCAGAGTGCTGTGGCTAGGAAGCTCAGAGGGCCAGGGCTTGTGGGGCTGTGGAAGGGCTGCCTAAGGAAGGTGAGGGCCAGCAAGAGCTTTCAGGGCTAGCCCCTTTCGTGTGGGAGCAGGGGCTGGACGTTTCCGATTTGGGAGCTGGGCTCTGGCTGTGCCGGGAAGGAACGTCCGCAGAGTGCTGTGGCTAGGAAGCTGAGAGGGCCAGGGCTTGTGGGGCTGTGGAAGGGCTGCCTAGGGAAGGTGAGGGCCAGCAAGAGCTTTCAGGGCTAGCCCCTTTCATGTGGGAGCAGTGGCTGGACGTTTCCGGTTTGGGAGCTGGGCTGTTGCTGTGCCGGGAAGGAACGTCTGCAGAGTACTGCGGCTAGGAAGCTGAGAGGGCCAGGGCTTGTGGGGCTGTGGAAGGGCTGCCTAAGGAAGGTGAGGGCCAGCAAGAGCTTTCAGGGCTAGCCCCTTTCATATGGGAGCAGTGGCTGGACATTTCCTATTTGGGAGCTGGGCTGTTGCTGTGCCGGGAAGGAACGTCCCCACTGTGCTGCGGCTAGGAAGCTGAGAGGGCCAGGGCTTGTGGGGCTGTGGAAGGGCTGCCTTGGGAAGGTGAGGGCCAGCAAGAGCTTTCAGGGCTAGCCCCTTTCGTGTGAGAGCAGTGGCTGGACGTTTCCGATTTGGGAGCTGGGCTCTGGCTGTGCCGGGAAGGAACGTCCCCACTGTGCTGTGGCTAGGAAGCTGAGAGGGCCAGGGCTTGTGGGGCTGTGGAAGGGCTGCCTAGGGAAGGTGAGGGCCAGCAAGAGCTTTCAGGGCTAGCCCCTTTCGTGTGGGAGCAGTGGCTGGACGTTTCCGGTTTGGGAGCTGGGCTGTTGCTGTGCCGGGAAGGAACGTCCGCAGAGTACTGCGGCTAGGAAGCTGAGAGGGCCAGGGCTTGTGGGGCTGTGGAAGGGCTGCCTAAGGAAGGTGAGGGCCAGCAAGAGCTTTCAGGGCTAGCCCCTTTCATATGGGAGCAGTGGCTGGACATTTCCGATTTGGGAGCTGGGCTGTTGCTGTGCCGGGAAGGAACGTCCCCACTGTGCTGCGGCTAGGAAGCTGAGAGGGCCAGGGCTTGTGGGGCTGTGGAAGGGCTGCCTTGGGAAGGTGAGGGCCAGCAAGAGCTTTCAGGGCTAGCCCCTTTCGTGTGAGAGCAGTGGCTGGACATTTCCGATTTGGGAGCTGGGCTCTGGCTGTGCCGCGAAAGAACGTCCCCACTGTGCTGTGGCTAGGAAGCTGAGAGAGACAGGGCTTGTGGGGCTGTGGAAGGGCTGCCTAGGGAAGGTGAGGGCCAGCAAGAGCTTTCAGGGCTAGCCCCTTTCGTGTGGGAGCAGTGGCTGGACGTTTCCGATTTGGGAGCTGGGCTCTGGCTGTGCCGGGAAGGAACATCCCCACTGTGCTGTGGCTAGGAAGCTCAGAGGGCCAGTGCTTGTGGGGCTGTGGAAGGGCTGCCTAGGGAAGGTGAGGGCCAGCAAGAGCTTTCAGGGCTAGCCCCTTTCGTGTGGGAGCAGTGGCTGGACGTTTCCGATTTGGGAGCTGGGCTCTGGCTGTGCCTAGAAGGAACGTCCGCAGAGCGCTGTGTCTAGGAAGCTCAGAGGGCCAGGGCTTGTGGGGCTGTGGAAGGGCTGCCTAAGGAAGGTGAGGGCCAGCAAGAGCTTTCAGGGCTAGCCCCTTTCGTGTGGGAGCAGGGGCTGGACGTTTCCGATTTGGGAGCTG
The DNA here is from genome assembly GCF_965638725.1 of Aptenodytes patagonicus. Classification (NCBI taxonomy): domain Eukaryota; kingdom Metazoa; phylum Chordata; class Aves; order Sphenisciformes; family Spheniscidae; genus Aptenodytes; species Aptenodytes patagonicus. The sequence goes on along the minus strand of NW_027471997.1, from coordinate 1,450,216 downwards.
GGCTCTGGCTGTGCCGGGAAGGAACGTCCGCAGAGTACTGCGGCTAGGAAGCTGAGAGGGCCAGGGCTTGTGGGGCTGTGGAAGGGCTGCCTTGGGAAGGTGAGGGCCAGCAAGAGCTTTCAGGGCTAGCCCCTTTCGTGTGGGAGCAGTGGCTGGACGTTTCCGATTTGGGAGCTGGGCTCTGGCTGTGCCTAGAAGGAACGTCCGCAGAGTGCTGTGGCTAGGAAGCTCAGAGGGCCAGGGCTTGTGGGGCTGTGGAAGGGCTGCCTAAGGAAGGTGAGGGCCAGCAAGAGCTTTCAGGGCTAGCCCCTTTCGTGTGGGAGCAGGGGCTGGACGTTTCCGATTTGGGAGCTGGGCTCTGGCTGTGCCGGGAAGGAACGTCCGCAGAGTGCTGTGGCTAGGAAGCTGAGAGGGCCAGGGCTTGTGGGGCTGTGGAAGGGCTGCCTAGGGAAGGTGAGGGCCAGCAAGAGCTTTCAGGGCTAGCCCCTTTCATGTGGGAGCAGTGGCTGGACGTTTCCGGTTTGGGAGCTGGGCTGTTGCTGTGCCGGGAAGGAACGTCTGCAGAGTACTGCGGCTAGGAAGCTGAGAGGGCCAGGGCTTGTGGGGCTGTGGAAGGGCTGCCTAAGGAAGGTGAGGGCCAGCAAGAGCTTTCAGGGCTAGCCCCTTTCATATGGGAGCAGTGGCTGGACATTTCCTATTTGGGAGCTGGGCTGTTGCTGTGCCGGGAAGGAACGTCCCCACTGTGCTGCGGCTAGGAAGCTGAGAGGGCCAGGGCTTGTGGGGCTGTGGAAGGGCTGCCTTGGGAAGGTGAGGGCCAGCAAGAGCTTTCAGGGCTAGCCCCTTTCGTGTGAGAGCAGTGGCTGGACGTTTCCGATTTGGGAGCTGGGCTCTGGCTGTGCCGGGAAGGAACGTCCCCACTGTGCTGTGGCTAGGAAGCTGAGAGGGCCAGGGCTTGTGGGGCTGTGGAAGGGCTGCCTAGGGAAGGTGAGGGCCAGCAAGAGCTTTCAGGGCTAGCCCCTTTCGTGTGGGAGCAGTGGCTGGACGTTTCCGATTTGGGAGCTGGGCTCTGGCTGTGCCAAGAAGGAACGTCCGCAGAGTGCTGTGGCTAGGAAGCTCAGAGGGCCAGGGCTTGTGGGGCTGTGGAAGGGCTGCCTAGGGAAGGTGAGGGCCAGCAAGAGCTTTCAGGGCTAGCCCCTTTCGTGTGGGAGCAGTGGCTGGACGTTTCCGATTTGGGAGCTGGGCTCTGGCTGTGCCGGGAAGGAACATCCCCACTGTGCTGTGGCTAGGAAGCTCAGAGGGCCAGTGGTTTTGGGGCTGTGGAAGGGCTGCCTAGGGAAGGTGAGGGCCAGCAAGAGCTTTCAGGGCTAGCCCCTTTCGTGTGGGAGCAGTGGCTGGACGTTTCCGATTTGGGATTTGGGCTCTGGCTGTGCCGGGAAGGAACATCCCCACTGTGCTGTGGCTAGGAAGCTCAGAGGGCCAGGGCTTGTGGGGCTGTGGAAGGGCTGCCTAGGGAAGGTGAGGGCCAGCAAGAGCTTTCAGGGCTAGCCCCTTTCGTGTGGGAGCAGTGGCTGGACGTTTCCGATTTGGGAGCTGGGCTCTGGCTGTGCCGGGAAGGAACGTCCGCAGAGTACTGCGGCTAGGAAGCTGAGAGGGCCAGGGCTTGTGGGGCTGTGGAAGGGCTGCCTAGGGAAGGTGAGGGCCAGCAAGAGCTTTCAGGGCTAGCCCCTTTCGTGTGGGAGCAGTGGCTGGACGTTTCCGATTTGGGAGCTGGGCTCTGGCTGTGCCGGGAAGGAACGTCCGCAGAGTACTGCGGCTAGGAAGCTGAGAGGGCCAGGGCTTGTGGGGCTGTGGAAGGGCTGCCTTGGGAAGGTGAGGGCCAGCAAGAGCTTTCAGGGCTAGCCCCTTTCATGTGAGAGCAGTGGCTGGACGTTTCCGATTTGGGAGCTGGGCTCTGGCTGTGCCGGGAAGGAACGTCCCCACTGTGCTGTGGCTAGGAAGCTCAGAGGGACAGGGCTTGTGGGGCTGTGGAAGGACTGCCTAGGGAACGTGAGGGCCAGCAAGAGCTTTCAGGGCTAGCCCCTTTCGTGTGGGAGCAGTGGCTGGACGTTTCCGATTTGGGAGCGGCGCTCTGGCTGTGCCGAGAAGGAACGTCCGCAGAGTACTGCGGCTAGGAAGCTCAGAGGGCCAGGGCTTGTGGGGCTGTGGAAGGGCTGCCTAGGGAAGGTGAGGGCCAGCAAGAGCTTTCAGGGCTAGCCCCTTTCGTGTGGGAGCAGTGGCTGGACGTTTCCGATTTGGGAGCTGGGCTGTGGCTGTGCCGGGAAGGAACGTCCCCACTGTGCTGTGGCTAGGAAGCTGAGAGGGCCAGGGCTTGTGGGGCTGTGGAAGGGCTGCCTAGGGAAGGTGAGGGCCAGCAAGAGCTTTCAGGGCTAGCCCCTTTCGTGTGGGAGCAGTGGCTGGACGTTTCCGATTTGGGAGCTGGGCTCTGGCTGTGCCGGGAAGGAACATCCCCACTGTGCTGTGGCTAGGAAGCTCAGAGCGCCAGTGCTTGTGGGGCTGTGGAAGGGCTGCCTAGGGAAGGTGAGGGCCAGCAAGAGCTTTCAGGGCTAGCCCCTTTCGTGTGGGAGCAGTGGCTGGACGTTTCCGATTTGGGAGCTGGGCTCTGGCTGTGCCGGGAAGGAACATCCCCACTGTCCTGTGGCTAGGAAGCTCGGAGGGCCAGGGCTTGTGGGGCTGTGGAAGGGCTGCCTAGGGAAGGTGAGGGCCAGCAAGACCTTTCAGGGCTAGCCCCTTTCGTGTGGGAGCAGTGGCTGGACGTTTCCGATTTGGGAGCTGGGCTCTGGCTGTGCCGGGAAGGAACGTCCCCACTGTGCTGCGGCTAGGAAGCTGAGAGGGCCAGGGCTTGTGGGGCTGTGGAAGGGCTGCCTAGGGAAGGTGAGGGCCAGCAAGAGCTTTCAGGGCTAGCCCCTTTCGTGTGAGAGCAGTGGCTGGACGTTTCCGATTTGGGAGCTGGGCTCTGGCTGTGCCGGGAAGGAACGTCCCCACTGTGCTGTGGCTAGGAAGCTCAGAGGGACAGGGCTTGTGGGGCTGTGGAAGGACTGCCTAGGGAAGGTGAGGGCCAGCAAGAGCTTTCAGGGCTAGCCCCTTTCGTGTGGGAGCAGTGGCTGGACGTTTCCGATTTGGGAGCTGGGCTCTGGCTGTGCCGGGAAGGAACATCCCCACTGTGCTGTGGCTAGGAAGCTCAGAGGGCCAGGGCTTGTGGGGCTGTGGAAGGGCTGCCTAGGGAAGGTGAGGGCCAGCAAGAGCTTTCAGGGCTAGCCCCTTTCGTGTGGGAGCAGTGGCTGGACGTTTCCGATTTGGGAGCTGGGCTCTGGCTGTGCCTAGAAGGAACGTCCGCAGAGTGCTGTGTCTAGGAAACTCAGAGGGCCAGGGCTTGTGGGGCTGTGGAAGGGCTGCCTAGGGAAGGTGAGGGCCAGCAAGAGCTTTCAGGGCTAGCCCCTTTCGTGTGGGAGCAGTGGCTGGACATTTCCGATTTGGGAGCTGGGCTCTGGCTGTGCCGGGAAGGAACATCCCCACTGTGCTGTGGCTAGGAAGCTCAGAGGGCCAGGGCTTGTGGGGCTGTGGAAGGGCTGCCTAAGGAAGGTGAGGGCCAGCAAGAGCTTTCAGGGCTAGCCCCTTTCGTGTGGGAGCAGGGGCTGGACGTTTCCGATTTGGGAGCTGGGCTCTGGCTGTGCCGGGAAGGAACGTCCGCAGAGTACTGCGGCTAGGAAGCTGAGAGGGCCAGGGCTTGTGGGGCTGTGGAAGGGCTGCCTTGGGAAGGTGAGGGCCAGCAAGAGCTTTCAGGGCTAGCCCCTTTCGTGTGGGAGCAGTGGCTGGACGTTTCCGATTTGGGAGCTGGGCTCTGGCTGTGCCGGGAAGGAACGTCCCCACTGTGCTGTGGCTAGGAAGCTGAGAGGGCCAGGGCTTGTGGGGCTGTGGAAGGGCTGCCTAGGGAAGGTGAGGGCCAGCAAGAGCTTTCAGGGCTAGCCCCTTTCGTGTGGGAGCAGTGGCTGGACGTTTCCGATTTGGGAGCTGGGCTCTGGCTGTGCCAAGAAGGAACGTCCGCAGAGTGCTGTGGCTAGGAAGCTCAGAGGGCCAGGGCTTGTGGGGCTGTGGAAGGGCTGCCTAGGGAAGGTGAGGGCCAGCAAGAGCTTTCAGGGCTAGCCCCTTTCGTGTGGGAGCAGTGGCTGGACGTTTCCGATTTGGGAGCTGGGCTCTGGCTGTGCCGGGAAGGAACATCCCCACTGTGCTGTGGCTAGGAAGCTCAGAGGGCCAGGGCTTGTGGGGCTGTGGAAGGGCTGCCTAGGGAAGGTGAGGGCCAGCAAGAGCTTTCAGGGCTAGCCCCTTTCGTGTGGGAGCAGTGGCTGGACGTTTCCGATTTGGGAGCTGGGCTCTGGCTGTGCCGGGAAGGAACGTCCGCAGAGTACTGCGGCTAGGAAGCTGAGAGGGCCAGGGCTTGTGGGGCTGTGGAAGGGCTGCCTAGGGAAGGTGAGGGCCAGCAAGAGCTTTCAGGGCTAGCCCCTTTCGTGTGGGAGCAGTGGCTGGACGTTTCCGATTTGGGAGCTGGGCTCTGGCTGTGCCGGGAAGGAACGTCCGCAGAGTGCTGTGGCTAGGAAGCTGAGAGGGCCAGGGCTTGTGGGGCTGTGGAAGGGCTGCCTAGGGAAGGTGAGGGCCAGCAAGAGCTTTCAGGGCTAGCCCCTTTCATGTGAGAGCAGTGGCTGGACGTTTCCGATTTGGGAGCTGGGCTCTGGCTGTGCCGGGAAGGAACGTCCCCACTGTGCTGTGGCTAGGAAGCTCAGAGGGACAGGGCTTGTGGGGCTGTGGAAGGACTGCCTAGGGAAGGTGAGGGCCAGCAAGAGCTTTCAGGGCTAGCCCCTTTCGTGTGGGAGCAGTGGCTGGACGTTTCCGATTTGGGAGCTGGGCTCTGGCTGTGCCTAGAAGGAACGTCCGCAGAGTACTGCGGCTAGGAAGCTCAGAGGGCCAGGGCTTGTGGGGCTGTGGAAGGGCTGCCTAAGGAAGGTGAGGGCCAGCAAGAGCTTTCAGGGCTAGCCCCTTTCGTGTGGGAGCAGGGGCTGGACGTTTCCGATTTGGGAGCTGGGCTCTGGCTGTGCCGGGAAGGAACGTCCGCAGAGTACTGCGGCTAGGAAGCTGAGAGGGCCAGGGCTTGTGGGGCTGTGGAAGGGCTGCCTTGGGAAGGTGAGGGCCAGCAAGAGCTTTCAGGGCTAGCCCCTTTCGTGTGGGAGCAGTGGCTGGACGTTTCCGATTTGGGAGCTGGGCTCTGGCTGTGCCGGGAAGGAACGTCCGCAGAGTGCTGTGGCTAGGAAGCTCAGAGCGCCAGTGCTTGTGGGGCTGTGGAAGGGCTGCCTAGGGAAGGTGAGGGCCAGCAAGAGCTTTCAGGGCTAGCCCCTTTCGTGTGGGAGCAGTGGCTGGACGTTTCCGATTTGGGAGCTGGGCTCTGGCTGTGCCGGGAAGGAACATCCCCACACTGCTGTGGCTAGGAAGCTGAGAGGGCCAGGGCTTGTGGGGCTGTGGAAGGGCTGCCTAGGGAAGGTGAGGGCCAGCAAGAGCTTTCAGGGCTAGCCCCTTTCGTGTGGGAGCAGTGGCTGGACGTTTCCGATTTGGGAGCTGGGCTCTGGCTGTGCCGGGAAGGAACATCCCCACTGTCCTGTGGCTAGGAAGCTCGGAGGGCCAGGGCTTGTGGGGCTGTGGAAGGGCTGCCTAGGGAAGGTGAGGGCCAGCAAGAGCTTTCAGGGCTAGCCCCTTTCGTGTGGGAGCAGTGGCTGGACGTTTCCGATTTGGGAGCTGGGCTCTGGCTGTGCCGGGAAGGAACGTCCCCACTGTGCTGCGGCTAGGAAGCTGAGAGGGCCAGGGCTTGTGGGGCTGTGGAAGGGCTGCCTAGGGAAGGTGAGGGCCAGCAAGAGCTTTCAGGGCTAGCCCCTTTCGTGTGAGAGCAGTGGCTGGACGTTTCCGATTTGGGAGCTGGGCTCTGGCTGTGCCGGGAAGGAACGTCCCCACTGTGCTGTGGCTAGGAAGCTCAGAGGGACAGGGCTTGTGGGGCTGTGGAAGGACTGCCTAGGGAAGGTGAGGGCCAGCAAGAGCTTTCAGGGCTAGCCCCTTTCGTGTGGGAGCAGTGGCTGGACGTTTCCGATTTGGGAGCTGGGCTCTGGCTGTGCCGCGAAAGAACGTCCCCACTGTGCTGTGGCTAGGAAGCTGAGAGGGCCAGGGCTTGTGGGGCTGTGGAAGGGCTGCCTAGGGAAGGTGAGGGCCAGCAAGAGCTTTCAGGGCTAGCCCCTTTCGTGTGGGAGCAGTGGCTGGACGTTTCCGATTTGGGAGCGGCGCTCTGGCTGTGCCGAGAAGGAACGTCCCCACTGTGCTGCGGCTAGGAAGCTGAGAGGGCCAGGGCTTGTGGGGCTGTGGAAGGGCTGCCTAGGGAAGGTGAGGGCCAGCAAGAGCTTTCAGGGCTAGCCCCTTTCGTGTGGGAGCAGTGGCTGGACGTTTCCGATTTGGGAGCGGCGCTCTGGCTGTGCCGAGAAGGAACGTCCGCAGAGTACTGCGGCTAGGAAGCTGAGAGGGCCAGGGCTTGTGGGGCTGTGGAAGGGCTGCCTAAGGAAGGTGAGGGCCAGCAAGAGCTTTCAGGGCTAGCCCCTTTCATATGGGAGCAGTGGCTGGACATTTCCGATTTGGGAGCTGGGCTGTTGCTGTGCCGGGAAGGAACGTCCCCACTGTGCTGCGGCTAGGAAGCTGAGAGGGCCAGGGCTTGTGGGGCTGTGGAAGGGCTGCCTTGGGAAGGTGAGGGCCAGCAAGAGCTTTCAGGGCTAGCCCCTTTCGTGTGAGAGCAGTGGCTGGACATTTCCGATTTGGGAGCTGGGCTCTGGCTGTGCCGCGAAAGAACGTCCCCACTGTGCTGTGGCTAGGAAGCTGAGAGAGACAGGGCTTGTGGGGCTGTGGAAGGGCTGCCTAGGGAAGGTGAGGGCCAGCAAGAGCTTTCAGGGCTAGCCCCTTTCGTGTGGGAGCAGTGGCTGGACGTTTCCGATTTGGGAGCTGGGCTCTGGCTGTGCCGGGAAGGAACATCCCCACTGTGCTGTGGCTAGGAAGCTCAGAGGGCCAGTGCTTGTGGGGCTGTGGAAGGGCTGCCTAGGGAAGGTGAGGGCCAGCAAGAGCTTTCAGGGCTAGCCCCTTTCGTGTGGGAGCAGTGGCTGGACGTTTCCGATTTGGGAGCTGGGCTCTGGCTGTGCCTAGAAGGAACGTCCGCAGAGTGCTGTGTCTAGGAAGCTCAGAGGGCCAGGGCTTGTGGGGCTGTGGAAGGGCTGCCTAAGGAAGGTGAGGGCCAGCAAGAGCTTTCAGGGCTAGCCCCTTTCGTGTGGGAGCAGGGGCTGGACGTTTCCGATTTGGGAGCTGGGCTCTGGCTGTGCCGGGAAGGAACGTCCGCAGAGTACTGCGGCTAGGAAGCTGAGAGGGCCAGGGCTTGTGGGGCTGTGGAAGGGCTGCCTTGGGAAGGTGAGGGCCAGCAAGAGCTTTCAGGGCTAGCCCCTTTCGTGTGGGAGCAGTGGCTGGACGTTTCCGATTTGGGAGCTGGGCTCTGGCTGTGCCTAGAAGGAACGTCCGCAGAGTACTGCGGCTAGGAAGCTCAGAGGGCCAGGGCTTGTGGGGCTGTGGAAGGGCTGCCTAAGGAAGGTGAGGGCCAGCAAGAGCTTTCAGGGCTAGCCCCTTTCGTGTGGGAGCAGGGGCTGGACGTTTCCGATTTGGGAGCTGGGCTCTGGCTGTGCCGGGAAGGAACGTCCGCAGAGTACTGCGGCTAGGAAGCTGAGAGGGCCAGGGCTTGTGGGGCTGTGGAAGGGCTGCCTTGGGAAGGTGAGGGCCAGCAAGAGCTTTCAGGGCTAGCCCCTTTCGTGTGGGAGCAGTGGCTGGACGTTTCCGATTTGGGAGCTGGGCTCTGGCTGTGCCGGGAAGGAACGTCCGCAGAGTGCTGTGGCTAGGAAGCTCAGAGCGCCAGTGCTTGTGGGGCTGTGGAAGGGCTGCCTAGGGAAGGTGAGGGCCAGCAAGAGCTTTCAGGGCTAGCCCCTTTCGTGTGGGAGCAGTGGCTGGACGTTTCCGATTTGGGAGCTGGGCTCTGGCTGTGCCGGGAAGGAACATCCCCACACTGCTGTGGCTAGGAAGCTGAGAGGGCCAGGGCTTGTGGGGCTGTGGAAGGGCTGCCTAGGGAAGGTGAGGGCCAGCAAGAGCTTTCAGGGCTAGCCCCTTTCGTGTGGGAGCAGTGGCTGGACGTTTCCGGTTTGGGAGCTGGGCTGTTGCTGTGCCGGGAAGGAACGTCCGCAGAGTACTGCGGCTAGGAAGCTGAGAGGGCCAGGGCTTGTGGGGCTGTGGAAGGGCTGCCTAAGGAAGGTGAGGGCCAGCAAGAGCTTTCAGGGCTAGCCCCTTTCATATGGGAGCAGTGGCTGGACATTTCCGATTTGGGAGCTGGGCTGTTGCTGTGCCGGGAAGGAACGTCCCCACTGTGCTGCGGCTAGGAAGCTGAGAGGGCCAGGGCTTGTGGGGCTGTGGAAGGGCTGCCTTGGGAAGGTGAGGGCCAGCAAGAGCTTTCAGGGCTAGCCCCTTTCGTGTGAGAGCAGTGGCTGGACATTTCCGATTTGGGAGCTGGGCTCTGGCTGTGCCGCGAAAGAACGTCCCCACTGTGCTGTGGCTAGGAAGCTGAGAGAGACAGGGCTTGTGGGGCTGTGGAAGGGCTGCCTAGGGAAGGTGAGGGCCAGCAAGAGCTTTCAGGGCTAGCCCCTTTCGTGTGGGAGCAGTGGCTGGACATTTCCGATTTGGGAGCTGGGCTCTGGCTGTGCCGGGAAGGAACATCCCCACTGTGCTGTGGCTAGGAAGCTCAGAGGGCCAGTGCTTGTGGGGCTGTGGAAGGGCTGCCTAGGGAAGGTGAGGGCCAGCAAGAGCTTTCAGGGCTAGCCCCTTTCGTGTGGGAGCAGTGGCTGGACGTTTCCGATTTGGGAGCTGGGCTCTGGCTGTGCCTAGAAGGAACGTCCGCAGAGTGCTGTGTCTAGGAAGCTCAGAGGGCCAGGGCTTGTGGGGCTGTGGAAGGGCTGCCTAAGGAAGGTGAGGGCCAGCAAGAGCTTTCAGGGCTAGCCCCTTTCGTGTGGGAGCAGGGGCTGGACGTTTCCGATTTGGGAGCTGGGCTCTGGCTGTGCCGGGAAGGAACGTCCGCAGAGTACTGCGGCTAGGAAGCTGAGAGGGCCAGGGCTTGTGGGGCTGTGGAAGGGCTGCCTTGGGAAGGTGAGGGCCAGCAAGAGCTTTCAGGGCTAGCCCCTTTCGTGTGGGAGCAGTGGCTGGACGTTTCCGATTTGGGAGCTGGGCTCTGGCTGTGCCGGGAAGGAACATCCCCACTGTGCTGTGGCTAGGAAGCTCAGAGGGCCAGTGCTTGTGGGGCTGTGGAAGGGCTGCCTAGGGAAGGTGAGGGCCAGCAAGAGCTTTCAGGGCTAGCCCCTTTCGTGTGGGAGCAGTGGCTGGACGTTTCCGATTTGGGAGCTGGGCTCTGGCTGTGCCTAGAAGGAACGTCCGCAGAGTGCTGTGTCTAGGAAGCTCAGAGGGCCAGGGCTTGTGGGGCTGTGGAAGGGCTGCCTAAGGAAGGTGAGGGCCAGCAAGAGCTTTCAGGGCTAGCCCCTTTCGTGTGGGAGCAGGGGCTGGACGTTTCCGATTTGGGAGCTGGGCTCTGGCTGTGCCGGGAAGGAACGTCCGCAGAGTACTGCGGCTAGGAAGCTGAGAGGGCCAGGGCTTGTGGGGCTGTGGAAGGGCTGCCTTGGGAAGGTGAGGGCCAGCAAGAGCTTTCAGGGCTAGCCCCTTTCGTGTGGGAGCAGTGGCTGGACGTTTCCGATTTGGGAGCTGGGCTCTGGCTGTGCCTAGAAGGAACGTCCGCAGAGTACTGCGGCTAGGAAGCTCAGAGGGCCAGGGCTTGTGGGGCTGTGGAAGGGCTGCCTAAGGAAGGTGAGGGCCAGCAAGAGCTTTCAGGGCTAGCCCCTTTCGTGTGGGAGCAGGGGCTGGACGTTTCCGATTTGGGAGCTGGGCTCTGGCTGTGCCGGGAAGGAACGTCCGCAGAGTACTGCGGCTAGGAAGCTGAGAGGGCCAGGGCTTGTGGGGCTGTGGAAGGGCTGCCTTGGGAAGGTGAGGGCCAGCAAGAGCTTTCAGGGCTAGCCCCTTTCGTGTGGGAGCAGTGGCTGGACGTTTCCGATTTGGGAGCTGGGCTCTGGCTGTGCCGGGAAGGAACGTCCGCAGAGTGCTGTGGCTAGGAAGCTCAGAGCGCCAGTGCTTGTGGGGCTGTGGAAGGGCTGCCTAGGGAAGGTGAGGGCCAGCAAGAGCTTTCAGGGCTAGCCCCTTTCGTGTGGGAGCAGTGGCTGGACGTTTCCGATTTGGGAGCTGGGCTCTGGCTGTGCCGGGAAGGAACATCCCCACACTGCTGTGGCTAGGAAGCTGAGAGGGCCAGGGCTTGTGGGGCTGTGGAAGGGCTGCCTAGGGAAGGTGAGGGCCAGCAAGAGCTTTCAGGGCTAGCCCCTTTCGTGTGGGAGCAGTGGCTGGACGTTTCCGGTTTGGGAGCTGGGCTGTTGCTGTGCCGGGAAGGAACGTCCGCAGAGTACTGCGGCTAGGAAGCTGAGAGGGCCAGGGCTTGTGGGGCTGTGGAAGGGCTGCCTAAGGAAGGTGAGGGCCAGCAAGAGCTTTCAGGGCTAGCCCCTTTCATATGGGAGCAGTGGCTGGACATTTCCGATTTGGGAGCTGGGCTGTTGCTGTGCCGGGAAGGAACGTCCCCACTGTGCTGCGGCTAGGAAGCTGAGAGGGCCAGGGCTTGTGGGGCTGTGGAAGGGCTGCCTTGGGAAGGTGAGGGCCAGCAAGAGCTTTCAGGGCTAGCCCCTTTCGTGTGAGAGCAGTGGCTGGACATTTCCGATTTGGGAGCTGGGCTCTGGCTGTGCCGCGAAAGAACGTCCCCACTGTGCTGTGGCTAGGAAGCTGAGAGAGACAGGGCTTGTGGGGCTGTGGAAGGGCTGCCTAGGGAAGGTGAGGGCCAGCAAGAGCTTTCAGGGCTAGCCCCTTTCGTGTGGGAGCAGTGGCTGGACATTTCCGATTTGGGAGCTGGGCTCTGGCTGTGCCGGGAAGGAACATCCCCACTGTGCTGTGGCTAGGAAGCTCAGAGGGCCAGTGCTTGTGGGGCTGTGGAAGGGCTGCCTAGGGAAGGTGAGGGCCAGCAAGAGCTTTCAGGGCTAGCCCCTTTCGTGTGGGAGCAGTGGCTGGACGTTTCCGATTTGGGAGCTGGGCTCTGGCTGTGCCTAGAAGGAACGTCCGCAGAGTGCTGTGTCTAGGAAGCTCAGAGGGCCAGGGCTTGTGGGGCTGTGGAAGGGCTGCCTAAGGAAGGTGAGGGCCAGCAAGAGCTTTCAGGGCTAGCCCCTTTCGTGTGGGAGCAGGGGCTGGACGTTTCCGATTTGGGAGCTGGGCTCTGGCTGTGCCGGGAAGGAACGTCCGCAGAGTACTGCGGCTAGGAAGCTGAGAGGGCCAGGGCTTGTGGGGCTGTGGAAGGGCTGCCTTGGGAAGGTGAGGGCCAGCAAGAGCTTTCAGGGCTAGCCCCTTTCGTGTGGGAGCAGTGGCTGGACGTTTCCGATTTGGGAGCTGGGCTCTGGCTGTGCCTAGAAGGAACGTCCGCAGAGTGCTGTGGCTAGGAAGCTCAGAGGGCCAGGGCTTGTGGGGCTGTGGAAGGGCTGCCTAAGGAAGGTGAGGGCCAGCAAGAGCTTTCAGGGCTAGCCCCTTTCGTGTGGGAGCAGGGGCTGGACGTTTCCGATTTGGGAGCTGGGCTCTGGCTGTGCCGGGAAGGAACGTCCGCAGAGTACTGCGGCTAGGAAGCTGAGAGGGCCAGGGCTTGTGGGGCTGTGGAAGGGCTGCCTTGGGAAGGTGAGGGCCAGCAAGAGCTTTCAGGGCTAGCCCCTTTCGTGTGGGAGCAGTGGCTGGACGTTTCCGATTTGGGAGCTGGGCTCTGGCTGTGCCGGGAAGGAACGTCCGCAGAGTGCTGTGGCTAGGAAGCTCAGAGCGCCAGTGCTTGTGGGGCTGTGGAAGGGCTGCCTAGGGAAGGTGAGGGCCAGCAAGAGCTTTCAGGGCTAGCCCCTTTCGTGTGGGAGCAGTGGCTGGACGTTTCCGATTTGGGAGCTGGGCTCTGGCTGTGCCGGGAAGGAACATCCCCACACTGCTGTGGCTAGGAAGCTGAGAGGGCCAGGGCTTGTGGGGCTGTGGAAGGGCTGCCTAGGGAAGGTGAGGGCCAGCAAGAGCTTTCAGGGCTAGCCCCTTTCATGTGGGAGCAGTGGCTGGACATTTCCGATTTAGGAGCTGGGCTGTTGCTGTGCCGGGAAGGAACATCCCCACTGTGCTGCGGCTAGGAAGCTGAGAGGGCCAGGGCTTGTGGGGCTGTGGAAGGGCTGCCTTGGGAAGGTGAGGGCCAGCAAGAGCTTTCAGGGCTAGCCCCTTTCGTGTGAGAGCAGTGGCTGGACGTTTCCGATTTGGGAGCTGGGCTCTGGCTGTGCCGCGAAAGAACGTCCCCACTGTGCTGTGGCTAGGAAGCTGAGAGGGCCAGGGCTTGTGGGGCTGTGGAAGGGCTGCCTAGGGAAGGTGAGGGCCAGCAAGAGCTTTCAGGGCTAGCCCCTTTCGTGTGGGAGCAGTGGCTGGACGTTTCCGATTTGGGAGCTGGGCTCTGGCTGTGCCTAGAAGGAACGTCCGCAGAGTGCTGTGTCTAGGAAGCTCGGAGGGCCAGGGCTTGTGGGGCTGTGGAAGGGCTGCCTAGGGAAGGTGAGGGCCAGCAAGAGCTTTCAGGGCTAGCCCCTTTCGTGTGGGAGCAGTGGCTGGACGTTTCCGATTTGGGAGCTGGGCTCTGGCTGTGCCGGGAAGGAACATCCCCACTGTGCTGTGGCTAGGAAGCTCAGAGGGCCAGGGCTTGTGGGGCTGTGGAAGGGCTGCCTAGGGAAGGTGAGGGCCAGCAAGAGCTTTCAGGGCTAGCCCCTTTCGTGTGGGAGCAGTGGCTGGACGTTTCCGATTTGGGAGCTGGGCTCTGGCTGTGCCTAGAAGGAACGTCCGCAGAGTGCTGTGTCTAGGAAACTCAGAGGGCCAGGGCTTGTGGGGCTGTGGAAGGGCTGCCTAGGGAAGGTGAGGGCCAGCAAGAGCTTTCAGGGCTAGCCCCTTTCGTGTGGGAGCAGTGGCTGGACATTTCCGATTTGGGAGCTGGGCTCTGGCTGTGCCGGGAAGGAACATCCCCACTGTGCTGTGGCTAGGAAGCTCAGAGGGCCAGGGCTTGTGGGGCTGTGGAAGGACTGCCTAAGGAAGGTGAGGGCCAGCAAGAGCTTTCAGGGCTAGCCCCTTTCGTGTGGGAGCAGGGGCTGGACGTTTCCGATTTGGGAGCTGGGCTCTGGCTGTGCCGGGAAGGAACGTCCGCAGAGTACTGCGGCTAGGAAGCTGAGAGGGCCAGGGCTTGTGGGGCTGTGGAAGGGCTGCCTTGGGAAGGTGAGGGCCAGCAAGAGCTTTCAGGGCTAGCCCCTTTCGTGTGGGAGCAGTGGCTGGACGTTTCCGATTTGGGAGCTGGGCTCTGGCTGTGCCTAGAAGGAACGTCCGCAGAGTGCTGTGGCTAGGAAGCTCAGAGGGCCAGGGCTTGTGGGGCTGTGGAAGGGCTGCCTAAGGAAGGTGAGGGCCAGCAAGAGCTTTCAGGGCTAGCCCCTTTCGTGTGGGAGCAGGGGCTGGACGTTTCCGATTTGGGAGCTGGGCTCTGGCTGTGCCGGGAAGGAACGTCCGCAGAGTACTGCGGCTAGGAAGCTGAGAGGGCCAGGGCTTGTGGGGCTGTGGAAGGGCTGCCTTGGGAAGGTGAGGGCCAGCAAGAGCTTTCAGGGCTAGCCCCTTTCGTGTGGGAGCAGTGGCTGGACGTTTCCGATTTGGGAGCTGGGCTCTGGCTGTGCCGGGAAGGAACGTCCGCAGAGTGCTGTGGCTAGGAAGCTCAGAGCGCCAGTGCTTGTGGGGCTGTGGAAGGGCTGCCTAGGGAAGGTGAGGGCCAGCAAGAGCTTTCAGGGCTAGCCCCTTTCGTGTGGGAGCAGTGGCTGGACGTTTCCGATTTGGGAGCTGGGCTCTGGCTGTGCCGGGAAGGAACATCCCCACACTGCTGTGGCTAGGAAGCTCAGAGGGCCAGGGCTTGTGGGGCTGTGGAAGGGCTGCCTAGGGAAGGTGAGGGCCAGCAAGAGCTTTCAGGGCTAGCCCCTTTCGTGTGGGAGCAGTGGCTGGACGTTTCCGGTTTGGGAGCTGGGCTGTTGCTGTGCCGGGAAGGAACGTCCGCAGAGTACTGCGGCTAGGAAGCTGAGAGGGCCAGGGCTTGTGGGGCTGTGGAAGGGCTGCCTTGGGAAGGTGAGGGCCAGCAAGAGCTTTCAGGGCTAGCCCCTTTCATATGGGAGCAGTGGCTGGACATTTCCGATTTGGGAGCTGGGCTGTTGCTGTGCCGGGAAGGAACGTCCCCACTGTGCTGCGGCTAGGAAGCTGAGAGGGCCAGGGCTTGTGGGGCTGTGGAAGGGCTGCCTTGGGAAGGTGAGGGCCAGCAAGAGCTTTCAGGGCTAGCCCCTTTCGTGTGAGAGCAGTGGCTGGACATTTCCGATTTGGGAGCTGGGCTCTGGCTGTGCCGCGAAAGAACGTCCCCACTGTGCTGTGGCTAGGAAGCTGAGAGAGACAGGGCTTGTGGGGCTGTGGAAGGGCTGCCTAGGGAAGGTGAGGGCCAGCAAGAGCTTTCAGGGCTAGCCCCTTTCGTGTGGGAGCAGTGGCTGGACGTTTCCGATTTGGGAGCTGGGCTCTGGCTGTGCCGGGAAGGAACATCCCCACTGTGCTGTGGCTAGGAAGCTCAGAGGGCCAGTGCTTGTGGGGCTGTGGAAGGGCTGCCTAGGGAAGGTGAGGGCCAGCAAGAGCTTTCAGGGCTAGCCCCTTTCGTGTGGGAGCAGTGGCTGGACGTTTCCGATTTGGGAGCTGGGCTCTGGCTGTGCCTAGAAGGAACGTCCGCAGAGTGCTGTGGCTAGGAAGCTCAGAGGGCCAGGGCTTGTGGGGCTGTGGAAGGGCTGCCTAAGGAAGGTGAGGGCCAGCAAGAGCTTTCAGGGCTAGCCCCTTTCGTGTGGGAGCAGGGGCTGGACGTTTCCGATTTGGGAGCTGGGCTCTGGCTGTGCCGGGAAGGAACGTCCGCAGAGTACTGCGGCTAGGAAGCTGAGAGGGCCAGGGCTTGTGGGGCTGTGGAAGGGCTGCCTTGGGAAGGTGAGGGCCAGCAAGAGCTTTCAGGGCTAGCCCCTTTCGTGTGGGAGCAGTGGCTGGACGTTTCCGATTTGGGAGCTGGGCTCTGGCTGTGCCTAGAAGGAACATCCGCAGAGTGCTGCGGCTAGGAAGCTCAGAGGGCCAGGGCTTGTGGGGCTGTGGAAGGGCTGCCTAAGGAAGGTGAGGGCCAGCAAGAGCTTTCAGGGCTAGCCCCTTTCGTGTGGGAGCAGGGGCTGGACGTTTCCGATTTGGGAGCTGGGCTCTGGCTGTGCCGGGAAGGAACGTCCGCAGAGTACTGCGGCTAGGAAGCTGAGAGGGCCAGGGCTTGTGGGGCTGTGGAAGGGCTGCCTTGGGAAGGTGAGGGCCAGCAAGAGCTTTCAGGGCTAGCCCCTTTCGTGTGGGAGCAGTGGCTGGACGTTTCCGATTTGGGAGCTGGGCTCTGGCTGTGCCGGGAAGGAACGTCCGCAGAGTGCTGTGGCTAGGAAGCTCAGAGCGCCAGTGCTTGTGGGGCTGTGGAAGGGCTGCCTAGGGAAGGTGAGGGCCAGCAAGAGCTTTCAGGGCTAGCCCCTTTCGTGTGGGAGCAGTGGCTGGACGTTTCCGATTTGGGAGCTGGGCTCTGGCTGTGCCGCGAAAGAACGTCCCCACTGTGCTGTGGCTAGGAAGCTGAGAGGGCCAGGGCTTGTGGGGCTGTGGAAGGGCTGCCTAGGGAAGGTGAGCGCCAGCAAGAGCTTTCAGGGCTAGCCCCTTTCATGTGGGAGCAGTGGCTGGACGTTTCCGATTTGGGAGCTGGGCTCTGGCTGTGCCTAGAAGGAACGTCCGCAGAGTGCTGTGTCTAGGAAGCTCGGAGGGCCAGGGCTTGTGGGGCTGTGGAAGGGCTGCCTAGGGAAGGTGAGGGCCAGCAAGAGCTTTCAGGGCTAGCCCCTTTCGTGTGGGAGCAGTGGCTGGACGTTTCCGATTTGGGAGCTGGGCTCTGGCTGTGCCGGGAAGGAACATCCCCACTGTGCTGTGGCTAGGAAGCTCAGAGGGCCAGGGCTTGTGGGGCTGTGGAAGGGCTGCCTAGGGAAGGTGAGGGCCAGCAAGAGCTTTCAGGGCTAGCCCCTTTCGTGTGGGAGCAGTGGCTGGACGTTTCCGATTTGGGAGCTGGGCTCTGGCTGTGCCTAGAAGGAACGTCCGCAGAGTGCTGTGTCTAGGAAACTCAGAGGGCCAGGGCTTGTGGGGCTGTGGAAGGGCTGCCTAGGGAAGGTGAGGGCCAGCAAGAGCTTTCAGGGCTAGCCCCTTTCGTGTGGGAGCAGTGGCTGGACATTTCCGATTTGGGAGCTGGGCTCTGGCTGTGCCGGGAAGGAACATCCCCACTGTGCTGTGGCTAGGAAGCTCAGAGGGCCAGGGCTTGTGGGGCTGTGGAAGGACTGCCTAAGGAAGGTGAGGGCCAGCAAGAGCTTTCAGGGCTAGCCCCTTTCGTGTGGGAGCAGGGGCTGGACGTTTCCGATTTGGGAGCTGGGCTCTGGCTGTGCCGGGAAGGAACGTCCGCAGAGTACTGCGGCTAGGAAGCTGAGAGGGCCAGGGCTTGTGGGGCTGTGGAAGGGCTGCCTTGGGAAGGTGAGGGCCAGCAAGAGCTTTCAGGGCTAGCCCCTTTCGTGTGGGAGCAGTGGCTGGACGTTTCCGATTTGGGAGCTGGGCTCTGGCTGTGCCTAGAAGGAACGTCCGCAGAGTGCTGTGGCTAGGAAGCTCAGAGGGCCAGGGCTTGTGGGGCTGTGGAAGGGCTGCCTAAGGAAGGTGAGGGCCAGCAAGAGCTTTCAGGGCTAGCCCCTTTCGTGTGGGAGCAGGGGCTGGACGTTTCCGATTTGGGAGCTGGGCTCTGGCTGTGCCGGGAAGGAACGTCCGCAGAGTACTGCGGCTAGGAAGCTGAGAGGGCCAGGGCTTGTGGGGCTGTGGAAGGGCTGCCTTGGGAAGGTGAGGGCCAGCAAGAGCTTTCAGGGCTAGCCCCTTTCGTGTGGGAGCAGTGGCTGGACGTTTCCGATTTGGGAGCTGGGCTCTGGCTGTGCCGGGAAGGAACGTCCGCAGAGTGCTGTGGCTAGGAAGCTCAGAGCGCCAGTGCTTGTGGGGCTGTGGAAGGGCTGCCTAGGGAAGGTGAGGGCCAGCAAGAGCTTTCAGGGCTAGCCCCTTTCGTGTGGGAGCAGTGGCTGGACGTTTCCGATTTGGGAGCTGGGCTCTGGCTGTGCCGGGAAGGAACATCCCCACACTGCTGTGGCTAGGAAGCTCAGAGGGCCAGGGCTTGTGGGGCTGTGGAAGGGCTGCCTAGGGAAGGTGAGGGCCAGCAAGAGCTTTCAGGGCTAGCCCCTTTCGTGTGGGAGCAGTGGCTGGACGTTTCCGGTTTGGGAGCTGGGCTGTTGCTGTGCCGGGAAGGAACGTCCGCAGAGTACTGCGGCTAGGAAGCTGAGAGGGCCAGGGCTTGTGGGGCTGTGGAAGGGCTGCCTTGGGAAGGTGAGGGCCAGCAAGAGCTTTCAGGGCTAGCCCCTTTCATATGGGAGCAGTGGCTGGACATTTCCGATTTGGGAGCTGGGCTGTTGCTGTGCCGGGAAGGAACGTCCCCACTGTGCTGCGGCTAGGAAGCTGAGAGGGCCAGGGCTTGTGGGGCTGTGGAAGGGCTGCCTTGGGAAGGTGAGGGCCAGCAAGAGCTTTCAGGGCTAGCCCCTTTCGTGTGAGAGCAGTGGCTGGACATTTCCGATTTGGGAGCTGGGCTCTGGCTGTGCCGCGAAAGAACGTCCCCACTGTGCTGTGGCTAGGAAGCTGAGAGAGACAGGGCTTGTGGGGCTGTGGAAGGGCTGCCTAGGGAAGGTGAGGGCCAGCAAGAGCTTTCAGGGCTAGCCCCTTTCGTGTGGGAGCAGTGGCTGGACGTTTCCGATTTGGGAGCTGGGCTCTGGCTGTGCCGGGAAGGAACATCCCCACTGTGCTGTGGCTAGGAAGCTCAGAGGGCCAGTGCTTGTGGGGCTGTGGAAGGGCTGCCTAGGGAAGGTGAGGGCCAGCAAGAGCTTTCAGGGCTAGCCCCTTTCGTGTGGGAGCAGTGGCTGGACGTTTCCGATTTGGGAGCTGGGCTCTGGCTGTGCCTAGAAGGAACGTCCGCAGAGTGCTGTGGCTAGGAAGCTCAGAGGGCCAGGGCTTGTGGGGCTGTGGAAGGGCTGCCTAAGGAAGGTGAGGGCCAGCAAGAGCTTTCAGGGCTAGCCCCTTTCGTGTGGGAGCAGGGGCTGGACGTTTCCGATTTGGGAGCTGGGCTCTGGCTGTGCCGGGAAGGAACGTCCGCAGAGTACTGCGGCTAGGAAGCTGAGAGGGCCAGGGCTTGTGGGGCTGTGGAAGGGCTGCCTTGGGAAGGTGAGGGCCAGCAAGAGCTTTCAGGGCTAGCCCCTTTCGTGTGGGAGCAGTGGCTGGACGTTTCCGATTTGGGAGCTGGGCTCTGGCTGTGCCTAGAAGGAACATCCGCAGAGTGCTGCGGCTAGGAAGCTCAGAGGGCCAGGGCTTGTGGGGCTGTGGAAGGGCTGCCTAAGGAAGGTGAGGGCCAGCAAGAGCTTTCAGGGCTAGCCCCTTTCGTGTGGGAGCAGGGGCTGGACGTTTCCGATTTGGGAGCTGGGCTCTGGCTGTGCCGGGAAGGAACGTCCGCAGAGTACTGCGGCTAGGAAGCTGAGAGGGCCAGGGCTTGTGGGGCTGTGGAAGGGCTGCCTTGGGAAGGTGAGGGCCAGCAAGAGCTTTCAGGGCTAGCCCCTTTCGTGTGGGAGCAGTGGCTGGACGTTTCCGATTTGGGAGCTGGGCTCTGGCTGTGCCGGGAAGGAACGTCCGCAGAGTGCTGTGGCTAGGAAGCTCAGAGCGCCAGTGCTTGTGGGGCTGTGGAAGGGCTGCCTAGGGAAGGTGAGGGCCAGCAAGAGCTTTCAGGGCTAGCCCCTTTCGTGTGGGAGCAGTGGCTGGACGTTTCCGATTTGGGAGCTGGGCTCTGGCTGTGCCGGGAAGGAACATCCCCACACTGCTGTGGCTAGGAAGCTCAGAGGGCCAGGGCTTGTGGGGCTGTGGAAGGGCTGCCTAGGGAAGGTGAGGGCCAGCAAGAGCTTTCAGGGCTAGCCCCTTTCATGTGGGAGCAGTGGCTGGACATTTCCGATTTAGGAGCTGGGCTCTGGCTGTGCCGGGAAGGAACGTCCGCAGAGTACTGCGGCTAGGAAGCTGAGAGGGCCAGGGCTTGTGGGGCTGTGGAAGGGCTGCCTAAGGAAGGTGAGGGCCAGCAAGAGCTTTCAGGGCTAGCCCCTTTCATGTGGGAGCAGTGGCTGGACATTTCCGATTTGGGAGCTGGGCTGTTGCTGTGCCGGGAAGGAACATCCCCACTGTGCTGCGGCTAGGAAGCTGAGAGGGCCAGGGCTTGTGGGGCTGTGGAAGGGCTGCCTTGGGAAGGTGAGGGCCAGCAAGAGCTTTCAGGGCTAGCCCCTTTCGTGTGAGAGCAGTGGCTGGACGTTTCCGATTTGGGAGCTGGGCTCTGGCTGTGCCGCGAAAGAACGTCCCCACTGTGCTGTGGCTAGGAAGCTGAGAGGGCCAGGGCTTGTGGGGCTGTGGAAGGGCTGCCTAGGGAAGGTGAGCGCCAGCAAGAGCTTTCAGGGCTAGCCCCTTTCATGTGGGAGCAGTGGCTGGACGTTTCCGATTTGGGAGCTGGGCTCTGGCTGTGCCTAGAAGGAACGTCCGCAGAGTGCTGTGTCTAGGAAGCTCGGAGGGCCAGGGCTTGTGGGGCTGTGGAAGGG
Source organism: Aptenodytes patagonicus (assembly GCF_965638725.1). Classification (NCBI taxonomy): domain Eukaryota; kingdom Metazoa; phylum Chordata; class Aves; order Sphenisciformes; family Spheniscidae; genus Aptenodytes; species Aptenodytes patagonicus. The sequence goes on along the minus strand of NW_027471997.1, from coordinate 1,430,129 downwards.
CTGCCTAGGGAAGGTGAGGGCCAGCAAGAGCTTTCAGGGCTAGCCCCTTTCGTGTGGGAGCAGTGGCTGGACATTTCCGATTTGGGAGCTGGGCTCTGGCTGTGCCGGGAAGGAACATCCCCACTGTGCTGTGGCTAGGAAGCTCAGAGGGCCAGGGCTTGTGGGGCTGTGGAAGGGCTGCCTAGGGAAGGTGAGGGCCAGCAAGAGCTTTCAGGGCTAGCCCCTTTCGTGTGGGAGCAGTGGCTGGACGTTTCCGATTTGGGAGCTGGGCTCTGGCTGTGCCTAGAAGGAACGTCCGCAGAGTGCTGTGTCTAGGAAGCTCAGAGGGCCAGGGCTTGTGGGGCTGTGGAAGGGCTGCCTAGGGAAGGTGAGGGCCAGCAAGAGCTTTCAGGGCTAGCCCCTTTCGTGTGGGAGCAGTGGCTGGACATTTCCGATTTGGGAGCTGGGCTCTGGCTGTGCCGGGAAGGAACATCCCCACTGTGCTGTGGCTAGGAAGCTCAGAGGGCCAGGGCTTGTGGGGCTGTGGAAGGGCTGCCTAAGGAAGGTGAGGGCCAGCAAGAGCTTTCAGGGCTAGCCCCTTTCGTGTGGGAGCAGTGGCTGGACGTTTCCGATTTGGGAGCTGGGCTCTGGCTGTGCCGGGAAGGAACGTCCGCAGAGTACTGCGGCTAGGAAGCTGAGAGGGCCAGGGCTTGTGGGGCTGTGGAAGGGCTGCCTTGGGAAGGTGAGGGCCAGCAAGAGCTTTCAGGGCTAGCCCCTTTCGTGTGGGAGCAGTGGCTGGACGTTTCCGATTTGGGAGCGGCGCTCTGGCTGTGCCGAGAAGGAACGTCCGCAGAGTGCTGTGGCTAGGAAGCTGAGAGGGCCAGGGCTTGTGGGGCTGTGGAAGGGCTGCCTAGGGAAGGTGAGGGCCAGCAAGAGCTTTCAGGGCTAGCCCCTTTCGTGTGGGAGCAGTGGCTGGACGTTTCCGATTTGGGAGCTGGGCTGTTGCTGTGCCGGGAAGGAACGTCCGCAGAGTACTGCGGCTAGGAAGCTGAGAGGGCCAGGGCTTGTGGGGCTGTGGAAAAGCTGCCTAAGGAAGGTGAGGGCCAGCAAGAGCTTTCAGGGCTAGCCCCTTTCGTGTGGGAGCAGTGGCTGGACGTTTCCGGTTTGGGAGCTGGGCTGTTGCTGTGCCGGGAAGGAACGTCCGCAGAGTACTGCGGCTAGGAAGCTGAGAGGGCCAGGGCTTGTGGGGCTGTGGAAGGGCTGCCTAAGGAAGGTGAGGGCCAGCAAGAGCTTTCAGGGCTAGCCCCTTTCATATGGGAGCAGTGGCTGGACATTACCGATTAGGGAGCTGGGCTGTTGCTGTGCCGGGAAGGAACGTCCCCACTGTGCTGCGGCTAGGAAGCTGAGAGGGCCAGGGCTTGTGGGGCTGTGGAAGGGCTGCCTACGGAAGGTGAGGGCCAGCAAGAGCTTTCAGGGCTAGCCCCTTTCGTGTGAGAGCAGTGGCTGGACATTTCCGATTTGGGAGCTGGGCTCTGGCTGTGCCGCGAAAGAACGTCCCCACTGTGCTGTGGCTAGGAAGCTGAGAGAGACAGGGCTTGTGGGGCTGTGGAAGGGCTGCCTAGGGAAGGTGAGGGCCAGCAAGAGCTTTCAGGGCTAGCCCCTTTCGTGTGGGAGCAGTGGCTGGACGTTTCCGATTTGGGAGCTGGGCTCTGGCTGTGCCGGGAAGGAACATCCCCACTGTGCTGTGGCTAGGAAGCTCAGAGGGCCAGGGCTTGTGGGGCTGTGGAAGGGCTGCCTAGGGAAGGTGAGGGCCAGCAAGAGCTTTCAGGGCTAGCCCCTTTCGTGTGGGAGCAGTGGCTGGACGTTTCCGATTTGGGAGCTGGGCTCTGGCTGTGCCTAGAAGGAACGTCCGCAGAGTGCTGTGTCTAGGAAGCTGAGAGGGCCAGGGCTTGTGGGGCTGTGGAAGGGCTGCCTAAGGAAGGTGAGGGCCAGCAAGAGCTTTCAGGGCTAGCCCCTTTCGTGTGGGAGCAGGGGCTGGACGTTTCCGATTTGGGAGCTGGGCTCTGGCTGTGCCGGGAAGGAACATCCCCACTGTGCTGTGGCTAGGAAGCTCAGAGGGCCAGGGCTTGTGGGGCTGTGGAAGGGCTGCCTAGGGAAGGTGAGGGCCAGCAAGAGCTTTCAGGGCTAGCCCCTTTCGTGTGGGAGCAGTGGCTGGACGTTTCCGATTTGGGAGCTGGGCTCTGGCTGTGCCTAGAAGGAACGTCCGCAGAGTGCTGTGTCTAGGAAGCTCAGAGGGCCAGGGCTTGTGGGGCTGTGGAAGGGCTGCCTAGGGAAGGTGAGGGCCAGCAAGAGCTTTCAGGGCTAGCCCCTTTCGTGTGGGAGCAGTGGCTGGACGTTTCCGATTTGGGAGCTGGGCTCTGGCTGTGCCGGGAAGGAACATCCCCACTGTGCTGTGGCTAGGAAGCTCAGAGGGCCAGGGCTTGTGGGGCTGTGGAAGGGCTGCCTAGGGAAGGTGAGGGCCAGCAAGAGCTTTCAGGGCTAGCCCCTTTCATGTGGGAGCAGTGGCTGGACATTTCCGATTTGGGAGCTGGGCTGTTGCTGTGCCGGGAAGGAACGTCCCCACTGTGCTGCGGCTAGGAAGCTGAGAGGGCCAGGGCTTGTGGGGCTGTGGAAGGGCTGCCTAGGGAAGGTGAGGGCCAGCAAGAGCTTTCAGGGCTAGCCCCTTTCGTGTGGGAGCAGTGGCTGGACATTTCCGATTTAGGAGCTGGGCTCTGGCTGTGCCGGGAAGGAACGTCCGCAGAGTACTGCGGCTAGGAAGCTGAGAGGGCCAGGGCTTGTGGGGCTGTGGAAGGGCTGCCTAAGGAAGGTGAGGGCCAGCAAGAGCTTTCAGGGCTAGCCCCTTTCATGTGGGAGCAGTGGCTGGACATTTCCGATTTGGGAGCTGGGCTGTTGCTGTGCCGGGAAGGAACATCCCCACTGTGCTGCGGCTAGGAAGCTGAGAGGGCCAGGGCTTGTGGGGCTGTGGAAGGGCTGCCTTGGGAAGGTGAGGGCCAGCAAGAGCTTTCAGGGCTAGCCCCTTTCGTGTGAGAGCAGTGGCTGGACGTTTCCGATTTGGGAGCTGGGCTCTGGCTGTGCCGCGAAAGAACGTCCCCACTGTGCTGTGGCTAGGAAGCTGAGAGGGCCAGGGCTTGTGGGGCTGTGGAAGGGCTGCCTAGGGAAGGTGAGCGCCAGCAAGAGCTTTCAGGGCTAGCCCCTTTCATGTGGGAGCAGTGGCTGGACGTTTCCGATTTGGGAGCTGGGCTCTGGCTGTGCCTAGAAGGAACGTCCGCAGAGTGCTGTGTCTAGGAAGCTCGGAGGGCCAGGGCTTGTGGGGCTGTGGAAGGGCTGCCTAGGGAAGGTGAGGGCCAGCAAGAGCTTTCAGGGCTAGCCCCTTTCGTGTGGGAGCAGTGGCTGGACATTTCCGATTTGGGAGCTGGGCTCTGGCTGTGCCGGGAAGGAACATCCCCACTGTGCTGTGGCTAGGAAGCTCAGAGGGCCAGGGCTTGTGGGGCTGTGGAAGGGCTGCCTAGGGAAGGTGAGGGCCAGCAAGAGCTTTCAGGGCTAGCCCCTTTCGTGTGGGAGCAGTGGCTGGACGTTTCCGATTTGGGAGCTGGGCTCTGGCTGTGCCTAGAAGGAACGTCCGCAGAGTGCTGTGTCTAGGAAGCTCAGAGGGCCAGGGCTTGTGGGGCTGTGGAAGGGCTGCCTAGGGAAGGTGAGGGCCAGCAAGAGCTTTCAGGGCTAGCCCCTTTCGTGTGGGAGCAGTGGCTGGACATTTCCGATTTGGGAGCTGGGCTCTGGCTGTGCCGGGAAGGAACATCCCCACTGTGCTGTGGCTAGGAAGCTCAGAGGGCCAGGGCTTGTGGGGCTGTGGAAGGGCTGCCTAAGGAAGGTGAGGGCCAGCAAGAGCTTTCAGGGCTAGCCCCTTTCGTGTGGGAGCAGTGGCTGGACGTTTCCGATTTGGGAGCTGGGCTCTGGCTGTGCCGGGAAGGAACGTCCGCAGAGTACTGCGGCTAGGAAGCTGAGAGGGCCAGGGCTTGTGGGGCTGTGGAAGGGCTGCCTTGGGAAGGTGAGGGCCAGCAAGAGCTTTCAGGGCTAGCCCCTTTCGTGTGGGAGCAGTGGCTGGACGTTTCCGATTTGGGAGCGGCGCTCTGGCTGTGCCGAGAAGGAACGTCCGCAGAGTGCTGTGGCTAGGAAGCTGAGAGGGCCAGGGCTTGTGGGGCTGTGGAAGGGCTGCCTAGGGAAGGTGAGGGCCAGCAAGAGCTTTCAGGGCTAGCCCCTTTCGTGTGGGAGCAGTGGCTGGACGTTTCCGATTTGGGAGCTGGGCTGTTGCTGTGCCGGGAAGGAACGTCCGCAGAGTACTGCGGCTAGGAAGCTGAGAGGGCCAGGGCTTGTGGGGCTGTGGAAAAGCTGCCTAAGGAAGGTGAGGGCCAGCAAGAGCTTTCAGGGCTAGCCCCTTTCGTGTGGGAGCAGTGGCTGGACGTTTCCGGTTTGGGAGCTGGGCTGTTGCTGTGCCGGGAAGGAACGTCCGCAGAGTACTGCGGCTAGGAAGCTGAGAGGGCCAGGGCTTGTGGGGCTGTGGAAGGGCTGCCTAAGGAAGGTGAGGGCCAGCAAGAGCTTTCAGGGCTAGCCCCTTTCATATGGGAGCAGTGGCTGGACATTACCGATTAGGGAGCTGGGCTGTTGCTGTGCCGGGAAGGAACGTCCCCACTGTGCTGCGGCTAGGAAGCTGAGAGGGCCAGGGCTTGTGGGGCTGTGGAAGGGCTGCCTACGGAAGGTGAGGGCCAGCAAGAGCTTTCAGGGCTAGCCCCTTTCGTGTGAGAGCAGTGGCTGGACATTTCCGATTTGGGAGCTGGGCTCTGGCTGTGCCGCGAAAGAACGTCCCCACTGTGCTGTGGCTAGGAAGCTGAGAGAGACAGGGCTTGTGGGGCTGTGGAAGGGCTGCCTAGGGAAGGTGAGGGCCAGCAAGAGCTTTCAGGGCTAGCCCCTTTCGTGTGGGAGCAGTGGCTGGACGTTTCCGATTTGGGAGCTGGGCTCTGGCTGTGCCGGGAAGGAACATCCCCACTGTGCTGTGGCTAGGAAGCTCAGAGGGCCAGGGCTTGTGGGGCTGTGGAAGGGCTGCCTAGGGAAGGTGAGGGCCAGCAAGAGCTTTCAGGGCTAGCCCCTTTCGTGTGGGAGCAGTGGCTGGACGTTTCCGATTTGGGAGCTGGGCTCTGGCTGTGCCTAGAAGGAACGTCCGCAGAGTGCTGTGTCTAGGAAGCTGAGAGGGCCAGGGCTTGTGGGGCTGTGGAAGGGCTGCCTAAGGAAGGTGAGGGCCAGCAAGAGCTTTCAGGGCTAGCCCCTTTCGTGTGGGAGCAGGGGCTGGACGTTTCCGATTTGGGAGCTGGGCTCTGGCTGTGCCGGGAAGGAACATCCCCACTGTGCTGTGGCTAGGAAGCTCAGAGGGCCAGGGCTTGTGGGGCTGTGGAAGGGCTGCCTAGGGAAGGTGAGGGCCAGCAAGAGCTTTCAGGGCTAGCCCCTTTCGTGTGGGAGCAGTGGCTGGACGTTTCCGATTTGGGAGCTGGGCTCTGGCTGTGCCTAGAAGGAACGTCCGCAGAGTGCTGTGTCTAGGAAGCTCAGAGGGCCAGGGCTTGTGGGGCTGTGGAAGGGCTGCCTAGGGAAGGTGAGGGCCAGCAAGAGCTTTCAGGGCTAGCCCCTTTCGTGTGGGAGCAGTGGCTGGACGTTTCCGATTTGGGAGCTGGGCTCTGGCTGTGCCGGGAAGGAACATCCCCACTGTGCTGTGGCTAGGAAGCTCAGAGGGCCAGGGCTTGTGGGGCTGTGGAAGGGCTGCCTAGGGAAGGTGAGGGCCAGCAAGAGCTTTCAGGGCTAGCCCCTTTCATGTGGGAGCAGTGGCTGGACATTTCCGATTTGGGAGCTGGGCTGTTGCTGTGCCGGGAAGGAACGTCCCCACTGTGCTGCGGCTAGGAAGCTGAGAGGGCCAGGGCTTGTGGGGCTGTGGAAGGGCTGCCTAGGGAAGGTGAGGGCCAGCAAGAGCTTTCAGGGCTAGCCCCTTTCGTGTGAGAGCAGTGGCTGGACATTTCCGATTTGGGAGCTGGGCTCTGGCTGTGCCGCGAAAGAACGTCCCCACTGTGCTGTGGCTAGGAAGCTGAGAGAGACAGGGCTTGTGGGGCTGTGGAAGGGCTGCCTAGGGAAGGTGAGGGCCAGCAAGAGCTTTCAGGGCTAGCCCCTTTCGTGTGGGAGCAGTGGCTGGACGTTTCCGATTTGGGAGCTGGGCTCTGGCTGTGCCGGGAAGGAACGTCCGCAGAGTACTGCGGCTAGGAAGCTGAGAGGGCCAGGGCTTGTGGGGCTGTGGAAGGGCTGCCTAGGGAAGGTGAGGGCCAGCAAGAGCTTTCAGGGCTAGCCCCTTTCGTGTGGGAGCAGTGGCTGGACGTTTCCGATTTGGGAGCTGGGCTCTGGCTGTGCCTAGAAGGAACGTCCGCAGAGTGCTGTGTCTAGGAAGCTCAGAGGGCCAGGGCTTGTGGGGCTGTGGAAGGGCTGCCTTGGGAAGGTGAGGGCCAGCAAGAGCTTTCAGGGCTAGCCCCTTTCGTGTGGGAGCAGGGGCTGGACGTTTCCGATTTGGGAGCTGGGCTCTGGCTGTGCCGGGAAGGAACGTCCGCAGAGTTCTGCGGCTAGGAAGCTGAGAGGGCCAGGGCTTGTGGGGCTGTGGAAGGGCTGCCTTGGGAAGGTGAGGGCCAGCAAGAGCTTTCAGGGCTAGCCCCTTTCGTGTGGGAGCAGTGGCTGGACGTTTCCGATTTGGGAGCTGGGCTCTGGCTGTGCCTAGAAGGAACGTCCGCAGAGTGCTGTGGCTAGGAAGCTCAGAGGGCCAGGGCTTGTGGGGCTGTGGAAGGGCTGCCTAAGGAAGGTGAGGGCCAGCAAGAGCTTTCAGGGCTAGCCCCTTTCGTGTGGGAGCAGGGGCTGGACGTTTCCGATTTGGGAGCTGGGCTCTGGCTGTGCCGGGAAGGAACGTCCGCAGAGTACTGCGGCTAGGAAGCTGAGAGGGCCAGGGCTTGTGGGGCTGTGGAAGGGCTGCCTTGGGAAGGTGAGGGCCAGCAAGAGCTTTCAGGGCTAGCCCCTTTCATGTGGGAGCAGTGGCTGGACGTTTCCGATTTGGGAGCTGGGCTCTGGCTGTGCCGGGAAGGAACGTCCGCAGAGTGCTGTGGCTAGGAAGCTCGGAGGGCCAGGGCTTGTGGGGCTGTGGAAGGGCTGCCTAGGGAAGGTGAGGGCCAGCAAGAGCTTTCAGGGCTAGCCCCTTTCGTGTGGGAGCAGTGGCTGGACGTTTCCGATTTGGGAGCTGGGCTCTGGCTGTGCCGGGAAGGAACATCCCCACTGTGCTGTGGCTAGGAAGCTCAGAGGGCCAGGGCTTGTGGGGCTGTGGAAGGGCTGCCTAGGGAAGGTGAGGGCCAGCAAGAGCTTTCAGGGCTAGCCCCTTTCATGTGGGAGCAGTGGCTGGACGTTTCCGATTTGGGAGCTGGGCTCTGGCTGTGCCTAGAAGGAACGTCCGCAGAGTGCTGTGTCTAGGAAGCTCAGAGGGCCAGGGCTTGTGGGGCTGTGGAAGGGCTGCCTAGGGAAGGTGAGGGCCAGCAAGAGCTTTCAGGGCTAGCCCCTTTCGTGTGGGAGCAGTGGCTGGACATTTCCGATTTGGGAGCTGGGCTCTGGCTGTGCCGGGAAGGAACATCCCCACTGTGCTGTGGCTAGGAAGCTCAGAGGGCCAGGGCTTGTGGGGCTGTGGAAGGGCTGCCTAAGGAAGGTGAGGGCCAGCAAGAGCTTTCAGGGCTAGCCCCTTTCGTGTGGGAGCAGGGGCTGGACGTTTCCGATTTGGGAGCTGGGCTCTGGCTGTGCCGGGAAGGAACGTCCCCACTGTGCTGCGGCTAGGAAGCTGAGAGGGCCAGGGCTTGTGGGGCTGTGGAAGGGCTGCCTTGGGAAGGTGAGGGCCAGCAAGAGCTTTCAGGGCTAGCCCCTTTCGTGTGGGAGCAGTGGCTGGACGTTTCCGATTTGGGAGCTGGGCTCTGGCTGTGCCTAGAAGGAACGTCCGCAGAGTGCTGTGTCTAGGAAGCTCAGAGGGCCAGGGCTTGTGGGGCTGTGGAAGGGCTGCCTAAGGAAGGTGAGGGCCAGCAAGAGCTTTCAGGGCTAGCCCCTTTCGTGTGGGAGCAGGGGCTGGACGTTTCCGATTTGGGAGCTGGGCTCTGGCTGTGCCGGGAAGGAACGTCCGCAGAGTACTGCGGCTAGGAAGCTGAGAGGGCCAGGGCTTGTGGGGCTGTGGAAGGGCTGCCTTGGGAAGGTGAGGGCCAGCAAGAGCTTTCAGGGCTAGCCCCTTTCATGTGGGAGCAGTGGCTGGACGTTTCCGATTTGGGAGCTGGGCTCTGGCTGTGCCGGGAAGGAACGTCCGCAGAGTGCTGTGTCTAGGAAGCTCGGAGGGCCAGGGCTTGTGGGGCTGTGGAAGGGCTGCCTAGGGAAGGTGAGGGCCAGCAAGAGCTTTCAGGGCTAGCCCCTTTCGTGTGGGAGCAGTGGCTGGACGTTTCCGATTTGGGAGCTGGGCTCTGGCTGTGCCGGGAAGGAACATCCCCACTGTGCTGTGGCTAGGAAGCTCAGAGGGCCAGGGCTTGTGGGGCTGTGGAAGGGCTGCCTAGGGAAGGTGAGGGCCAGCAAGAGCTTTCAGGGCTAGCCCCTTTCATGTGGGAGCAGTGGCTGGACGTTTCCGATTTGGGAGCTGGGCTCTGGCTGTGCCTAGAAGGAACGTCCGCAGAGTGCTGTGGCTAGGAAGCTCAGAGGGCCAGGGCTTGTGGGGCTGTGGAAGGGCTGCCTAGGGAAGGTGAGGGCCAGCAAGAGCTTTCAGGGCTAGCCCCTTTCGTGTGGGAGCAGTGGCTGGACATTTCCGATTTGGGAGCTGGGCTCTGGCTGTGCCGGGAAGGAACATCCCCACTGTGCTGTGGCTAGGAAGCTCAGAGGGCCAGGGCTTGTGGGGCTGTGGAAGGGCTGCCTAAGGAAGGTGAGGGCCAGCAAGAGCTCTCAGGGCTAGCCCCTTTCGTGTGGGAGCAGTGGCTGGACGTTTCCGATTTGGGAGCTGGGCTCTGGCTGTGCCGGGAAGGAACGTCCGCAGAGTACTGCGGCTAGGAAGCTGAGAGGGCCAGGGCTTGTGGGGCTGTGGAAGGGCTGCCTTGGGAAGGTGAGGGCCAGCAAGAGCTTTCAGGGCTAGCCCCTTTCGTGTGGGAGCAGTGGCTGGACGTTTCCGATTTGGGAGCTGGGCTCTGGCTGTGCCGGGAAGGAACGTCCGCAGAGTGCTGTGGCTAGGAAGCTCAGAGCGCCAGTGCTTGTGGGGCTGTGGAAGGGCTGCCTAGGGAAGGTGAGGGCCAGCAAGAGCTTTCAGGGCTAGCCCCTTTCGTGTGGAAGCAGTGGCTGGACGTTTCCGATTTGGGAGCTGGGCTCTGGCTGTGCCGGGAAGGAACATCCCCACTGTGCTGTGGCTAGGAAGCTCAGAGGGCCAGGGCTTGTGGGGCTGTGGAAGGGCTGCCTTGGGAAGGTGAGGGCCAGCAAGAGCTTTCAGGGCTAGCCCCTTTCGTGTGGGAGCAGTGGCTGGACATTTCCGATTTGGGAGCTGGGCTCTGGCTGTGCCGGGAAGGAACATCCCCACTCTGCTGTGGCTAGGAAGCTCAGAGGGCCAGGGCTTGTGGGGCTGTGGAAGGGCTGCCTAAGGAAGGTGAGGGCCAGCAAGAGCTTTCAGGGCTAGCCCCTTTCGTGTGGGAGCAGGGGCTGGACGTTTCCGATTTGGGAGCTGGGCTCTGGCTGTGCCGGGAAGGAACGTCCGCAGAGTACTGCGGCTAGGAAGCTCACAGGGCCAGGGCTTGTGGGGCTGTGGAAGGGCTGCCTAGGGAAGGTGAGGGCCAGCAGGAGCTTTCAGGGCTAGCCCCTTTCGTGTGGGAGCAGTGGCTGGACGTTTCCGATTTGGGAGCTGGGCTCTGGCTGTGCCGGGAAGGAACGTCCGCAGAGTACTGCGGCTAGGAAGCTGAGAGGGCCAGGGCTTGTGGGGCTGTGGAAGGGCTGCCTTGGGAAGGTGAGGGCCAGCAAGAGCTTTCAGGGCTAGCCCCTTTCGTGTGGGAGCAGTGGCTGGACGTTTCCGATTTGGGAGCTGGGCTCTGGCTGTGCCGGGAAGGAACGTCCGCAGAGTGCTGTGGCTAGGAAGCTCAGAGCGCCAGTGCTTGTGGGGCTGTGGAAGGGCTGCCTAGGGAAGGTGAGGGCCAGCAAGAGCTTTCAGGGCTAGCCCCTTTCGTGTGGAAGCAGTGGCTGGACGTTTCCGATTTGGGAGCTGGGCTCTGGCTGTGCCGGGAAGGAACATCCCCACTGTGCTGTGGCTAGGAAGCTCAGAGGGCCAGGGCTTGTGGGGCTGTGGAAGGGCTGCCTTGGGAAGGTGAGGGCCAGCAAGAGCTTTCAGGGCTAGCCCCTTTCGTGTGGGAGCAGTGGCTGGACATTTCCGATTTGGGAGCTGGGCTCTGGCTGTGCCGGGAAGGAACATCCCCACTCTGCTGTGGCTAGGAAGCTCAGAGGGCCAGGGCTTGTGGGGCTGTGGAAGGGCTGCCTAAGGAAGGTGAGGGCCAGCAAGAGCTTTCAGGGCTAGCCCCTTTCGTGTGGGAGCAGGGGCTGGACGTTTCCGATTTGGGAGCTGGGCTCTGGCTGTGCCGGGAAGGAACGTCCGCAGAGTACTGCGGCTAGGAAGCTCACAGGGCCAGGGCTTGTGGGGCTGTGGAAGGGCTGCCTAGGGAAGGTGAGGGCCAGCAGGAGCTTTCAGGGCTAGCCCCTTTCGTGTGGGAGCAGTGGCTGGACGTTTCCGATTTGGGAGCTGGGCTCTGGCTGTGCCGGGAAGGAACGTCCGCAGAGTACTGCGGCTAGGAAGCTGAGAGGGCCAGGGCTTGTGGGGCTGTGGAAGGGCTGCCTAGGGAAGGTGAGGGCCAGCAAGAGCTTTCAGGGCTAGCCCCTTTCATATGGGAGCAGTGGCTGGACGTTTCCGATTTGGGAGCTGGGCTCTGGCTGTGCCGGGAAGGAACGTCCGCAGAGTACTGCGGCTAGGAAGCTCACAGGGCCAGGGCTTGTGGGGCTGTGGAAGGGCTGCCTAGGGAAGGTGACGGCCAGCAGGAGCTTTCAGGGCTAGCCCCTTTCGTGTGGGAGCAGTGGCTGGACGTTTCCGATTTGGGAGCTGGGCTCTGGCTGTGCCGGGAAGGAACGTCCGCAGAGTACTGCGGCTAGGAAGCTCACAGGGCCAGGGCTTGTGGGGCTGTGGAAGGGCTGCCTAGGGAAGGTGACGGCCAGCAGGAGCTTTCAGGGCTAGCCCCTTTCGTGTGGGAGCAGTGGCTGGACGTTTCCGATTTGGGAGCTGGGCTCTGGCTGTGCCGGGAAGGAACGTCCGCAGAGTACTGCGGCTAGGAAGCTGAGAGGGCCAGGGCTTGTGGGGCTGTGGAAGGGCTGCCTAAGGAAGGTGAGGGCCAGCAAGAGCTTTCAGGGCTAGCCCCTTTCGTGTGGGAGCAGTGGCTGGACGTTTCCGATTTGGGAGCTGGGCTCTGGCTGTGCCGGGAAGGAACGTCCGCAGAGTACTGCGGCTAGGAAGCTCAGAGGGCCAGGGCTTGTGGGGCTGTGGAAGGGCTGCCTTGGGAAGGTGACGGCCAGCAAGAGCTTTCAGGGCTAGCCCCTTTCGTGTGGGAGCAGTGGCTGGACGTTTCCGATTTGGGAGCTGGGCTCTGGCTGTGCCGGGAAGGAACGTCCGCAGAGTACTGCGGCTAGGAAGCTCACAGGGCCAGGGCTTGTGGGGCTGTGGAAGGGCTGCCTAGGGAAGGTGACGGCCAGCAGGAGCTTTCAGGGCTAGCCCCTTTCGTGTGGGAGCAGTGGCTGGACGTTTCCGATTTGGGAGCGGCGCTCTGGCTGTGCCGGGAAGGAACGTCCCCACTGTGCTGTGGCTAGGAAGCTGAGAGGGCCAGGGCTTGTGGGGCTGTGGAAGGGCTGCCTAGGGAAGGTGAGGGCCAGCAAGAGCTTTCAGGGCTAGCCGCTTTCATGTGGGAGCAGTGGCTGGACTTTTCCGATTTGGGAGCTGGGCTCTGGCTGTGCCGGGAAGGAGCATCCCCACTGTGCTGTGGCTAGGAAGCTGAGAGGGCCAGGGCTTGTGGGGCTGTGGAAGGGCTGCCTAGGGAAGGTGAGGGCCAGCAAGAGCTTTCAGGGCTAGCCCCTTTCGTGTGGGAGCAGTGGCTGGACGTTTCCGGTTTGGGAGCTGGGCTCTTGCTGTGCCGGGAAGGAACGTCCGCAGAGTACTGCGGCTAGGAAGCTGAGAGGGCCAGGGCTTGTGGGGCTGTGGAAGGGCTGCCTAAGGAAGGTGAGGGCCAGCAAGAGCTTTCAGGGCTAGCCCCTTTCATATGGGAGCAGTGGCTGGACATTTCCGATTTGGGAGCTGGGCTGTTGCTGTGCCGGGAAGGAACGTCCCCACTGTGCTGCGGCTAGGAAGCTGAGAGGGCCAGGGCTTGTGGGGCTGTGGAAGGGCTGCCTTGGGAAGGTGAGGGCCAGCAAGAGCTTTCAGGGCTAGCCCCTTTCGTGTGGGAGCAGTGGCTGGACGTTTCCGATTTGGGAGCTGGGCTGTTGCTGTGCCGGGAAGGAACGTCCCCACTGTGCTGCGGCTAGGAAGCTGAGAGGGCCAGGGCTTGTGGGGCTGTGGAAGGGCTGCCTAGGGAAGGTGAGGGCCAGCAAGAGCTTTCAGGGCTAGCCCCTTTCATGTGGGAGCAGTGGCTGGACATTTCCGATTTAGGAACTGGGCTCTGGCTGTGCCGGGAAGGAACGTCCGCAGAGTACTGCGGCTAGGAAGCTGAGAGGGCCAGGGCTTGTGGGGCTGTGGAAGGGCTGCCTAAGGAAGGTGAGGGCCAGCAAGAGCTTTCAGGGCTAGCCCCTTTCATGTGGGAGCAGTGGCTGGACATTTCCGATTTGGGAGCTGGGCTGTTGCTGTGCCGGGAAGGAACGTCCCCACTGTGCTGCGGCTAGGAAGCTCAGAGGGCCAGGGCTTGTGGGGCTGTGGAAGGGCTGCCTTGGGAAGGTGAGGGCCAGCAAGAGCTTTCAGGGCTAGCCCCTTTCGTGTGAGAGCAGTGGCTGGACGTTTCCGATTTGGGAGCTGGGCTCTGGCTGTGCCGCGAAAGAACGTCCCCACTGTGCTGTGGCTAGGAAGCTGAGAGGGCCAGGGCTTGTGGGGCTGTGGAAGGGCTGCCTAGGGAAGGTGAGGGCCAGCAAGAGCTTTCAGGGCTAGCCCCTTTCGTGTGGGAGCAGTGGCTGGACGTTTCCGATTTGGGAGCTGGGCTCTGGCTGTGCCTAGAAGGAACGTCCGCAGAGTGCTGTGTCTAGGAAGCTCGGAGTGCCAGGGCTTGTGGGGCTGTGGAAGGGCTGCCTAGGGAAGGTGAGGGCCAGCAAGAGCTTTCAGGGCTAGCCCCTTTCGTGTGGGAGCAGTGGCTGGACGTTTCCGATTTGGGAGCTGGGCTCTGGCTGTGCCGGGAAGGAACATCCCCACTGTGCTGTGGCTAGGAAGCTCAGAGCGCCAGGGCTTGTGGGGCTGTGGAAGGGCTGCCTAGGGAAGGTGAGGGCCAGCAAGAGCTTTCAGGGCTAGCCCCTTTCGTGTGGGAGCAGTGGCTGGACGTTTCCGATTTGGGAGCTGGGCTCTGGCTGTGCCTAGAAGGAACGTCCGCAGAGTGCTGTGTCTAGGAAGCTGAGAGGGCCAGGGCTTGTGGGGCTGTGGAAGGGCTGCCTAGGGAAGGTGAGGGCCAGCAAGAGCTTTCAGGGCTAGCCCCTTTCGTGTGGGAGCAGTGGCTGGACATTTCCGATTTGGGAGCTGGGCTCTGGCTGTGCCGGGAAGGAACATCCCCACTGTGCTGTGGCTAGGAAGCTCAGAGGGCCAGGGCTTGTGGGGCTGTGGAAGGACTGCCTAAGGAAGGTGAGGGCCAGCAAGAGCTTTCAGGGCTAGCCCCTTTCGTGTGGGAGCAGTGGCTGGACGTTTCCGATTTGGGAGCTGGGCTCTGGCTGTGCCGGGAAGGAACGTCCGCAGAGTACTGCGGCTAGGAAGCTGAGAGGGCCAGGGCTTGTGGGGCTGTGGAAGGGCTGCCTTGGGAAGGTGAGGGCCAGCAAGAGCTTTCAGGGCTAGCCCCTTTCATGTGGGAGCAGTGGCTGGACATTTCCGATTTGGGAGCTGGGCTGTTGCTGTGCCGGGAAGGAACGTCCCCACTGTGCTGCGGCTAGGAAGCTGAGAGGGCCAGGGCTTGTGGGGCTGTGGAAGGGCTGCCTTGGGAAGGTGAGGGCCAGCAAGAGCTTTCAGGGCTAGCCCCTTTCGTGTGAGAGCAGTGGCTGGACGTTTCCGATTTGGGAGCTGGGCTCTGGCTGTGCCGCGAAAGAACATCCCCACTGTGCTGTGGCTAGGAAGCTGAGAGGGCCAGGGCTTGTGGGGCTGTGGAAGGGCTGCCTAGGGAAGGTGAGGGCCAGCAAGAGCTTTCAGGGCTAGCCCCTTTCGTGTGGGAGCAGTGGCTGGACATTTCCGATTTGGGAGCTGGGCTGTTGCTGTGCCGGGAAGGAACGTCCCCACTGTGCTGCGGCTAGGAAGCTGAGAGGGCCAGGGCTTGTGGGGCTGTGGAAGGGCTGCCTTGGGAAGGTGAGGGCCAGCAAGAGCTTTCAGGGCTAGCCCCTTTCGTGTGAGAGCAGTGGCTGGACGTTTCCGATTTGGGAGCTGGGCTCTGGCTGTGCCGCGAAAGAACGTCCCCACTGTGCTGTGGCTAGGAAGCTGAGAGGGCCAGGGCTTGTGGGGCTGTGGAAGGGCTGCCTAGGGAAGGTGAGCGCCAGCAAGAGCTTTCAGGGCTAGCCCCTTTCATGTGGGAGCAGTGGCTGGACGTTTCCGATTTGGGAGCTGGGCTCTGGCTGTGCCTAGAAGGAACGTCCGCAGAGTGCTGTGTCTAGGAAGCTCGGAGTGCCAGGGCTTGTGGGGCTGTGGAAGGGCTGCCTAGGGAAGGTGAGGGCCAGCAAGAGCTTTCAGGGCTAGCCCCTTTCGTGTGGGAGCAGTGGCTGGACGTTTCCGATTTGGGAGCTGGGCTCTGGCTGTGCCGGGAAGGAACATCCCCACTGTGCTGTGGCTAGGAAGCTCAGAGCGCCAGTGCTTGTGGGGCTGTGGAAGGGCTGCCTAGGGAAGGTGAGGGCCAGCAAGAGCTTTCAGGGCTAGCCCCTTTCGTGTGGGAGCAGTGGCTGGACGTTTCCGATTTGGGAGCTGGGCTCTGGCTGTGCCTAGAAGGAACGTCCGCAGAGTGCTGTGTCTAGGAAGCTCAGAGGGCCAGGGCTTGTGGGGCTGTGGAAGGGCTGCCTAGGGAAGGTGAGGGCCAGCAAGAGCTTTCAGGGCTAGCCCCTTTCGTGTGGGAGCAGTGGCTGGACATTTCCGATTTGGGAGCTGGGCTCTGGCTGTGCCGGGAAGGAACATCCCCACTGTGCTGTGGCTAGGATCTCAGAGGGCCAGGGCTTGTGGGGCTGTGGAAGGGCTGCCTAAGGAAGGTGAGGGCCAGCAAGAGCTTTCAGGGCTAGCCCCTTTCGTGTGGGAGCAGTGGCTGGACGTTTCCGATTTGGGAGCTGGGCTCTGGCTGTGCCGGGAAGGAACGTCCGCAGAGTACTGCGGCTAGGAAGCTGAGAGGGCCAGGGCTTGTGGGGCTGTGGAAGGGCTGCCTTGGGAAGGTGAGGGCCAGCAAGAGCTTTCAGGGCTAGCCCCTTTCGTGTGGGAGCAGTGGCTGGACGTTTCCGATTTGGGAGCTGGGCTCTGGCTGTGCCGGGAAGGAACGTCCGCAGAGTGCTGTGGCTAGGAAGCTCAGAGCGCCAGTGCTTGTCGGGCTGTGGAAGGGCTGCCTAGGGAAGGTGAGGGCCAGCAAGAGCTTTCAGGGCTAGCCCCTTTCGTGTGGGAGCAGTGGCTGGACGTTTCCGATTTGGGAGCTGGGCTCTGGCTGTGCCGGGAAGGAACATCCCCACTGTGCTGTGGCTAGGAAGCTCAGAGGGCCAGGGCTTGTGGGGCTGTGGAAGGGCTGCCTAGGGAAGGTGAGGGCCAGCAAGAGCTTTCAGGGCTAGCCCCTTTCATGTGGGAGCAGTGGCTGGACATTTCCGATTTAGGAGCTGGGCTCTGGCTGTGCCGGGAAGGAACGTCCGCAGAGTGCTGCGGCTAGGAAGCTCAGAGGGCCAGGGCTTGTGGGGCTGTGGAAGGGCTGCCTAGGGAAGGTGAGGGCCAGCAAGAGCTTTCAGGGCTAGCCCCTTTCATATGGGAGCAGTGGCTGGACATTTCCGATTTGGGAGCTGGGCTGTTGCTGTGCCGGGAAGGAACGTCCCCACTGTGCTGCGGCTAGGAAGCTGAGAGGGCCAGGGCTTGTGGGGCTGTGGAAGGGCTGCCTTGGGAAGGTGAGGGCCAGCAAGAGCTTTCAGGGCTAGCCCCTTTCGTGTGGGAGCAGTGGCTGGACGTTTCCGATTTGGGAGCTGGGCTCTGGCTGTGCCGGGAAGGAACATCCCCACTGTGCTGTGGCTAGGAAGCTCAGAGGGCCAGGGCTTGTGGGGCTGTGGAAGGGCTGCCTAGGGAAGGTGAGGGCCAGCAAGAGCTTTCAGGGCTAGCCCCTTTCATGTGGGAGCAGTGGCTGGACATTTCCGATTTGGGAGCTGGGCTGTTGCTGTGCCGGGAAGGAACGTCCCCACTGTGCTGCGGCTAGGAAGCTGAGAGGGCCAGGGCTTGTGGGGCTGTGGAAGGGCTGCCTTGGGAAGGTGAGGGCCAGCAAGAGCTTTCAGGGCTAGCCCCTTTCGTGTGAGAGCAGTGGCTGGACGTTTCCGATTTGGGAGCTGGGCTCTGGCTGTGCCGCGAAAGAACGTCCCCACTGTGCTGTGGCTAGGAAGCTGAGAGGGCCAGGGCTTGTGGGGCTGTGGAAGGGCTGCCTAGGGAAGGTGAGGGCCAGCAAGAGCTTTCAGGGCTAGCCCCTTTCGTGTGGGAGCAGTGGCTGGACGTTTCCGATTTGGGAGCTGGGCTCTGGCTGTGCCTAGAAGGAACGTCCGCAGAGTGCTGTGTCTAGGAAGCTCGGAGTGCCAGGGCTTGTGGGGCTGTGGAAGGGCTGCCTAGGGAAGGTGAGGGCCAGCAAGAGCTTTCAGGGCTAGCCCCTTTCGTGTGGGAGCAGTGGCTGGACGTTTCCGATTTGGGAGCTGGGCTCTGGCTGTGCCGGGAAGGAACGTCCGCAGAGTACTGCGGCTAGGAAGCTCACAGGGCCAGGGCTTGTGGGGCTGTGGAAGGGCTGCCTAGGGAAGGTGACGGCCAGCAGGAGCTTTCAGGGCTAGCCCCTTTCGTGTGGGAGCAGTGGCTGGACGTTTCCGATTTGGGAGCGGCGCTCTGGCTGTGCCGGGAAGGAACGTCCCCACTGTGCTGTGGCTAGGAAGCTGAGAGGGCCAGGGCTTGTGGGGCTGTGGAAGGGCTGCCTAGGGAAGGTGAGGGCCAGCAAGAGCTTTCAGGGCTAGCCGCTTTCATGTGGGAGCAGTGGCTGGACTTTTCCGATTTGGGAGCTGGGCTCTGGCTGTGCCGGGAAGGAGCATCCCCACTGTGCTGTGGCTAGGAAGCTGAGAGGGCCAGGGCTTGTGGGGCTGTGGAAGGGCTGCCTAGGGAAGGTGAGGGCCAGCAAGAGCTTTCAGGGCTAGCCCCTTTCGTGTGGGAGCAGTGGCTGGACGTTTCCGGTTTGGGAGCTGGGCTCTTGCTGTGCCGGGAAGGAACGTCCGCAGAGTACTGCGGCTAGGAAGCTGAGAGGGCCAGGGCTTGTGGGGCTGTGGAAGGGCTGCCTAAGGAAGGTGAGGGCCAGCAAGAGCTTTCAGGGCTAGCCCCTTTCATATGGGAGCAGTGGCTGGACATTTCCGATTTGGGAGCTGGGCTCTGGCTGTGCCGGGAAGGAACGTCCCCACTGTGCTGCGGCTAGGAAGCTGAGAGGGCCAGGGCTTGTGGGGCTGTGGAAGGGCTGCCTTGGGAAGGTGAGGGCCAGCAAGAGCTTTCAGGGCTAGCCCCTTTCGTGTGGGAGCAGTGGCTGGACGTTTCCGATTTGGGAGCTGGGCTCTGGCTGTGCCGGGAAGGAACATCCCCACTGTGCTGTGGCTAGGAAGCTCAGAGGGCCAGGGCTTGTGGGGCTGTGGAAGGGCTGCCTAGGGAAGGTGAGGGCCAGCAAGAGCTTTCAGGGCTAGCCCCTTTCATGTGGGAGCAGTGGCTGGACATTTCCGATTTAGGAGCTGGGCTCTGGCTGTGCCGGGAAGGAACGTCCGCAGAGTACTGCGGCTAGGAAGCTGAGAGGGCCAGGGCTTGTGGGGCTGTGGAAGGGCTGCCTAGGGAAGGTGAGGGCCAGCAAGAGCTTTCAGGGCTAGCCCCTTTCGTGTGGGAGCAGTGGCTGGACGTTTCCGATTTGGGAGCTGGGCTCTGGCTGTGCCTAGAAGGAACGTCCGCAGAGTGCTGTGTCTAGGAAGCTCGGAGTGCCAGGGCTTGTGGGGCTGTGGAAGGGCTGCCTAGGGAAGGTGAGGGCCAGCAAGAGCTTTCAGGGCTAGCCCCTTTCGTGTGGGAGCAGTGGCTGGACGTTTCCGATTTGGGAGCTGGGCTCTGGCTGTGCCGGGAAGGAACATCCCCACTGTGCTGTGGCTAGGAAGCTCAGAGCGCCAGGGCTTGTGGGGCTGTGGAAGGGCTGCCTAGGGAAGGTGAGGGCCAGCAAGAGCTTTCAGGGCTAGCCCCTTTCGTGTGGGAGCAGTGGCTGGACGTTTCCGATTTGGGAGCTGGGCTCTGGCTGTGCCTAGAAGGAACGTCCGCAGAGTGCTGTGTCTAGGAAGCTCAGAGGGCCAGGGCTTGTGGGGCTGTGGAAGGGCTGCCTAGGGAAGGTGAGGGCCAGCAAGAGCTTTCAGGGCTAGCCCCTTTCGTGTGGGAGCAGTGGCTGGACATTTCCGATTTGGGAGCTGGGCTCTGGCTGTGCCGGGAAGGAACATCCCCACTGTGCTGTGGCTAGGAAGCTCAGAGGGCCAGGGCTTGTGGGGCTGTGGAAGGGCTGCCTAAGGAAGGTGAGGGCCAGCAAGAGCTTTCAGGGCTAGCCCCTTTCGTGTGGGAGCAGTGGCTGGACGTTTCCGATTTGGGAGCTGGGCTCTGGCTGTGCCGGGAAGGAACGTCCGCAGAGTACTGCGGCTAGGAAG
Source organism: Aptenodytes patagonicus (assembly GCF_965638725.1). NCBI lineage: Eukaryota > Metazoa > Chordata > Aves > Sphenisciformes > Spheniscidae > Aptenodytes > Aptenodytes patagonicus. Next base: position 1,410,872 of record NW_027471997.1, on the reverse strand, counting down.
CTGAGAGGGCCAGGGCTTGTGGGGCTGTGGAAGGGCTGCCTTGGGAAGGTGAGGGCCAGCAAGAGCTTTCAGGGCTAGCCCCTTTCATGTGGGAGCAGTGGCTGGACATTTCCGATTTGGGAGCTGGGCTCTGGCTGTGCCGGGAAGGAACGTCCCCACTGTGCTGCGGCTAGGAAGCTGAGAGGGCCAGGGCTTGTGGGGCTGTGGAAGGGCTGCCTTGGGAAGGTGAGGGCCAGCAAGAGCTTTCAGGGCTAGCCCCTTTCGTGTGAGAGCAGTGGCTGGACGTTTCCGATTTGGGAGCTGGGCTCTGGCTGTGCCGGGAAGGAACGTCCCCACTGTGCTGCGGCTAGGAAGCTGAGAGGGCCAGGGCTTGTGGGGCTGTGGAAGGGCTGCCTTGGGAAGGTGAGGGCCAGCAAGAGCTTTCAGGGCTAGCCCCTTTCGTGTGAGAGCAGTGGCTGGACGTTTCCGATTTGGGAGCTGGGCTCTGGCTGTGCCGCGAAAGAACGTCCCCACTGTGCTGTGGCTAGGAAGCTGAGAGGGCCAGGGCTTGTGGGGCTGTGGAAGGGCTGCCTAGGGAAGGTGAGCGCCAGCAAGAGCTTTCAGGGCTAGCCCCTTTCGTGTGGGAGCAGTGGCTGGACGTTTCCGATTTGGGAGCTGGGCTCTGGCTGTGCCTAGAAGGAACGTCCGCAGAGTGCTGTGTCTAGGAAGCTCGGAGTGCCAGGGCTTGTGGGGCTGTGGAAGGGCTGCCTTGGGAAGGTGAGGGCCAGCAAGAGCTTTCAGGGCTAGCCCCTTTCGTGTGGGAGCAGTGGCTGGACGTTTCCGATTTGGGAGCTGGGCTCTGGCTGTGCCGGGAAGGAACATCCCCACTGTGCTGTGGCTAGGAAGCTCAGAGCGCCAGTGCTTGTGGGGCTGTGGAAGGGCTGCCTAGGGAAGGTGAGGGCCAGCAAGAGCTTTCAGGGCTAGCCCCTTTCGTGTGGGAGCAGTGGCTGGACGTTTCCGATTTGGGAGCTGGGCTCTGGCTGTGCCTAGAAGGAACGTCCGCAGAGTGCTGTGTCTAGGAAGCTCAGAGGGCCAGGGCTTGTGGGGCTGTGGAAGGGCTGCCTAGGGAAGGTGAGGGCCAGCAAGAGCTTTCAGGGCTAGCCCCTTTCGTGTGGGAGCAGTGGCTGGACATTTCCGATTTGGGAGCTGGGCTCTGGCTGTGCCGGGAAGGAACATCCCCACTGTGCTGTGGCTAGGAAGCTCAGAGGGCCAGGGCTTGTGGGGCTGTGGAAGGGCTGCCTAAGGAAGGTGAGGGCCAGCAAGAGCTTTCAGGGCTAGCCCCTTTCGTGTGGGAGCAGTGGCTGGACGTTTCCGATTTGGGAGCTGGGCTCTGGCTGTGCCGGGAAGGAACGTCCGCAGAGTACTGCGGCTAGGAAGCTGAGAGGGCCAGGGCTTGTGGGGCTGTGGAAGGGCTGCCTTGGGAAGGTGAGGGCCAGCAAGAGCTTTCAGGGCTAGCCCCTTTCGTGTGGGAGCAGTGGCTGGACGTTTCCGATTTGGGAGCTGGGCTCTGGCTGTGCCGGGAAGGAACGTCCGCAGAGTGCTGTGGCTAGGAAGCTCAGAGCGCCAGTGCTTGTCGGGCTGTGGAAGGGCTGCCTAGGGAAGGTGAGGGCCAGCAAGAGCTTTCAGGGCTAGCCCCTTTCGTGTGGGAGCAGTGGCTGGACGTTTCCGATTTGGGAGCTGGGCTCTGGCTGTGCCGGGAAGGAACATCCCCACTGTGCTGTGGCTAGGAAGCTCAGAGGGCCAGGGCTTGTGGGGCTGTGGAAGGGCTGCCTAGGGAAGGTGAGGGCCAGCAAGAGCTTTCAGGGCTAGCCCCTTTCATGTGGGAGCAGTGGCTGGACATTTCCGATTTAGGAGCTGGGCTCTGGCTGTGCCGGGAAGGAACGTCCGCAGTGTGCTGCGGCTAGGAAGCTGAGAGGGCCAGGGCTTGTGGGGCTGTGGAAGGGCTGCCTAGGGAAGGTGAGGGCCAGCAAGAGCTTTCAGGGCTAGCCCCTTTGGTGTGGGAGCAGTGGCTGGACGTTTCCGATTTGGGAGCTGGGCTCTGGCTGTGCCTAGAAGGAACGTCCGCAGAGTGCTGTGTCTAGGAAGCTCGGAGGGCCAGGGCTTGTGGGGCTGTGGAAGGGCTGCCTAGGGAAGGTGAGGGCCAGCAAGAGCTTTCAGGGCTAGCCCCTTTCGTGTGGGAGCAGTGGCTGGACGTTTCCGATTTGGGAGCTGGGCTCTGGCTGTGCCGGGAAGGAACATCCCCACTGTGCTGTGGCTAGGAAGCTCAGAGCGCCAGTGCTTGTGGGGCTGTGGAAGGGCTGCCTAAGGAAGGTGAGGGCCAGCAAGAGCTTTCAGGGCTAGCCCCTTTCGTGTGGGAGCAGTGGCTGGACGTTTCCGATTTGGGAGCTGGGCTCTGGCTGTGCCTAGAAGGAACGTCCGCAGAGTGCTGTGTCTAGGAAGCTCAGAGGGCCAGGGCTTGTGGGGCTGTGGAAGGGCTGCCTAGGGAAGGTGAGGGCCAGCAAGAGCTTTCAGGGCTAGCCCCTTTCGTGTGGGAGCAGTGGCTGGACGTTTCCGATTTGGGAGCTGGGCTCTGGCTGTGCCGGGAAGGAACATCCCCACTGTGCTGTGGCTAGGAAGCTCAGAGGGCCAGGGCTTGTGGGGCTGTGGAAGGGCTGCCTAAGGAAGGTGAGGGCCAGCAAGAGCTTTCAGGGCTAGCCCCTTTCGTGTGGGAGCAGTGGCTGGACGTTTCCGATTTGGGAGCTGGGCTCTGGCTGTGCCGGGAAGGAACGTCCGCAGAGTACTGCGGCTAGGAAGCTGAGAGGGCCAGGGCTTGTGGGGCTGTGGAAGGGCTGCCTTGGGAAGGTGAGGGCCAGCAAGAGCTTTCAGGGCTAGCCCCTTTCGTGTGGGAGCAGTGGCTGGACGTTTCCGATTTGGGAGCTGGGCTCTGGCTGTGCCGGGAAGGAACGTCCGCAGAGTGCTGTGGCTAGGAAGCTCAGAGCGCCAGTGCTTGTGGGGCTGTGGAAGGGCTGCCTAGGGAAGGTGAGGGCCAGCAAGAGCTTTCAGGGCTAGCCCCTTTCGTGTGGGAGCAGTGGCTGGACGTTTCCGATTTGGGAGCTGGGCTCTGGCTGTGCCGGGAAGGAACATCCCCACTGTGCTGTGGCTAGGAAGCTCAGAGGGCCAGGGCTTGTGGGGCTGTGGAAGGGCTGCCTAGGGAAGGTGAGGGCCAGCAAGAGCTTTCAGGGCTAGCCCCTTTCATGTGGGAGCAGTGGCTGGACGTTTCCGATTTGGGAGCTGCGCTCTGGCTGTGCCGAGAAGGAACGTCCGCAGAGTGCTGTGGCTAGGAAGCTCAGAGCGCCAGTGCTTGTGGGGCTGTGGAAGGGCTGCCTAGGGAAGGTGAGGGCCAGCAAGAGCTTTCAGGGCTAGCCCCTTTCGTGTGGGAGCAGTGGCTGGACGTTTCCGATTTGGGAGCTGGGCTCTGGCTGTGCCGGGAAGGAACATCCCCACTGTGCTGTGGCTAGGAAGCTCAGAGGGCCAGGGCTTGTGGGGCTGTGGAAGGGCTGCCTAGGGAAGGTGAGGGCCAGCAAGAGCTTTCAGTGCTAGCCCCTTTCATGTGGGAGCAGTGGCTGGACATTTCCGATTTAGGAGCTGGGCTCTGGCTGTGCCGGGAAGGAACGTCCGCAGAGTACTGCGGCTAGGAAGATGAGAGGGCCAGGGCTTGTGGGGCTGTGGAAGGGCTGCCTAAGGAAGGTGAGGGCCAGCAAGAGCTTTCAGGGCTAGCCCCTTTCATATGGGAGCAGTGGCTGGACATTTCCGATTTGGGAGCTGGGCTCTGGCTGTGCCGGGAATGTACGTCCCCACTGTGCTGCGGCTAGGAAGCTGAGAGGGCCAGGGCTTGTGGGGCTGTGGAAGGGCTGCCTAGGGAAGGTGAGGGCCAGCAAGAGCTTTCAGGGCTAGCCCCTTTCGTGTGGGAGCAGTGGCTGGACATTTCCGATTTGGGAGCTGGGCTCTGGCTGTGCCGCGAAAGAACGTCCCCACTGTGCTGTGGCTAGGAAGCTGAGAGGGCCAGGGCTTGTGGGGCTGTGGAAGGGCTGCCTAGGGAAGGTGAGGGCCAGCAAGAGCTTTCAGGGCTAGCCCCTTTCGTGTGGGAGCAGTGGCTGGACGTTTCCGATTTGGGAGCTGGGCTCTGGCTGTGCCTAGAAGGAACGTCCGCAGAGTGCTGTGTCTAGGAAGCTCAGAGGGCCAGGGCTTGTGGGGCTGTGGAAGGGCTGCCTAAGGAAGGTGAGGGCCAGCAAGAGCTTTCAGGGCTAGCCCCTTTGGTGTGGGAGCAGTGGCTGGACGTTTCCGATTTGGGAGCTGGGCTCTGGCTGTGCCGGGAAGGAACGTCCGCAGAGTACTGCGGCTAGGAAGCTGAGAGGGCCAGGGCTTGTGGGGCTGTGGAAGGGCTGCCTTGGGAAGGTGAGGGCCAGCAAGAGCTTTCAGGGCTAGCCCCTTTCGTGTGAGAGCAGTGGCTGGACGTTTCCGATTTGGGAGCTGGGCTCTGGCTGTGCCGGGAAGGAACGTCCCCACACTGCTGTGGCTAGGAAGCTCGGAGGGCCAGGACTTGTGGGGCTGTGGAAGGGCTGCCTAGGGAAGGTGAGGGCCAGCAAGAGCTTTCAGGGCTAGCCCCTTTCGTGTGGGAGCAGTGGCTGGACGTTTCCGATTTGGGAGCTGGGCTCTGGCTGTGCCGAGAAGGAACGTCCGCAGAGTGCTGTGGCTAGGAAGCTCAGAGCGCCAGTGCTTGTGGGGCTGTGGAAGGGCTGCCTAGGGAAGGTGAGGGCCAGCAAGAGCTTTCAGGGCTAGCCCCTTTCGTGTGGGAGCAGTGGCTGGACGTTTCCGATTTGGGAGCTGGGCTCTGGCTGTGCCGGGAAGGAACATCCCCACTGTGCTGTGTCTAGGAAGCTCAGAGGGCCAGGGCTTGTGGGGCTGTGGAAGGGCTGCCTAGGGAAGGTGAGGGCCAGCAAGAGCTTTCAGGGCTAGCCCCTTTCATGTGGGAGCAGTGGCTGGACATTTCCGATTTAGGAGCTGGGCTCTGGCTGTGCCGGGAAGGAACGTCCGCAGAGTACTGCGGCTAGGAAGATGAGAGGGCCAGGGCTTGTGGGGCTGTGGAAGGGCTGCCTAAGGAAGGTGAGGGCCAGCAAGAGCTTTCAGGGCTAGCCCCTTTCATATGGGAGCAGTGGCTGGACGTTTCCGATTTGGGAGCTGGGCTGTTGCTGTGCCGGGAAGGAACGTCCCCACTGTGCTGTGGCTAGGAAGCTCAGAGGGCCAGGGCTTGTGGGGCTGTGGAAGGGCTGCCTAGGGAAGGTGAGGGCCAGCAAGAGCTTTCAGGGCTAGCCCCTTTCATGTAGGAGCAGTGGCTGGACATTTCCGATTTGGGAGCTGGGCTCTGGCTGTACCGGGAAGGAACGTCCGCAGAGTACTGCGGCTAGGAAGCTGAGAGGGCCAGGGCTTGTGGGGCTGTGGAAGAGCTGCCTAGGGAAGGTGAGGGCCAGCAAGAGCTTTCAGGGCTAGCCCCTTTCGTGTGGGAGCAGTGGCTGGACGTTTCCGATTTGGGAGCTGGGCTCTGGCTGTGCCGGGAAGGAACGTCCCCATTGTGCTGCGGCTAGGAAGCTCGGAGGGCCAGGGCTTGTGGGGCTGTGGAAGGGCTGCCTAGGGAAGGTGAGGGCCAGCAAGAGCTTTCAGGGCTAGCCCCTTTCGTGTGGGAGCAGTGGCTGGACGTTTCCGATTTGGGAGCTGGGCTCTGGCTGTGCCTAGAAGGAACGTCCGCAGAGTGCTGTGTCTAGGAAGCTCAGAGGGCCAGGGCTTGTGGGGCTGTGGAAGGGCTGCCTAGGGAAGGTGAGGGCCAGCAAGAGCTTTCAGGGCTAGCCCCTTTCGTGTGGGAGCAGTGGCTGGACGTTTCCGATTTGGGAGCTGGGCTGTTGCTGTGCCGGGAAGGAACGTCCGCAGAGTACTGCGGCTAGGAAGCTGAGAGGGCCAGGGCTTGTGGGGCTGTGGAAGGGCTGCCTAGGGAAGGTGAGGGCCAGCAAGAGCTTTCAGGGCTAGCCCCTTTCGTGTGGGAGCAGTGGCTGGACGTTTCCGATTTGGGAGCTGGGCTCTGGCTGTGCCGGGAAGGAACGTCCGCAGAGTACTGCGGCTAGGAAGCTGAGAGGGCCAGGGCTTGTGGGGCTGTGGAAGGGCTGCCTAGGGAAGGTGAGGGCCAGCAAGAGCTTTCAGGGCTAGCCCCTTTCGTGTGGGAGCAGTGGCTGGACGTTTCCGATTTGGGAGCTGGGCTCTGGCTATGCCGAGAAGGAACGTCCGCAGAGTGCTGTGGCTAGGAAGCTCAGAGGGCCAGGGCTTGTGGGGCTGTGGAAGGGCTGCCTAGGGAAGGTGAGGGCCAGCAAGAGCTTTCAGGGCTAGCCCCTTTCGTGTGGGAGCAGTGGCTGGACGTTTCCGATTTGGGAGCTGGGCTCTGGCTGTGCCGGGAAGGAACGTCCGCAGAGTACTGCGGCTAGGAAGCTGAGAGGGCCAGGGCTTGTGGGGCTGTGGAAGGGCTGCCTAGGGAAGGTGAGGGCCAGCAAGAGCTTTCAGGGCTAGCCCCTTTCATGTGGGAGCAGTGGCTGGACGTTTCCGATTTGGGAGCTGGGCTCTGGCTGTGCCGGGAAGGAACATCCCCACTGTGCTGTGGCTAGGAAGCTCGGAGGGCCAGGGCTTGTGGGGCTGTGGAAGGGCTGCCTAGGGAAGGTGAGGGCCAGCAAGAGCTTTCAGGGCTAGCCCCTTTCGTGTGGGAGCAGTGGCTGGACGTTTCCGATTTGGGAGCTGGGCTCTGGCTGTGCCGGGAAGGAACGTCCGCAGAGTACTGCGGCTAGGAAGCTGAGAGGGCCAGGACTTGTGGGGCTGTGGAAGGGCTGCCTAGGGAAGGTGAGGGCCAGCAAGAGCTTTCAGGGCTAGCCCCTTTCGTGTGGGAGCAGTGGCTGGACGTTTCCGATTTGGGAGCTGGGCTCTGGCTGTGCCGAGAAGGAACGTCCGCAGAGTGCTGTGGCTAGGAAGCTCAGAGGGCCAGGGCTTGTGGGGCTGTGTAAGGGCTGCCTAGGGAAGGTGAGGGCCAGCAAGAGCTTTCAGGGCTAGCCCCTTTCGTGTGGGAGCAGTGGCTGGACTTTTCCGATTTGGGAGCTGGGCTCTGGCTGTGCCGGGAAGGAACATCCCCACTGTGCTGTGGCTAGGAAGCTCAGAGGGCCAGGGCTTGTGGGGCTGTGGAAGGGCTGCCTAGGGAAGGTGAGGGCCAGCAAGAGCATTCAGGGCTAGCCCCTTTCGTGTGGGAGCAGTGGCTGGACATTTCCGATTTGGGAGCTGGGCTCTGGCTGTACCGGGAAGGAACATCCCCACTGTGCTGTGGCTAGGAAGCTCAGAGGGCCAGGGCTTGTGGGGCTGTGGAAGGGCTGCCTAAGGAAGGTGAGGGCCAGCAAGAGCTTTCAGGGCTAGCCCCTTTCGTGTGGGAGCAGTGGCTGGACGTTTCCGATTTGGGAGCTGGGCTCTGGCTGTGCCGGGAAGGAACGTCCGCAGAGTGCTGTGGCTAGGAAGATCAGAGCGCCAGTGCTTGTGGGGCTGTGGAAGGGCTGCCTAGGGAAGGTGAGGGCCAGCAAGAGCTTTCAGGGCTAGCCCCTTTCGTGTGGGAGCAGTGGCTGGACGTTTCCGATTTGGGAGCTGGGCTCTGGCTGTGCCGGGAAGGAACATCCCCACTGTGCTGTGGCTAGGAAGCTCAGAGGGCCAGGGCTTGTGGGGCTGTGGAAGGGCTGCCTAGGGAAGGTGAGGGCCAGCAAGAGCTTTCAGGGCTAGCCCCTTTCATGTGGGAGCAGTGGCTGGACATTTCCGATTTAGGAGCTGGGCTCTGGCTGTACCGGGAAGGAACGTCCGCAGAGTACTGCGGCTAGGAAGATGAGAGGGCCAGGGCTTGTGGGGCTGTGGAAGGGCTGCCTAGGGAAGGTGAGGGCCAGCAAGAGCTTTCAGGGCTAGCCCCTTTCATATGGGAGCAGTGGCTGGACGTTTCCGATTTGGGAGCTGGGCTGTTGCTGTGCCGGGAAGGAACGTCCCCACTGTGCTGCGGCTAGGAAGCTGAGAGGGCCAGGGCTTGTGGGGCTGTGGAAGGGCTGCCTAGGGAAGGTGAGGGCCAGCAAGAGCTTTCAGGGCTAGCCCCTTTCGTGTGAGAGCAGTGGCTGGACATTTCCGATTTGGGAGCTGGGCTCTGGCTGTGCCGCGAAAGAACGTCCCCACTGTGCTGTGGCTAGGAAGCTGAGAGAGACAGGGCTTGTGGGGCTGTGGAAGGGCTGCCTAGGGAAGGTGAGGGCCAGCAAGAGCTTTCAGGGCTAGCCCCTTTCGTGTGGGAGCAGTGGCTGGACTTTTCCGATTTGGGAGCTGGGCTCTGGCTGTGCCGGGAAGGAACATCCCCACTGTGCTGTGGCTAGGAAGCTGAGAGGGCCAGGGCTTGTGGGGCTGTGGAAGGGCTGCCTAGGGAAGGTGAGGGCCAGTAATAGCTTTCAGGGCTAGCCCCTTTCATGTGGGAGCAGTGGCTGGACGTTTCCGATTTGGGAGCTGGGCTGTTGCTGTGCCGGGAAGGAACGTCCGCAGAGTACTGCGGCTAGGAAGCTGAGAGGGCCAGGGCTTGTGGGGCTGTGGAAGGGCTGCCTAGGGAAGGTGAGGGCCAGCAAGAGCTTTCAGGGCTAGCCCCTTTCGTGTGGGAGCAGTGGCTGGACATTTCCGATTTGGGAGCTGGGCTCTGGCTGTGCCGGGAAGGAACGTCCGCAGAGTACTGCGGCTAGGAAGCTGAGAGGGCCAGGACTTGTGGGGCTGTGGAAGGGCTGCCTAGGGAAGGTGAGGGCCAGCAAGAGCTTTCAGGGCTAGCCCCTTTCGTGTGGGAGCAGTGGCTGGACGTTTCCGATTTGGGAGCTGGGCTCTGGCTGTGCCGAGAAGGAATGTCCGCAGAGTGCTGTGGCTAGGAAGCTCAGAGGGCCAGGGCTTGTGGGGCTGTGTAAGGGCTGCCTAGGGAAGGTGAGGGCCAGCAAGAGCTTTCAGGGCTAGCCCCTTTCGTGTGGGAGCAGTGGCTGGACTTTTCCGATTTGGGAGCTGGGCTCTGGCTGTGCCGGGAAGGAACATCCCCACTGTGCTGTGGCTAGGAAGCTCAGAGGGCCAGGGCTTGTGGGGCTGTGGAAGGGCTGCCTAGGGAAGGTGAGGGCCAGCAAGAGCTTTCAGGGCTAGCCCCTTTCGTGTGGGAGCAGTGGCTGGACATTTCCGATTTGGGAGCTGGGCTCTGGCTGTACCGGGAAGGAACGTCCGCAGAGTACTGCGGCTAGGAAGCTGAGAGGGCCAGGGCTTGTGGGGCTGTGGAAGAGCTGCCTAGGGAAGGTGAGGGCCAGCAAGAGCTTTCAGGGCTAGCCCCTTTCGTGTGGGAGCAGTGGCTGGACGTTTCCGATTTGGGAGCTGGGCTCTGGCTGTGCCGGGAAGGAACGTCCCCACTGTGCTGCGGCTAGGAAGCTGAGAGGGCCAGGGCTTGTGGGGCTGTGGAAGGGCTGCCTAGGGAAGGTGAGGGCCAGCAAGAGCTTTCAGGGCTAGCCCCTTTCGTGTGGGAGCAGTGGCTGGACGTTTCCGATTTGGGAGCTGGGCTCTGGCTGTGCCTAGAAGGAACGTCCGCAGAGTGCTGTGTCTAGGAAGCTCAGAGGGCCAGGGCTTGTGGGGCTGTGGAAGGGCTGCCTAGGGAAGGTGAGGGCCAGCAAGAGCTTTCAGGGCTAGCCCCTTTCGTGTGGGAGCAGTGGCTGGACGTTTCCGATTTGGGAGCTGGGCTGTTGCTGTGCCGGGAAGGAACGTCCGCAGAGTACTGCGGCTAGGAAGCTGAGAGGGCCAGGGCTTGTGGGGCTGTGGAAGGGCTGCCTAGGGAAGGTGAGGGCCAGCAAGAGCTTTCAGGGCTAGCCCCTTTCGTGTGGGAGCAGTGGCTGGACGTTTCCGATTTGGGAGCTGGGCTGTTGCTGTGCCGGGAAGGAACGTCCGCAGAGTACTGCGGCTAGGAAGCTGAGAGGGCCAGGGCTTGTGGGGCTGTGGAAGGGCTGCCTAGGGAAGGTGAGGGCCAGCAAGAGCTTTCAGGGCTAGCCCCTTTCGTGTGGGAGCAGTGGCTGGACGTTTCCGATTTGGGAGCTGGGCTCTGGCTATGCCGAGAAGGAACGTCCGCAGAGTGCTGCGGCTAGGAAGCTGAGAGGGCCAGGGCTTGTGGGGCTGTGGAAGGGCTGCCTAGGGAAGGTGAGGGCCAGCAAGAGCTTTCAGGGCTAGCCCCTTTCGTGTGGGAGCAGTGGCTGGACGTTTCCGATTTGGGAGCTGGGCTGTTGCTGTGCCGGGAAGGAACGTCCGCAGAGTACTGCGGCTAGGAAGCTGAGAGGGCCAGGGCTTGTGGGGCTGTGGAAGGGCTGCCTTGGGAAGGTGAGGGCCAGCAAGAGCTTTCAGGGCTAGCCCCTTTCATGTGGGAGCAGTGGCTGGACGTTTCCGATTTGGGAGCTGGGCTCTGGCTGTGCCGGGAAGGAACATCCCCACTGTGCTGTGGCTAGGAAGCTCGGAGGGCCAGGGCTTGTGGGGCTGTGGAAGGGCTGCCTAGGGAAGGTGAGGGCCAGCAAGAGCTTTCAGGGCTAGCCCCTTTCGTGTGGGAGCAGTGGCTGGACGTTTCCGATTTGGGAGCTGGGCTGTTGCTGTGCCGGGAAGGAACGTCCGCAGAGTACTGCGGCTAGGAAGCTGAGAGGGCCAGGGCTTGTGGGGCTGTGGAAGGGCTGCCTAGGGAAGGTGAGGGCCAGCAAGAGCTTTCAGGGCTAGCCCCTTTCGTGTGAGAGCAGTGGCTGGACATTTCCGATTTGGGAGCTGGGCTCTGGCTGTGCCGGGAAGGAACGTCCGCAGAGTACTGCGGCTAGGAAGCTGAGAGGGCCAGGACTTGTGGGGCTGTGGAAGGGCTGCCTAGGGAAGGTGAGGGCCAGCAAGAGCTTTCAGGGCTAGCCCCTTTCGTGTGGGAGCAGTGGCTGGACGTTTCCGATTTGGGAGCTGGGCTCTGGCTGTGCCGAGAAGGAACGTCCGCAGAGTGCTGTGGCTAGGAAGCTCAGAGGGCCAGGGCTTGTGGGGCTGTGTAAGGGCTGCCTAGGGAAGGTGAGGGCCAGCAAGAGCTTTCAGGGCTAGCCCCTTTCGTGTGGGAGCAGTGGCTGGACTTTTCCGATTTGGGAGCTGGGCTCTGGCTGTGCCGGGAAGGAACATCCCCACTGTGCTGTGGCTAGGAAGCTCAGAGGGCCAGGGCTTGTGGGGCTGTGGAAGGGCTGCCTAGGGAAGGTGAGGGCCAGCAAGAGCTTTCAGGGCTAGCCCCTTTCGTGTGGGAGCAGTGGCTGGACATTTCCGATTTGGGAGCTGGGCTCTGGCTGTACCGGGAAGGAACATCCCCACTGTGCTGTGGCTAGGAAGCTCAGAGGGCCAGGGCTTGTGGGGCTGTGGAAGGGCTGCCTAAGGAAGGTGAGGGCCAGCAAGAGCTTTCAGGGCTAGCCCCTTTCGTGTGGGAGCAGTGGCTGGACGTTTCCGATTTGGGAGCTGGGCTCTGGCTGTGCCGGGAAGGAACGTCCGCAGAGTACTGCGGCTAGGAAGCTGAGAGGGCCAGGGCTTGTGGGGCTGTGGAAGGGCTGCCTAGGGAAGGTGAGGGCCAGCAAGAGCTTTCAGGGCTAGCCCCTTTCGTGTGGGAGCAGTGGCTGGACGTTTCCGATTTGGGAGCTGGGCTCTGGCTGTGCCGGGAAGGAACGTCCCCACTGTGCTGCGGCTAGGAAGCTGAGAGGGCCAGGGCTTGTGGGGCTGTGGAAGGGCTGCCTAGGGAAGGTGAGGGCCAGCAAGAGCTTTCAGGGCTAGCCCCTTTCGTGTGGGAGCAGTGGCTGGACGTTTCCGATTTGGGAGCTGGGCTCTGGCTGTGCCTAGAAGGAACGTCCGCAGAGTGCTGTGTCTAGGAAGCTCAGAGGGCCAGGGCTTGTGGGGCTGTGGAAGGGCTGCCTAGGGAAGGTGAGGGCCAGCAAGAGCTTTCAGGGCTAGCCCCTTTCGTGTGGGAGCAGTGGCTGGACATTTCCGATTTGGGAGCTGGGCTCTGGCTGTACCGGGAAGGAACATCCCCACTGTGCTGTGGCTAGGAAGATGAGAGGGCCAGGGCTTGTGGGGCTGTGGAAGGGCTGCCTAAGGAAGGTGAGGGCCAGCAAGAGCTTTCAGGGCTAGCCCCTTTCATATGGGAGCAGTGGCTGGACGTTTCCGATTTGGGAGCTGGGCTGTTGCTGTGCCGGGAAGGAACGTCCCCACTGTGCTGCGGCTAGGAAGCTGAGAGGGCCAGGGCTTGTGGGGCTGTGGAAGGGCTGCCTAGGGAAGGTGAGGGCCAGCAAGAGCTTTCAGGGCTAGCCCCTTTCGTGTGAGAGCAGTGGCTGGACATTTCCGATTTGGGAGCTGGGCTCTGGCTGTGCCGCGAAAGAACGTCCCCACTGTGCTGTGGCTAGGAAGCTGAGAGAGACAGGGCTTGTGGGGCTGTGGAAGGGCTGCCTAGGGAAGGTGAGGGCCAGCAAGAGCTTTCAGGGCTAGCCCCTTTCGTGTGGGAGCAGTGGCTGGACTTTTCCGATTTGGGAGCTGGGCTCTGGCTGTGCCGGGAAGGAACATCCCCACTGTGCTGTGGCTAGGAAGCTCAGAGGGCCAGGGCTTGTGGGGCTGTGGAAGGGCTGCCTAGGGAAGGTGAGGGCCAGTAATAGCTTTCAGGGCTAGCCCCTTTCATGTGGGAGCAGTGGCTGGACGTTTCCGATTTGGGAGCTGGGCTGTTGCTGTGCCGGGAAGGAACGTCCGCAGAGTACTGCGGCTAGGAAGCTGAGAGGGCCAGGGCTTGTGGGGCTGTGGAAGGGCTGCCTAGGGAAGGTGAGGGCCAGCAAGAGCTTTCAGGGCTAGCCCCTTTCGTGTGGGAGCAGTGGCTGGACATTTCCGATTTGGGAGCTGGGCTCTGGCTGTGCCGGGAAGGAACGTCCGCAGAGTACTGCGGCTAGGAAGCTGAGAGGGCCAGGACTTGTGGGGCTGTGGAAGGGCTGCCTAGGGAAGGTGAGGGCCAGCAAGAGCTTTCAGGGCTAGCCCCTTTCGTGTGGGAGCAGTGGCTGGACGTTTCCGATTTGGGAGCTGGGCTCTGGCTGTGCCGAGAAGGAACGTCCGCAGAGTGCTGTGGCTAGGAAGCTCAGAGGGCCAGGGCTTGTGGGGCTGTGGAAGGGCTGCCTAGGGAAGGTGAGGGCCAGCAAGAGCTTTCAGGGCTAGCCCCTTTCGTGTGGGAGCAGTGGCTGGACTTTTCCGATTTGGGAGCTGGGCTCTGGCTGTGCCGGGAAGGAACATCCCCACTGTGCTGTGGCTAGGAAGCTCAGAGGGCCAGGGCTTGTGGGGCTGTGGAAGGGCTGCCTAGGGAAGGTGAGGGCCAGCAAGAGCTTTCAGGGCTAGCCCCTTTCGTGTGGGAGCAGTGGCTGGACGTTTCCGATTTGGGAGCTGGGCTGTTGCTGTGCCGGGAAGGAACGTCCGCAGAGTACTGCGGCTAGGAAGCTGAGAGGGCCAGGGCTTGTGGGGCTGTGGAAGGGCTGCCTAGGGAAGGTGAGGGCCAGCAAGAGCTTTCAGGGCTAGCCCCTTTCGTGTGGGAGCAGTGGCTGGACATTTCCGATTTGGGAGCTGGGCTCTGGCTGTGCCGGGAAGGAACGTCCGCAGAGTACTGCGGCTAGGAAGCTGAGAGGGCCAGGGCTTGTGGGGCTGTGGAAGGGCTGCGTAGGGAAGGTGAGGGCCAGCAAGAGCTTTCAGGGCTAGCCCCTTTCGTGTGGGAGCAGTGGCTGGACGTTTCCGATTTGGGAGCTGGGCTCTGGCTGTGCCGAGAAGGAACGTCCGCAGAGTGCTGTGGCTAGGAAGCTCAGAGGGCCAGGGCTTGTGGGGCTGTGGAAGGGCTGCCTAGGGAAGGTGAGGGCCAGCAAGAGCTTTCAGGGCTAGCCCCTTTCGTGTGGGAGCAGTGGCTGGACGTTTCCGATTTGGGAGCTGGGCTCTGGCTGTGCCGGGAAGGAACATCCCCACTGTGCTGTGGCTAGGAAGCTCAGAGGGCCAGGGCTTGTGGGGCTGTGGAAGGGCTGCCTAGGGAAGGTGAGGGCCAGCAAGAGCTTTCAGGGCTAGCCCCTTTCGTGTGGGAGCAGTGGCTGGACATTTCCGATTTGGGAGCTGGGCTCTGGCTGTACCGGGAAGGAACATCCCCACTGTGCTGTGGCTAGGAAGCTCAGAGGGCCAGGGCTTGTGGGGCTGTGGAAGGGCTGCCTAAGGAAGGTGAGGGCCAGCAAGAGCTTTCAGGGCTAGCCCCTTTCGTGTGGGAGCAGTGGCTGGACGTTTCCGATTTGGGAGCTGGGCTCTGGCTGTGCCGGGAAGGAACGTCCGCAGAGTACTGCGGCTAGGAAGCTGAGAGGGCCAGGGCTTGTGGGGCTGTGGAAGGGCTGCCTTGGGAAGGTGAGGGCCAGCAAGAGCTTTCAGGGCTAGCCCCTTTCGTGTGGGAGCAGTGGCTGGACGTTTCCGATTTGGGAGCTGGGCTCTGGCTGTGCCGGGAAGGAACGTCCCCACTGTGGTGCGGCTAGGAAGCTGAGAGGGCCAGGGCTTGTGGGGCTGTGGAAGGGCTGCCTAGGGAAGGTGAGGGCCAGCAAGAGCTTTCAGGGCTAGCCCCTTTCATGTGGGAGCAGTGGCTGGACGTTTCCGATTTGGGAGCTGGGCTCTGGCTGTGCCTAGAAGGAACGTCCGCAGAGTGCTGTGTCTAGGAAGCTCAGAGGGCCAGGGCTTGTGGGGCTGTGGAAGGGCTGCCTAGGGAAGGTGAGGGCCAGCAAGAGCTTTCAGGGCTAGCCCCTTTCGTGTGGGAGCAGTGGCTGGACATTTCCGATTTGGGAGCTGGGCTCTGGCTGTACCGGGAAGGAACATCCCCACTGTGCTGTGGCTAGGAAGCTCAGAGGGCCAGGGCTTGTGGGGCTGTGGAAGGGCTGCCTAAGGAAGGTGAGGGCCAGCAAGAGCTTTCAGGGCTAGCCCCTTTCGTGTGGGAGCAGTGGCTGGACGTTTCCGATTTGGGAGCTGGGCTCTGGCTGTGCCGGGAAGGAACGTCCGCAGAGTACTGCGGCTAGGAAGCTGAGAGGGCCAGGGCTTGTGGGGCTGTGGAAGGGCTGCCTTGGGAAGGTGAGGGCCAGCAAGAGCTTTCAGGGCTAGCCCCTTTCGTGTGGGAGCAGTGGCTGGACGTTTCCGATTTGGGAGCTGGGCTCTGGCTGTGCCGGGAAGGAACGTCCCCACTGTGGTGCGGCTAGGAAGCTGAGAGGGCCAGGGCTTGTGGGGCTGTGGAAGGGCTGCCTAGGGAAGGTGAGGGCCAGCAAGAGCTTTCAGGGCTAGCCCCTTTCATGTGGGAGCAGTGGCTGGACGTTTCCGATTTGGGAGCTGGGCTCTGGCTGTGCCTAGAAGGAACGTCCGCAGAGTGCTGTGTCTAGGAAGCTCAGAGGGCCAGGGCTTGTGGGGCTGTGGAAGGGCTGCCTAGGGAAGGTGAGGGCCAGCAAGAGCTTTCAGGGCTAGCCCCTTTCGTGTGGGAGCAGTGGCTGGACATTTCCGATTTGGGAGCTGGGCTCTGGCTGTACCGGGAAGGAACATCCCCACTGTGCTGTGGCTAGGAAGCTCAGAGGGCCAGGGCTTGTGGGGCTGTGGAAGGGCTGCCTAAGGAAGGTGAGGGCCAGCAAGAGCTTTCAGGGCTAGCCCCTTTCGTGTGGGAGCAGTGGCTGGACGTTTCCGATTTGGGAGCTGGGCTCTGGCTGTGCCGGGAAGGAACGTCCGCAGAGTACTGCGGCTAGGAAGCTGAGAGGGCCAGGGCTTGTGGGGCTGTGGAAGGGCTGCCTTGGGAAGGTGAGGGCCAGCAAGAGCTTTCAGGGCTAGCCCCTTTCGTGTGGGAGCAGTGGCTGGACGTTTCCGATTTGGGAGCTGGGCTCTGGCTGTGCCGGGAAGGAACGTCCCCACTGTGGTGCGGCTAGGAAGCTGAGAGGGCCAGGGCTTGTGGGGCTGTGGAAGGGCTGCCTAGGGAAGGTGAGGGCCAGCAAGAGCTTTCAGGGCTAGCCCCTTTCATGTGGGAGCAGTGGCTGGACGTTTCCGATTTGGGAGCTGGGCTCTGGCTGTGCCTAGAAGGAACGTCCGCAGAGTGCTGTGTCTAGGAAGCTCAGAGGGCCAGGGCTTGTGGGGCTGTGGAAGGGCTGCCTAGGGAAGGTGAGGGCCAGCAAGAGCTTTCAGGGCTAGCCCCTTTCGTGTGGGAGCAGTGGCTGGACATTTCCGATTTGGGAGCTGGGCTCTGGCTGTACCGGGAAGGAACATCCCCACTGTGCTGTGGCTAGGAAGCTCAGAGGGCCAGGGCTTGTGGGGCTGTGGAAGGGCTGCCTAAGGAAGGTGAGGGCCAGCAAGAGCTTTCAGGGCTAGCCCCTTTCGTGTGGGAGCAGTGGCTGGACGTTTCCGATTTGGGAGCTGGGCTCTGGCTGTGCCGGGAAGGAACGTCCGCAGAGTACTGCGGCTAGGAAGCTGAGAGGGCCAGGGCTTGTGGGGCTGTGGAAGGGCTGCCTTGGGAAGGTGAGGGCCAGCAAGAGCTTTCAGGGCTAGCCCCTTTCGTGTGGGAGCAGTGGCTGGACGTTTCCGATTTGGGAGCTGGGCTCTGGCTGTGCCGGGAAGGAACGTCCGCAGAGTGCTGTGGCTAGGAAGCTCAGAGCGCCAGTGCTTGTGGGGCTGTGGAAGGGCTGCCTAGGGAAGGTGAGGGCCAGCAAGAGCTTTCAGGGCTAGCCCCTTTCATGTGGGAGCAGTGGCTGGACGTTTCCGATTTGGGAGCTGGGCTCTGGCTGTGCCGATAAGGAACGTCCGCAGAGTGCTGCGGCTAGGAAGCTGAGAGGGCCAGGGCTTGTGGGGCTGTGGAAGGGCTGCCTAGGGAAGGTGAGCGCCAGCAAGAGCTTTCAGGGCTAGCCCCTTTCGTGTGGGAGCAGTGGCTGGACGTTTCCGATTTGGGAGCTGGGCTGTTGCTGTGCCGGGAAGGAACGTCCGCAGAGTACTGCGGCTAGGAAGCTGAGAGGGCCAGGGCTTGTGGGGCTGTGGAAGGGCTGCCTAGGGAAGGTGAGGGCCAGCAAGAGCTTTCAGGGCTAGCCCCTTTCGTGTGGGAGCAGTGGCTGGACGTTTCCGATTTGGGAGCTGGGCTCTGGCTGTGCCGGGAAGGAACGTCCGCAGAGTACTGCGGCTAGGAAGCTGAGAGGGCCAGGGCTTGTGGGGCTGTGGAAGGGCTGCCTTGGGAAGGTGAGGGCCAGCAAGAGCTTTCAGGGCTAGCCCCTTTCGTGTGGGAGCAGTGGCTGGACATTTCCGATTTGGGAGCTGGGCTCTGGCTGTGCCGGGAAGGAACGTCCGCAGAGTACTGCGGCTAGGAAGCTGAGAGGGCCAGGACTTGTGGGGCTGTGGAAGGGCTGCCTAGGGAAGGTGAGGGCCAGCAAGAGCTTTCAGGGCTAGCCCCTTTCGTGTGGGAGCAGTGGCTGGACGTTTCCGATTTGGGAGCTGGGCTCTGGCTGTGCCGAGAAGGAACGTCCGCAGAGTGCTGTGGCTAGGAAGCTCAGAGGGCCAGGGCTTGTGGGGCTGTGTAAGGGCTGCCTAGGGAAGGTGAGGGCCAGCAAGAGCTTTCAGGGCTAGCCCCTTTCGTGTGGGAGCAGTGGCTGGACTTTTCCGATTTGGGAGCTGGGCTCTGGCTGTGCCGGGAAGGAACATCCCCACTGTGCTGTGGCTAGGAAGCTCAGAGGGCCAGGGCTTGTGGGGCTGTGGAAGGGCTGCCTAGGGAAGGTGAGGGCCAGCAAGAGCTTTCAGGGCTAGCCCCTTTCGTGTGGGAGCAGTGGCTGGACATTTCCGATTTGGGAGCTGGGCTCTGGCTGTACCGGGAAGGAACATCCCCACTGTGCTGTGGCTAGGAAGCTCAGAGGGCCAGGGCTTGTGGGGCTGTGGAAGGGCTGCCTAAGGAAGGTGAGGGCCAGCAAGAGCTTTCAGGGCTAGCCCCTTTCGTGTGGGAGCAGTGGCTGGACGTTTCCGATTTGGGAGCTGGGCTCTGGCTGTGCCGGGAAGGAACGTCCGCAGAGTGCTGTGGCTAGGAAGATCAGAGCGCCAGTGCTTGTGGGGCTGTGGAAGGGCTGCCTAGGGAAGGTGAGGGCCAGCAAGAGCTTTCAGGGCTAGCCCCTTTCGTGTGGGAGCAGTGGCTGGACGTTTCCGATTTGGGAGCTGGGCTCTGGCTGTGCCGGGAAGGAACATCCCCACTGTGCTGTGGCTAGGAAGCTCAGAGGGCCAGGGCTTGTGGGGCTGTGGAAGGGCTGCCTAGGGAAGGTGAGGGCCAGCAAGAGCTTTCAGGGCTAGCCCCTTTCATGTGGGAGCAGTGGCTGGACATTTCCGATTTAGGAGCTGGGCTCTGGCTGTGCCGGGAAGGAACGTCCGCAGAGTACTGCGGCTAGGAAGATGAGAGGGCCAGGGCTTGTGGGGCTGTGGAAGGGCTGCCTAAGGAAGGTGAGGGCCAGCAAGAGCTTTCAGGGCTAGCCCCTTTCATATGGGAGCAGTGGCTGGACGTTTCCGATTTGGGAGCTGGGCTGTTGCTGTGCCGGGAAGGAACGTCCCCACTGTGCTGCGGCTAGGAAGCTGAGAGGGCCAGGGCTTGTGGGGCTGTGGAAGGGCTGCCTAGGGAAGGTGAGGGCCAGCAAGAGCTTTCAGGGCTAGCCCCTTTCGTGTGAGAGCAGTGGCTGGACATTTCCGATTTGGGAGCTGGGCTGTTGCTGTGCCGCGAAAGAACGTCCCCACTGTGCTGTGGCTAGGAAGCTGAGAGAGACAGGGCTTGTGGGGCTGTGGAAGGGCTGCCTAGGGAAGGTGAGGGCCAGCAAGAGCTTTCAGGGCTAGCCCCTTTCGTGTGGGAGCAGTGGCTGGACTTTTCCGATTTGGGAGCTGGGCTCTGGCTGTGCCGGGAAGGAACATCCCCACTGTGCTGTGGCTAGGAAGCTCAGAGGGCCAGGGCTTGTGGGGCTGTGGAAGGGCTGCCTAGGGAAGGTGAGGGCCAGTAATAGCTTTCAGGGCTAGCCCCTTTCATGTGGGAGCAGTGGCTGGACGTTTCCGATTTGGGAGCTGGGCTGTTGCTGTGCCGGGAAGGAACGTCCGCAGAGTACTGCGGCTAGGAAGCTGAGAGGGCCAGGGCTTGTGGGGCTGTGGAAGGGCTGCCTAGGGAAGGTGAGGGCCAGCAAGAGCTTTCAGGGCTAGCCCCTTTCGTGTGGGAGCAGTGGCTGGACATTTCCGATTTGGGAGCTGGGCTCTGGCTGTGCCGGGAAGGAACGTCCGCAGAGTACTGCGGCTAGGAAGCTGAGAGGGCCAGGACTTGTGGGGCTGTGGAAGGGCTGCCTAGGGAAGGTGAGGGCCAGCAAGAGCTTTCAGGGCTAGCCCCTTTCGTGTGGGAGCAGTGGCTGGACGTTTCCGATTTGGGAGCTGGGCTCTGGCTGTGCCGAGAAGGAATGTCCGCAGAGTGCTGTGGCTAGGAAGCTGAGAGGGCCAGGGCTTGTGGGGCTGTGGAAGGGCTGCCTAGGGCAGGTGAGGGCCAGCAAGAGCTTTCAGGGCTAGCCCCTTTCGTGTGGGAGCAGTGGCTGGACTTTTCCGATTTGGGAGCTGGGCTCTGGCTGTGCCGGGAAGGAACATCCCCACTGTGCTGTGGCTAGGAAGCTGAGAGGGCCAGGGCTTGTGGGGCTGTGGAAGGGCTGCCTAGGGAAGGTGAGGGCCAGCAAGAGCTTTCAGGGCTAGCCCCTTTCATGTAGGAGCAGTGGCTGGACATTTCCGATTTGGGAGCTGGGCTCTGGCTGTACCGGGAAGGAACGTCCGCAGAGTACTGCGGCTAGGAAGCTGAGAGGGCCAGGGCTTGTGGGGCTGTGGAAGAGCTGCCTAGGGAAGGTGAGGGCCAGCAAGAGCTTTCAGGGCTAGCCCCTTTCGTGTGGGAGCAGTGGCTGGACGTTTCCGATTTGGGAGCTGGGCTCTGGCTGTGCCGGGAAGGAACATCCCCACTGTGCTGCGGCTAGGAAGCTGAGAGGGCCAGGACTTGTGGGGCTGTGGAAGGGCTGCCTAGGGAAGGTGAGGGCCAGCAAGAGCTTTCAGGGCTAGCCCCTTTCGTGTGGGAGCAGTGGCTGGACGTTTCCGATTTGGGAGCTGGGCTCTGGCTGTGCCTAGAAGGAACGTCCGCAGAGTGCTGTGTCTAGGAAGCTCAGAGGGCCAGGGCTTGTGGGGCTGTGGAAGGGCTGCCTAGGGAAGGTGAGGGCCAGCAAGAGCTTTCAGGGCTAGCCCCTTTCGTGTGGGAGCAGTGGCTGGACGTTTCCGATTTGGGAGCTGGGCTGTTGCTGTGCCGGGAAGGAACGTCCGCAGAGTACTGCGGCTAGGAAGCTGAGAGGGCCAGGGCTTGTGGGGCTGTGGAAGGGCTGCCTAGGGAAGGTGAGGGCCAGCAAGAGCTTTCAGGGCTAGCCCCTTTCGTGTGGGAGCAGTGGCTGGACGTTTCCGATTTGGGAGCTGGGCTGTTGCTGTGCCGAGAAGGAACGTCCGCAGAGTGCTGCGGCTAGGAAGCTCAGAGGGCCAGGGCTTGTGGGGCTGTGGAAGGGCTGCCTAGGGAAGGTGAGGGCCAGCAAGAGCTTTCAGGGCTAGCCCCTTTCGTGTGGGAGCAGTGGCTGGACGTTTCCGATTTGGGAGCTGGGCTCTGGCTGTGCCGGGAAGGAACGTCCGCAGAGTACTGCGGCTAGGAAGCTGAGAGGGCCAGGGCTTGTGGGGCTGTGGAAGGGCTGCCTTGGGAAGGTGAGGGCCAGCAAGAGCTTTCAGGGCTAGCCCCTTTCATGTGGGAGCAGTGGCTGGACGTTTCCGATTTGGGAGCTGGGCTCTGGCTGTGCCGGGAAGGAACATCCCCACTGTGCTGTGGCTAGGAAGCTCGGAGGGCCAGGGCTTGTGGGGCTGTGGAAGGGCTGCCTAGGGAAGGTGAGGGCCAGCAAGAGCTTTCAGGGCTAGCCCCTTTCGTGTGGGAGCAGTGGCTGGACGTTTCCGATTTGGGAGCTGGGCTGTTGCTGTGCCGGGAAGGAACGTCCGCAGAGTACTGCGGCTAGGAAGCTGAGAGGGCCAGGGCTTGTGGGGCTGTGGAAGGGCTGCCTAGGGAAGGTGAGGGCCAGCAAGAGCTTTCAGGGCTAGCCCCTTTCGTGTGGGAGCAGTGGCTGGACATTTCCGATTTGGGAGCTGGGCTCTGGCTGTGCCGGGAAGGAACGTCCGCAGAGTACTGCGGCTAGGAAGCTGAGAGGGCCAGGACTTGTGGGGCTGTGGAAGGGCTGCCTAGGGAAGGTGAGGGCCAGCAAGAGCTTTCAGGGCTAGCCCCTTTCGTGTGGGAGCAGTGGCTGGACGTTTCCGATTTGGGAGCTGGGCTCTGGCTGTGCCGAGAAGGAACGTCCGCAGAGTGCTGCGGCTAGGAAGCTCAGAGGGCCAGGGCTTGTGGGGCTGTGTAAGGGCTGCCTAGGGAAGGTGAGGGCCAGCAAGAGCTTTCAGGGCTAGCCCCTTTCGTGTGGGAGCAGTGGCTGGACTTTTCCGATTTGGGAGCTGGGCTCTGGCTGTGCCGGGAAGGAACATCCCCACTGTGCTGTGGCTAGGAAGCTCAGAGGGCCAGGGCTTGTGGGGCTGTGGAAGGGCTGCCTAGGGAAGGTGAGGGCCAGCAAGAGCTTTCAGGGCTAGCCCCTTTCGTGTGGGAGCAGTGGCTGGACATTTCCGATTTGGGAGCTGGGCTCTGGCTGTACCGGGAAGGAACATCCCCACTGTGCTGTGGCTAGGAAGCTCAGAGGGCCAGGGCTTGTGGGGCTGTGGAAGGGCTGCCTAAGGAAGGTGAGGGCCAGCAAGAGCTTTCAGGGCTAGCCCCTTTCGTGTGGGAGCAGTGGCTGGACGTTTCCGATTTGGGAGCTGGGCTCTGGCTGTGCCGGGAAGGAACGTCTGCAGAGTACTGCGGCTAGGAAGCTGAGAGGGCCAGGGCTTGTGGGGCTGTGGAAGGGCTGCCTAGGGAAGGTGAGGGCCAGCAAGAGCTTTCAGGGCTAGCCCCTTTCGTGTGGGAGCAGTGGCTGGACGTTTCCGATTTGGGAGCTGGGCTCTGGCTGTGCCGGGAAGGAACGTCCCCACTGTGCTGCGGCTAGGAAGCTGAGAGGGCCAGGGCTTGTGGGGCTGTGGAAGGGCTGCCTAGGGAAGGTGAGGGCCAGCAAGAGCTTTCAGGGCTAGCCCCTTTCGTGTGGGAGCAGTGGCTGGACGTTTCCGATTTGGGAGCTGGGCTCTGGCTGTGCCGGGAAGGAACGTCCGCAGAGTGCTGTGTCTAGGAAGCTCAGAGGGCCAGGGCTTGTGGGGCTGTGGAAGGGCTGCCTAGGGAAGGTGAGGGCCAGCAAGAGCTTTCAGGGCTAGCCCCTTTCGTGTGGGAGCAGTGGCTGGACATTTCCGATTTGGGAGCTGGGCTCTGGCTGTACCGGGAAGGAACGTCCGCAGAGTACTGCGGCTAGGAAGCTGAGAGGGCCAGGACTTGTGGGGCTGTGGAAGGGCTGCCTAAGGAAGGTGAGGGCCAGCAAGAGCTTTCAGGGCTAGCCCCTTTCATATGGGAGCAGTGGCTGGACGTTTCCGATTTGGGAGCTGGGCTGTTGCTGTGCCGGGAAGGAACGTCCCCACTGTGCTGCGGCTAGGAAGCTGAGAGGGCCAGGGCTTGTGGGGCTGTGGAAGGGCTGCCTAGGGAAGGTGAGGGCCAGCAAGAGCTTTCAGGGCTAGCCCCTTTCGTGTGAGAGCAGTGGCTGGACATTTCCGATTTGGGAGCTGGGCTCTGGCTGTGCCGCGAAAGAACGTCCCCACTGTGCTGTGGCTAGGAAGCTGAGAGAGACAGGGCTTGTGGGGCTGTGGAAGGGCTGCCTAGGGAAGGTGAGGGCCAGCAAGAGCTTTCAGGGCTAGCCCCTTTCGTGTGGGAGCAGTGGCTGGACTTTTCCGATTTGGGAGCTGGGCTCTGGCTGTGCCGGGAAGGAACATCCCCACTGTGCTGTGTCTAGGAAGCTGAGAGGGCCAGGGCTTGTGGGGCTGTGGAAGGGCTGCCTAGGGAAGGTGAGGGCCATTAATAGCTTTCAGGGCTAGCCCCTTTCATGTGGGAGCAGTGGCTGGACGTTTCCGATTTGGGAGCTGGGCTGTTGCTGTGCCGGGAAGGAACGTCCGCAGAGTACTGCGGCTAGGAAGCTGAGAGGGCCAGGGCTTGTGGGGCTGTGGAAGGGCTGCCTAGGGAAGGTGAGGGCCAGCAAGAGCTTTCAGGGCTAGCCCCTTTCGTGTGGGAGCAGTGGCTGGACATTTCCGATTTGGGAGCTGGGCTCTGGCTGTGCCGGGAAGGAACGTCCGCAGAGTACTGCGGCTAGGAAGCTGAGAGGGCCAGGACTTGTGGGGCTGTGGAAGGGCTGCCTAGGGAAGGTGAGGGCCAGCAAGAGCTTTCAGGGCTAGCCCCTTTCGTGTGGGAGCAGTGGCTGGACATTTCCGATTTGGGAGCTGGGCTCTGGCTGTGCCGAGAAGGAACGTCCGCAGAGTGCTGTGGCTAGGAAGCTCAGAGGGCCAGGGCTTGTGGGGCTGTGGAAGGGCTGCCTAGGGAAGGTGAGGGCCAGCAAGAGCTTTCAGGGCTAGCCCCTTTCGTGTGGGAGCAGTGGCTGGACTTTTCCGATTTGGGAGCTGGGCTCTGGCTGTGCCGGGAAGGAACATCCCCACTGTGCTGTGGCTAGGAAGCTCAGAGGGCCAGGGCTTGTGGGGCTGTGGAAGGGCTGCCTAGGGAAGGTGAGGGCCAGCAAGAGCTTTCAGGGCTAGCCCCTTTCGTGTGGGAGCAGTGGCTGGACGTTTCCGATTTGGGAGCTGGGCTGTTGCTGTGCCGGGAAGGAACGTCCGCAGAGTACTGCGGCTAGGAAGCTGAGAGGGCCAGGGCTTGTGGGGCTGTGGAAGGGCTGCCTAGGGAAGGTGAGGGCCAGCAAGAGCTTTCAGGGCTAGCCCCTTTCGTGTGGGAGCAGTGGCTGGACATTTCCGATTTGGGAGCTGGGCTGTTGCTGTGCCGGGAAGGAACGTCCGCAGAGTACTGCG
Organism: Aptenodytes patagonicus; assembly: GCF_965638725.1. Taxonomy (NCBI): domain Eukaryota; kingdom Metazoa; phylum Chordata; class Aves; order Sphenisciformes; family Spheniscidae; genus Aptenodytes; species Aptenodytes patagonicus. The sequence goes on along the minus strand of NW_027471997.1, from coordinate 1,386,632 downwards.
GCTAGGAAGCTGAGAGGGCCAGGGCTTGTGGGGCTGTGGAAGGGCTGCCTAGGGAAGGTGAGGGCCAGCAAGAGCTTTCAGGGCTAGCCCCTTTCGTGTGGGAGCAGTGGCTGGACATTTCCGATTTGGGAGCTGGGCTCTGGCTGTGCCGGGAAGGAACGTCCGCAGAGTACTGCGGCTAGGAAGCTGAGAGGGCCAGGGCTTGTGGGGCTGTGGAAGGGCTGCCTAGGGAAGGTGAGGGCCAGCAAGAGCTTTCAGGGCTAGCCCCTTTCGTGTGGGAGCAGTGGCTGGACGTTTCCGATTTGGGAGCTGGGCTGTTGCTGTGCCGGGAAGGAACGTCCGCAGAGTACTGCGGCTAGGAAGCTGAGAGGGCCAGGGCTTGTGGGGCTGTGGAAGGGCTGCCTAGGGAAGGTGAGGGCCAGCAAGAGCTTTCAGGGCTAGCCCCTTTCGTGTGGGAGCAGTGGCTGGACGTTTCCGATTTGGGAGCTGGGCTGTTGCTGTGCCGGGAAGGAACGTCCGCAGAGTACTGCGGCTAGGAAGCTGAGAGGGCCAGGGCTTGTGGGGCTGTGGAAGGGCTGCCTAGGGAAGGTGAGGGCCAGCAAGAGCTTTCAGGGCTAGCCCCTTTCGTGTGGGAGCAGTGGCTGGACTTTTCCGATTTGGGAGCTGGGCTCTGGCTGTGCCGGGAAGGAACATCCCCACTGTGCTGTGTCTAGGAAGCTGAGAGGGCCAGGGCTTGTGGGGCTGTGGAAGGGCTGCCTAGGGAAGGTGAGGGCCATTAATAGCTTTCAGGGCTAGCCCCTTTCATGTGGGAGCAGTGGCTGGACGTTTCCGATTTGGGAGCTGGGCTGTTGCTGTGCCGGGAAGGAACGTCCGCAGAGTACTGCGGCTAGGAAGCTGAGAGGGCCAGGGCTTGTGGGGCTGTGGAAGGGCTGCCTAGGGAAGGTGAGGGCCAGCAAGAGCTTTCAGGGCTAGCCCCTTTCGTGTGGGAGCAGTGGCTGGACATTTCCGATTTGGGAGCTGGGCTCTGGCTGTGCCGGGAAGGAACGTCCGCAGAGTACTGCGGCTAGGAAGCTGAGAGGGCCAGGACTTGTGGGGCTGTGGAAGGGCTGCCTAGGGAAGGTGAGGGCCAGCAAGAGCTTTCAGGGCTAGCCCCTTTCGTGTGGGAGCAGTGGCTGGACATTTCCGATTTGGGAGCTGGGCTCTGGCTGTGCCGAGAAGGAACGTCCGCAGAGTGCTGTGGCTAGGAAGCTCAGAGGGCCAGGGCTTGTGGGGCTGTGGAAGGGCTGCCTAGGGAAGGTGAGGGCCAGCAAGAGCTTTCAGGGCTAGCCCCTTTCGTGTGGGAGCAGTGGCTGGACTTTTCCGATTTGGGAGCTGGGCTCTGGCTGTGCCGGGAAGGAACATCCCCACTGTGCTGTGGCTAGGAAGCTCAGAGGGCCAGGGCTTGTGGGGCTGTGGAAGGGCTGCCTAGGGAAGGTGAGGGCCAGCAAGAGCTTTCAGGGCTAGCCCCTTTCGTGTGGGAGCAGTGGCTGGACGTTTCCGATTTGGGAGCTGGGCTGTTGCTGTGCCGGGAAGGAACGTCCGCAGAGTACTGCGGCTAGGAAGCTGAGAGGGCCAGGGCTTGTGGGGCTGTGGAAGGGCTGCCTAGGGAAGGTGAGGGCCAGCAAGAGCTTTCAGGGCTAGCCCCTTTCGTGTGGGAGCAGTGGCTGGACATTTCCGATTTGGGAGCTGGGCTCTGGCTGTGCCGGGAAGGAACGTCCGCAGAGTACTGCGGCTAGGAAGCTGAGAGGGCCAGGACTTGTGGGGCTGTGGAAGGGCTGCCTAGGGAAGGTGAGGGCCAGCAAGAGCTTTCAGGGCTAGCCCCTTTCGTGTGGGAGCAGTGGCTGGACGTTTCCGATTTGGGAGCTGGGCTGTTGCTGTGCCGGGAAGGAACGTCCGCAGAGTACTGCGGCTAGGAAGCTGAGAGGGCCAGGGCTTGTGGGGCTGTGGAAGGGCTGCCTAGGGAAGGTGAGGGCCAGCAAGAGCTTTCAGGGCTAGCCCCTTTCGTGTGGGAGCAGTGGCTGGACATTTCCGATTTGGGAGCTGGGCTCTGGCTGTGCCGGGAAGGAACGTCCGCAGAGTACTGCGGCTAGGAAGCTGAGAGGGCCAGGGCTTGTGGGGCTGTGGAAGGGCTGCCTAGGGAAGGTGAGGGCCAGCAAGAGCTTTCAGGGCTAGCCCCTTTCGTGTGGGAGCAGTGGCTGGACGTTTCCGATTTGGGAGCTGGGCTGTTGCTGTGCCGGGAAGGAACGTCCGCAGAGTACTGCGGCTAGGAAGCTGAGAGGGCCAGGGCTTGTGGGGCTGTGGAAGGGCTGCCTAGGGAAGGTGAGGGCCAGCAAGAGCTTTCAGGGCTAGCCCCTTTCGTGTGGGAGCAGTGGCTGGACATTTCCGATTTGGGAGCTGGGCTCTGGCTGTGCCGGGAAGGAACGTCCGCAGAGTACTGCGGCTAGGAAGCTGAGAGGGCCAGGACTTGTGGGGCTGTGGAAGGGCTGCCTAGGGAAGGTGAGGGCCAGCAAGAGCTTTCAGGGCTAGCCCCTTTCGTGTGGGAGCAGTGGCTGGACGTTTCCGATTTGGGAGCTGGGCTCTGGCTGTGCCGAGAAGGAACGTCCGCAGAGTGCTGTGGCTAGGAAGCTCAGAGGGCCAGGGCTTGTGGGGCTGTGGAAGGGCTGCCTAGGGAAGGTGAGGGCCAGCAAGAGCTTTCAGGGCTAGCCCCTTTCGTGTGGGAGCAGTGGCTGGACATTTCCGATTTGGGAGCTGGGCTCTGGCTGTACCGGGAAGGAACATCCCCACTGTGCTGTGGCTAGGAAGCTGAGAGGGCCAGGGCTTGTGGGGCTGTGGAAGGGCTGCCTTGGGAAGGTGAGGGCCAGCAAGAGCTTTCAGGGCTAGCCCCTTTCGTGTGGGAGCAGTGGCTGGACGTTTCCGATTTGGGAGCTGGGCTCTGGCTGTGCCGGGAAGGAACGTCCCCACTGTGCTGCGGCTAGGAAGCTGAGAGGGCCAGGACTTGTGGGGCTGTGGAAGGGCTGCCTAGGGAAGGTGAGGGCCAGCAAGAGCTTTCAGGGCTAGCCCCTTTCGTGTGGGAGCAGTGGCTGGACGTTTCCGATTTGGGAGCTGGGCTGTTGCTGTGCCGGGAAGGAACGTCCGCAGAGTACTGCGGCTAGGAAGCTGAGAGGGCCAGGGCTTGTGGGGCTGTGGAAGGGCTGCCTAGGGAAGGTGAGGGCCAGCAAGAGCTTTCAGGGCTAGCCCCTTTCGTGTGGGAGCAGTGGCTGGACATTTCCGATTTGGGAGCTGGGCTCTGGCTGTGCCGGGAAGGAACGTCCGCAGAGTACTGCGGCTAGGAAGCTGAGAGGGCCAGGGCTTGTGGGGCTGTGGAAGGGCTGCCTAGGGAAGGTGAGGGCCAGCAAGAGCTTTCAGGGCTAGCCCCTTTCGTGTGGGAGCAGTGGCTGGACGTTTCCGATTTGGGAGCTGGGCTGTTGCTGTGCCGGGAAGGAACGTCCGCAGAGTACTGCGGCTAGGAAGCTGAGAGGGCCAGGGCTTGTGGGGCTGTGGAAGGGCTGCCTAGGGAAGGTGAGGGCCAGCAAGAGCTTTCAGGGCTAGCCCCTTTCGTGTGGGAGCAGTGGCTGGACATTTCCGATTTGGGAGCTGGGCTCTGGCTGTGCCGGGAAGGAACGTCCGCAGAGTACTGCGGCTAGGAAGCTGAGAGGGCCAGGACTTGTGGGGCTGTGGAAGGGCTGCCTAGGGAAGGTGAGGGCCAGCAAGAGCTTTCAGGGCTAGCCCCTTTCGTGTGGGAGCAGTGGCTGGACGTTTCCGATTTGGGAGCTGGGCTCTGGCTGTGCCGAGAAGGAACGTCCGCAGAGTGCTGTGGCTAGGAAGCTCAGAGGGCCAGGGCTTGTGGGGCTGTGGAAGGGCTGCCTAGGGAAGGTGAGGGCCAGCAAGAGCTTTCAGGGCTAGCCCCTTTCGTGTGGGAGCAGTGGCTGGACATTTCCGATTTGGGAGCTGGGCTCTGGCTGTACCGGGAAGGAACATCCCCACTGTGCTGTGGCTAGGAAGCTGAGAGGGCCAGGGCTTGTGGGGCTGTGGAAGGGCTGCCTTGGGAAGGTGAGGGCCAGCAAGAGCTTTCAGGGCTAGCCCCTTTCGTGTGGGAGCAGTGGCTGGACGTTTCCGATTTGGGAGCTGGGCTCTGGCTGTGCCGGGAAGGAACGTCCCCACTGTGCTGCGGCTAGGAAGCTGAGAGGGCCAGGGCTTGTGGGGCTGTGGAAGGGCTGCCTAGGGAAGGTGAGGGCCAGCAAGAGCTTTCAGGGCTAGCCCCTTTCGTGTGGGAGCAGTGGCTGGACGTTTCCGATTTGGGAGCTGGGCTCTGGCTGTGCCTAGAAGGAACGTCCGCAGAGTGCTGTGTCTAGGAAGCTCAGAGGGCCAGGGCTTGTGGGGCTGTGGAAGGGCTGCCTAGGGAAGGTGAGGGCCAGCAAGAGCTTTCAGGGCTAGCCCCTTTCGTGTGGGAGCAGTGGCTGGACATTTCCGATTTGGGAGCTGGGCTCTGGCTGTACCGGGAAGGAACATCCCCACTGTGCTGTGGCTAGGAAGCTCAGAGGGCCAGGGCTTGTGGGGCTGTGGAAGGGCTGCCTAAGGAAGGTGAGGGCCAGCAAGAGCTTTCAGGGCTAGCCCCTTTCGTGTGGGAGCAGTGGCTGGACGTTTCCGATTTGGGAGCTGGGCTCTGGCTGTGCCGGGAAGGAACGTCCGCAGAGTGCTGTGGCTAGGAAGATCAGAGCGCCAGTGCTTGTGGGGCTGTGGAAGGGCTGCCTAGGGAAGGTGAGGGCCAGCAAGAGCTTTCAGGGCTAGCCCCTTTCGTGTGGGAGCAGTGGCTGGACGTTTCCGATTTGGGAGCTGGGCTCTGGCTGTGCCGGGAAGGAACATCCCCACTGTGCTGTGGCTAGGAAGCTCAGAGGGCCAGGGCTTGTGGGGCTGTGGAAGGGCTGCCTAGGGAAGGTGAGGGCCAGCAAGAGCTTTCAGGGCTAGCCCCTTTCATGTGGGAGCAGTGGCTGGACATTTCCGATTTAGGAGCTGGGCTCTGGCTGTGCCGGGAAGGAACGTCCGCAGAGTACTGCGGCTAGGAAGATGAGAGGGCCAGGGCTTGTGGGGCTGTGGAAGGGCTGCCTAAGGAAGGTGAGGGCCAGCAAGAGCTTTCAGGGCTAGCCCCTTTCATATGGGAGCAGTGGCTGGACGTTTCCGATTTGGGAGCTGGGCTGTTGCTGTGCCGGGAAGGAACGTCCCCACTGTGCTGCGGCTAGGAAGCTGAGAGGGCCAGGGCTTGTGGGGCTGTGGAAGGGCTGCCTAGGGAAGGTGAGGGCCAGCAAGAGCTTTCAGGGCTAGCCCCTTTCGTGTGAGAGCAGTGGCTGGACATTTCCGATTTGGGAGCTGGGCTCTGGCTGTGCCGCGAAAGAACGTCCCCACTGTGCTGTGGCTAGGAAGCTGAGAGAGACAGGGCTTGTGGGGCTGTGGAAGGGCTGCCTAGGGAAGGTGAGGGCCAGCAAGAGCTTTCAGGGCTAGCCCCTTTCGTGTGGGAGCAGTGGCTGGACTTTTCCGATTTGGGAGCTGGGCTCTGGCTGTGCCGGGAAGGAACATCCCCACTGTGCTGTGTCTAGGAAGCTCAGAGGGCCAGGGCTTGTGGGGCTGTGGAAGGGCTGCCTAGGGAAGGTGAGGGCCAGTAATAGCTTTCAGGGCTAGCCCCTTTCATGTGGGAGCAGTGGCTGGACGTTTCCGATTTGGGAGCTGGGCTGTTGCTGTGCCGGGAAGGAACGTCCGCAGAGTACTGCGGCTAGGAAGCTGAGAGGGCCAGGGCTTGTGGGGCTGTGGAAGGGCTGCCTAGGGAAGGTGAGGGCCAGCAAGAGCTTTCAGGGCTAGCCCCTTTCGTGTGGGAGCAGTGGCTGGACATTTCCGATTTGGGAGCTGGGCTCTGGCTGTGCCGGGAAGGAACGTCCGCAGAGTACTGCGGCTAGGAAGCTGAGAGGGCCAGGACTTGTGGGGCTGTGGAAGGGCTGCCTAGGGAAGGTGAGGGCCAGCAAGAGCTTTCAGGGCTAGCCCCTTTCGTGTGGGAGCAGTGGCTGGACGTTTCCGATTTGGGAGCTGGGCTCTGGCTGTGCCGAGAAGGAATGTCCGCAGAGTGCTGTGGCTAGGAAGCTCAGAGGGCCAGGGCTTGTGGGGCTGTGGAAGGGCTGCCTAGGGAAGGTGAGGGCCAGCAAGAGCTTTCAGGGCTAGCCCCTTTCGTGTGGGAGCAGTGGCTGGACTTTTCCGATTTGGGAGCTGGGCTCTGGCTGTGCCGGGAAGGAACATCCCCACTGTGCTGTGGCTAGGAAGCTCAGAGGGCCAGGGCTTGTGGGGCTGTGGAAGGGCTGCCTAGGGAAGGTGAGGGCCAGCAAGAGCTTTCAGGGCTAGCCCCTTTCATGTAGGAGCAGTGGCTGGACATTTCCGATTTGGGAGCTGGGCTCTGGCTGTACCGGGAAGGAACGTCCGCAGAGTACTGCGGCTAGGAAGCTGAGAGGGCCAGGGCTTGTGGGGCTGTGGAAGAGCTGCCTAGGGAAGGTGAGGGCCAGCAAGAGCTTTCAGGGCTAGCCCCTTTCGTGTGGGAGCAGTGGCTGGACGTTTCCGATTTGGGAGCTGGGCTCTGGCTGTGCCGGGAAGGAACATCCCCACTGTGCTGCGGCTAGGAAGCTGAGAGGGCCAGGACTTGTGGGGCTGTGGAAGGGCTGCCTAGGGAAGGTGAGGGCCAGCAAGAGCTTTCAGGGCTAGCCCCTTTCGTGTGGGAGCAGTGGCTGGACGTTTCCGATTTGGGAGCTGGGCTCTGGCTGTGCCTAGAAGGAACGTCCGCAGAGTGCTGTGTCTAGGAAGCTCAGAGGGCCAGGGCTTGTGGGGCTGTGGAAGGGCTGCCTAGGGAATGTGAGGGCCAGCAAGAGCTTTCAGGGCTAGCCCCTTTCGTGTGGGAGCAGTGGCTGGACGTTTCCGATTTGGGAGCTGGGCTGTTGCTGTGCCGGGAAGGAACGTCCGCAGAGTACTGCGGCTAGGAAGCTGAGAGGGCCAGGGCTTGTGGGGCTGTGGAAGGGCTGCCTAGGGAAGGTGAGGGCCAGCAAGAGCTTTCAGGGCTAGCCCCTTTCGTGTGGGAGCAGTGGCTGGACGTTTCCGATTTGGGAGCTGGGCTGTTGCTGTGCCGAGAAGGAACGTCCGCAGAGTGCTGCGGCTAGGAAGCTCAGAGGGCCAGGGCTTGTGGGGCTGTGGAAGGGCTGCCTAGGGAAGGTGAGGGCCAGCAAGAGCTTTCAGGGCTAGCCCCTTTCGTGTGGGAGCAGTGGCTGGACGTTTCCGATTTGGGAGCTGGGCTCTGGCTGTGCCGGGAAGGAACGTCCGCAGAGTACTGCGGCTAGGAAGCTGAGAGGGCCAGGGCTTGTGGGGCTGTGGAAGGGCTGCCTTGGGAAGGTGAGGGCCAGCAAGAGCTTTCAGGGCTAGCCCCTTTCATGTGGGAGCAGTGGCTGGACGTTTCCGATTTGGGAGCTGGGCTCTGGCTGTGCCGGGAAGGAACATCCCCACTGTGCTGTGGCTAGGAAGCTCGGAGGGCCAGGGCTTGTGGGGCTGTGGAAGGGCTGCCTAGGGAAGGTGAGGGCCAGCAAGAGCTTTCAGGGCTAGCCCCTTTCGTGTGGGAGCAGTGGCTGGACGTTTCCGATTTGGGAGCTGGGCTGTTGCTGTGCCGGGAAGGAACGTCCGCAGAGTACTGCGGCTAGGAAGCTGAGAGGGCCAGGGCTTGTGGGGCTGTGGAAGGGCTGCCTAGGGAAGGTGAGGGCCAGCAAGAGCTTTCAGGGCTAGCCCCTTTCGTGTGGGAGCAGTGGCTGGACATTTCCGATTTGGGAGCTGGGCTCTGGCTGTGCCGGGAAGGAACGTCCGCAGAGTACTGCGGCTAGGAAGCTGAGAGGGCCAGGACTTGTGGGGCTGTGGAAGGGCTGCCTAGGGAAGGTGAGGGCCAGCAAGAGCTTTCAGGGCTAGCCCCTTTCGTGTGGGAGCAGTAGCTGGACGTTTCCGATTTGGGAGCTGGGCTCTGGCTGTGCCGAGAAGGAACGTCCGCAGAGTGCTGTGGCTAGGAAGCTCAGAGGGCCAGGGCTTGTGGGGCTGTGTAAGGGCTGCCTAGGGAAGGTGAGGGCTAGCAAGAGCTTTCAGGGCTAGCCCCTTTCGTGTGGGAGCAGTGGCTGGACGTTTCCGATTTGGGAGCTGGGCTCTGGCTGTGCCGGGAAGGAACATCCCCACTGTGCTGTGGCTAGGAAGCTCAGAGGGCCAGGGCTTGTGGGGCTGTGGAAGGGCTGCCTAGGGAAGGTGAGGGCCAGCAAGAGCTTTCAGGGCTAGCCCCTTTCGTGTGGGAGCAGTGGCTGGACTTTTCCGATTTGGGAGCTGGGCTCTGGCTGTGCCGGGAAGGAACATCCCCACTGTGCTGTGGCTAGGAAGCTCAGAGGGCCAGGGCTTGTGGGGCTGTGGAAGGGCTGCCTAGGGAAGGTGAGGGCCAGCAAGAGCTTTCAGGGCTAGCCCCTTTCATGTAGGAGCAGTGGCTGGACATTTCCGATTTGGGAGCTGGGCTCTGGCTGTACCGGGAAGGAACGTCCGCAGAGTACTGCGGCTAGGAAGCTGAGAGGGCCAGGGCTTGTGGGGCTGTGGAAGAGCTGCCTAGGGAAGGTGAGGGCCAGCAAGAGCTTTCAGGGCTAGCCCCTTTCGTGTGGGAGCAGTGGCTGGACGTTTCCGATTTGGGAGCTGGGCTCTGGCTGTGCCGGGAAGGAACATCCCCACTGTGCTGCGGCTAGGAAGCTGAGAGGGCCAGGACTTGTGGGGCTGTGGAAGGGCTGCCTAGGGAAGGTGAGGGCCAGCAAGAGCTTTCAGGGCTAGCCCCTTTCGTGTGGGAGCAGTGGCTGGACGTTTCCGATTTGGGAGCTGGGCTCTGGCTGTGCCTAGAAGGAACGTCCGCAGAGTGCTGTGTCTAGGAAGCTCAGAGGGCCAGGGCTTGTGGGGCTGTGGAAGGGCTGCCTAGGGAATGTGAGGGCCAGCAAGAGCTTTCAGGGCTAGCCCCTTTCGTGTGGGAGCAGTGGCTGGACGTTTCCGATTTGGGAGCTGGGCTGTTGCTGTGCCGGGAAGGAACGTCCGCAGAGTACTGCGGCTAGGAAGCTGAGAGGGCCAGGGCTTGTGGGGCTGTGGAAGGGCTGCCTAGGGAAGGTGAGGGCCAGCAAGAGCTTTCAGGGCTAGCCCCTTTCGTGTGGGAGCAGTGGCTGGACGTTTCCGATTTGGGAGCTGGGCTGTTGCTGTGCCGAGAAGGAACGTCCGCAGAGTGCTGCGGCTAGGAAGCTCAGAGGGCCAGGGCTTGTGGGGCTGTGGAAGGGCTGCCTAGGGAAGGTGAGGGCCAGCAAGAGCTTTCAGGGCTAGCCCCTTTCGTGTGGGAGCAGTGGCTGGACGTTTCCGATTTGGGAGCTGGGCTCTGGCTGTGCCGGGAAGGAACGTCCGCAGAGTACTGCGGCTAGGAAGCTGAGAGGGCCAGGGCTTGTGGGGCTGTGGAAGGGCTGCCTTGGGAAGGTGAGGGCCAGCAAGAGCTTTCAGGGCTAGCCCCTTTCATGTGGGAGCAGTGGCTGGACGTTTCCGATTTGGGAGCTGGGCTCTGGCTGTGCCGGGAAGGAACATCCCCACTGTGCTGTGGCTAGGAAGCTCGGAGGGCCAGGGCTTGTGGGGCTGTGGAAGGGCTGCCTAGGGAAGGTGAGGGCCAGCAAGAGCTTTCAGGGCTAGCCCCTTTCGTGTGGGAGCAGTGGCTGGACGTTTCCGATTTGGGAGCTGGGCTGTTGCTGTGCCGGGAAGGAACGTCCGCAGAGTACTGCGGCTAGGAAGCTGAGAGGGCCAGGGCTTGTGGGGCTGTGGAAGGGCTGCCTAGGGAAGGTGAGGGCCAGCAAGAGCTTTCAGGGCTAGCCCCTTTCGTGTGGGAGCAGTGGCTGGACGTTTCCGATTTGGGAGCTGGGCTGTTGCTGTGCCGGGAAGGAACGTCCGCAGAGTACTGCGGCTAGGAAGCTGAGAGGGCCAGGACTTGTGGGGCTGTGGAAGGGCTGCCTAGGGAAGGTGAGGGCCAGCAAGAGCTTTCAGGGCTAGCCCCTTTCGTGTGGGAGCAGTAGCTGGACGTTTCCGATTTGGGAGCTGGGCTCTGGCTGTGCCGAGAAGGAACGTCCGCAGAGTGCTGTGGCTAGGAAGCTCAGAGGGCCAGGGCTTGTGGGGCTGTGTAAGGGCTGCCTAGGGAAGGTGAGGGCCAGCAAGAGCTTTCAGGGCTAGCCCCTTTCGTGTGGGAGCAGTGGCTGGACTTTTCCGATTTGGGAGCTGGGCTCTGGCTGTGCCGGGAAGGAACATCCCCACTGTGCTGTGGCTAGGAAGCTCAGAGGGCCAGGGCTTGTGGGGCTGTGGAAGGGCTGCCTAGGGAAGGTGAGGGCCAGCAAGAGCTTTCAGGGCTAGCCCCTTTCGTGTGGGAGCAGTGGCTGGACATTTCCGATTTGGGAGCTGGGCTCTGGCTGTACCGGGAAGGAACATCCCCACTGTGCTGTGGCTAGGAAGCTCAGAGGGCCAGGGCTTGTGGGGCTGTGGAAGGGCTGCCTAGGGAAGGTGAGGGCCAGCAAGAGCTTTCAGGGCTAGCCCCTTTCGTGTGGGAGCAGTGGCTGGACGTTTCCGATTTGGGAGCTGGGCTCTGGCTGTGCCGGGAAGGAACGTCCGCAGAGTACTGCGGCTAGGAAGCTGAGAGGGCCAGGGCTTGTGGGGCTGTGGAAGGGCTGCCTAGGGAAGGTGAGGGCCAGCAAGAGCTTTCAGGGCTAGCCCCTTTCGTGTGGGAGCAGTGGCTGGACGTTTCCGATTTGGGAGCTGGGCTCTGGCTGTGCCGGGAAGGAACGTCCCCACTGTGCTGCGGCTAGGAAGCTGAGAGGGCCAGGGCTTGTGGGGCTGTGGAAGGGCTGCCTAGGGAAGGTGAGGGCCAGCAAGAGCTTTCAGGGCTAGCCCCTTTCGTGTGGGAGCAGTGGCTGGACGTTTCCGATTTGGGAGCTGGGCTCTGGCTGTGCCTAGAAGGAACGTCCGCAGAGTGCTGTGTCTAGGAAGCTCAGAGGGCCAGGGCTTGTGGGGCTGTGGAAGGGCTGCCTAGGGAAGGTGAGGGCCAGCAAGAGCTTTCAGGGCTAGCCCCTTTCGTGTGGGAGCAGTGGCTGGACATTTCCGATTTGGGAGCTGGGCTCTGGCTGTACCGGGAAGGAACATCCCCACTGTGCTGTGTCTAGGAAGATGAGAGGGCCAGGGCTTGTGGGGCTGTGGAAGGGCTGCCTAAGGAAGGTGAGGGCCAGCAAGAGCTTTCAGGGCTAGCCCCTTTCATATGGGAGCAGTGGCTGGACGTTTCCGATTTGGGAGCTGGGCTGTTGCTGTGCCGGGAAGGAACGTCCCCACTGTGCTGCGGCTAGGAAGCTGAGAGGGCCAGGGCTTGTGGGGCTGTGGAAGGGCTGCCTAGGGAAGGTGAGGGCCAGCAAGAGCTTTCAGGGCTAGCCCCTTTCGTGTGAGAGCAGTGGCTGGACATTTCCGATTTGGGAGCTGGGCTCTGGCTGTGCCGCGAAAGAACGTCCCCACTGTGCTGTGGCTAGGAAGCTGAGAGAGACAGGGCTTGTGGGGCTGTGGAAGGGCTGCCTAGGGAAGGTGAGGGCCAGCAAGAGCTTTCAGGGCTAGCCCCTTTCGTGTGGGAGCAGTGGCTGGACTTTTCCGATTTGGGAGCTGGGCTCTGGCTGTGCCGGGAAGGAACATCCCCACTGTGCTGTGGCTAGGAAGCTCAGAGGGCCAGGGCTTGTGGGGCTGTGGAAGGGCTGCCTAGGGAAGGTGAGGGCCAGTAATAGCTTTCAGGGCTAGCCCCTTTCATGTGGGAGCAGTGGCTGGACGTTTCCGATTTGGGAGCTGGGCTGTTGCTGTGCCGGGAAGGAACGTCCGCAGAGTACTGCGGCTAGGAAGCTGAGAGGGCCAGGGCTTGTGGGGCTGTGGAAGGGCTGCCTAGGGAAGGTGAGGGCCAGCAAGAGCTTTCAGGGCTAGCCCCTTTCGTGTGGGAGCAGTGGCTGGACGTTTCCGATTTGGGAGCTGGGCTCTGGCTGTGCCGGGAAGGAACGTCCCCACTGTGCTGCGGCTAGGAAGCTGAGAGGGCCAGGGCTTGTGGGGCTGTGGAAGGGCTGCCTAGGGAAGGTGAGGGCCAGCAAGAGCTTTCAGGGCTAGCCCCTTTCGTGTGGGAGCAGTGGCTGGACATTTCCGATTTGGGAGCTGGGCTCTGGCTGTACCGGGAAGGAACATCCCCACTGTGCTGTGGCTAGGAAGATGAGAGGGCCAGGGCTTGTGGGGCTGTGGAAGGGCTGCCTAAGGAAGGTGAGGGCCAGCAAGAGCTTTCAGGGCTAGCCCCTTTCATATGGGAGCAGTGGCTGGACGTTTCCGATTTGGGAGCTGGGCTGTTGCTGTGCCGGGAAGGAACGTCCCCACTGTGCTGCGGCTAGGAAGCTGAGAGGGCCAGGGCTTGTGGGGCTGTGGAAGGGCTGCCTAGGGAAGGTGAGGGCCAGCAAGAGCTTTCAGGGCTAGCCCCTTTCGTGTGAGAGCAGTGGCTGGACATTTCCGATTTGGGAGCTGGGCTCTGGCTGTGCCGCGAAAGAACGTCCCCACTGTGCTGTGGCTAGGAAGCTGAGAGAGACAGGGCTTGTGGGGCTGTGGAAGGGCTGCCTAGGGAAGGTGAGGGCCAGCAAGAGCTTTCAGGGCTAGCCCCTTTCGTGTGGGAGCAGTGGCTGGACTTTTCCGATTTGGGAGCTGGGCTCTGGCTGTGCCGGGAAGGAACATCCCCACTGTGCTGTGGCTAGGAAGCTCAGAGGGCCAGGGCTTGTGGGGCTGTGGAAGGGCTGCCTAGGGAAGGTGAGGGCCAGTAATAGCTTTCAGGGCTAGCCCCTTTCATGTGGGAGCAGTGGCTGGACGTTTCCGATTTGGGAGCTGGGCTGTTGCTGTGCCGGGAAGGAACGTCCGCAGAGTACTGCGGCTAGGAAGCTGAGAGGGCCAGGGCTTGTGGGGCTGTGGAAGGGCTGCCTAGGGAAGGTGAGGGCCAGCAAGAGCTTTCAGGGCTAGCCCCTTTCGTGTGGGAGCAGTGGCTGGACATTTCCGATTTGGGAGCTGGGCTCTGGCTGTGCCGAGAAGGAACGTCCGCAGAGTGCTGTGGCTAGGAAGCTCAGAGGGCCAGGGCTTGTGGGGCTGTGGAAGGGCTGCCTAGGGAAGGTGAGGGCCAGCAAGAGCTTTCAGGGCTAGCCCCTTTCGTGTGGGAGCAGTGGCTGGACGTTTCCGATTTGGGAGCTGGGCTCTGGCTGTGCCGGGAAGGAACGTCCCCACTGTGCTGCGGCTAGGAAGCTGAGAGGGCCAGGGCTTGTGGGGCTGTGGAAGGGCTGCCTAGGGAAGGTGAGGGCCAGCAAGAGCTTTCAGGGCTAGCCCCTTTCGTGTGGGAGCAGTGGCTGGACATTTCCGATTTGGGAGCTGGGCTCTGGCTGTGCCTAGAAGGAACGTCCGCAGAGTGCTGTGTCTAGGAAGCTCAGAGGGCCAGGGCTTGTGGGGCTGTGGAAGGGCTGCCTAGGGAAGGTGAGGGCCAGCAAGAGCTTTCAGGGCTAGCCCCTTTCGTGTGGGAGCAGTGGCTGGACATTTCCGATTTGGGAGCTGGGCTCTGGCTGTACCGGGAAGGAACATCCCCACTGTGCTGTGGCTAGGAAGCTCAGAGGGCCAGGGCTTGTGGGGCTGTGGAAGGGCTGCCTAAGGAAGGTGAGGGCCAGCAAGAGCTTTCAGGGCTAGCCCCTTTCGTGTGGGAGCAGTGGCTGGACGTTTCCGATTTGGGAGCTGGGCTCTGGCTGTGCCGGGAAGGAACGTCCGCAGAGTGCTGTGGCTAGGAAGATCAGAGCGCCAGTGCTTGTGGGGCTGTGGAAGGGCTGCCTAGGGAAGGTGAGGGCCAGCAAGAGCTTTCAGGGCTAGCCCCTTTCGTGTGGGAGCAGTGGCTGGACGTTTCCGATTTGGGAGCTGGGCTCTGGCTGTGCCGGGAAGGAACATCCCCACTGTGCTGTGGCTAGGAAGCTCAGAGGGCCAGGGCTTGTGGGGCTGTGGAAGGGCTGCCTAGGGAAGGTGAGGGCCAGCAAGAGCTTTCAGGGCTAGCCCCTTTCATGTGGGAGCAGTGGCTGGACATTTCCGATTTAGGAGCTGGGCTCTGGCTGTGCCGGGAAGGAACGTCCGCAGAGTACTGCGGCTAGGAAGATGAGAGGGCCAGGGCTTGTGGGGCTGTGGAAGGGCTGCCTAAGGAAGGTGAGGGCCAGCAAGAGCTTTCAGGGCTAGCCCCTTTCATATGGGAGCAGTGGCTGGACGTTTCCGATTTGGGAGCTGGGCTGTTGCTGTGCCGGGAAGGAACGTCCCCACTGTGCTGCGGCTAGGAAGCTGAGAGGGCCAGGGCTTGTGGGGCTGTGGAAGGGCTGCCTAGGGAAGGTGAGGGCCAGCAAGAGCTTTCAGGGCTAGCCCCTTTCGTGTGAGAGCAGTGGCTGGACATTTCCGATTTGGGAGCTGGGCTCTGGCTGTGCCGCGAAAGAACGTCCCCACTGTGCTGTGGCTAGGAAGCTGAGAGAGACAGGGCTTGTGGGGCTGTGGAAGGGCTGCCTAGGGAAGGTGAGGGCCAGCAAGAGCTTTCAGGGCTAGCCCCTTTCGTGTGGGAGCAGTGGCTGGACTTTTCCGATTTGGGAGCTGGGCTCTGGCTGTGCCGGGAAGGAACATCCCCACTGTGCTGTGGCTAGGAAGCTCAGAGGGCCAGGGCTTGTGGGGCTGTGGAAGGGCTGCCTAGGGAAGGTGAGGGCCAGTAATAGCTTTCAGGGCTAGCCCCTTTCATGTGGGAGCAGTGGCTGGACGTTTCCGATTTGGGAGCTGGGCTGTTGCTGTGCCGGGAAGGAACGTCCGCAGAGTACTGCGGCTAGGAAGCTGAGAGGGCCAGGGCTTGTGGGGCTGTGGAAGGGCTGCCTAGGGAAGGTGAGGGCCAGCAAGAGCTTTCAGGGCTAGCCCCTTTCGTGTGGGAGCAGTGGCTGGACATTTCCGATTTGGGAGCTGGGCTCTGGCTGTGCCGGGAAGGAACGTCCGCAGAGTACTGCGGCTAGGAAGCTGAGAGGGCCAGGACTTGTGGGGCTGTGGAAGGGCTGCCTAGGGAAGGTGAGGGCCAGCAAGAGCTTTCAGGGCTAGCCCCTTTCGTGTGGGAGCAGTGGCTGGACGTTTCCGATTTGGGAGCTGGGCTCTGGCTGTGCCGAGAAGGAACGTCCGCAGAGTGCTGTGGCTAGGAAGCTCAGAGGGCCAGGGCTTGTGGGGCTGTGGAAGGGCTGCCTAGGGAAGGTGAGGGCCAGCAAGAGCTTTCAGGGCTAGCCCCTTTCGTGTGGGAGCAGTGGCTGGACTTTTCCGATTTGGGAGCTGGGCTCTGGCTGTGCCGGGAAGGAACATCCCCACTGTGCTGTGGCTAGGAAGCTCAGAGGGCCAGGGCTTGTGGGGCTGTGGAAGGGCTGCCTAGGGAAGGTGAGGGCCAGCAAGAGCTTTCAGGGCTAGCCCCTTTCATGTAGGAGCAGTGGCTGGACATTTCCGATTTGGGAGCTGGGCTCTGGCTGTACCGGGAAGGAACGTCCGCAGAGTACTGCGGCTAGGAAGCTGAGAGGGCCAGGGCTTGTGGGGCTGTGGAAGAGCTGCCTAGGGAAGGTGAGGGCCAGCAAGAGCTTTCAGGGCTAGCCCCTTTCGTGTGGGAGCAGTGGCTGGACGTTTCCGATTTGGGAGCTGGGCTCTGGCTGTGCCGGGAAGGAACATCCCCACTGTGCTGCGGCTAGGAAGCTGAGAGGGCCAGGGCTTGTGGGGCTGTGGAAGGGCTGCCTAGGGAAGGTGAGGGCCAGCAAGAGCTTTCAGGGCTAGCCCCTTTCGTGTGGGAGCAGTGGCTGGACGTTTCCGATTTGGGAGCTGGGCTCTGGCTGTGCCTAGAAGGAACGTCCGCAGAGTGCTGTGTCTAGGAAGCTCAGAGGGCCAGGGCTTGTGGGGCTGTGGAAGGGCTGCCTAGGGAAGGTGAGGGCCAGCAAGAGCTTTCAGGGCTAGCCCCTTTCGTGTGGGAGCAGTGGCTGGACGTTTCCGATTTGGGAGCTGGGCTGTTGCTGTGCCGGGAAGGAACGTCCGCAGAGTACTGCGGCTAGGAAGCTGAGAGGGCCAGGGCTTGTGGGGCTGTGGAAGGGCTGCCTAGGGAAGGTGAGGGCCAGCAAGAGCTTTCAGGGCTAGCCCCTTTCGTGTGGGAGCAGTGGCTGGACGTTTCCGATTTGGGAGCTGGGCTGTTGCTGTGCCGAGAAGGAACGTCCGCAGAGTGCTGCGGCTAGGAAGCTCAGAGGGCCAGGGCTTGTGGGGCTGTGGAAGGGCTGCCTAGGGAAGGTGAGGGCCAGCAAGAGCTTTCAGGGCTAGCCCCTTTCGTGTGGGAGCAGTGGCTGGACGTTTCCGATTTGGGAGCTGGGCTCTGGCTGTGCCGGGAAGGAACGTCCGCAGAGTACTGCGGCTAGGAAGCTGAGAGGGCCAGGGCTTGTGGGGCTGTGGAAGGGCTGCCTTGGGAAGGTGAGGGCCAGCAAGAGCTTTCAGGGCTAGCCCCTTTCATGTGGGAGCAGTGGCTGGACGTTTCCGATTTGGGAGCTGGGCTCTGGCTGTGCCGGGAAGGAACATCCCCACTGTGCTGTGGCTAGGAAGCTCGGAGGGCCAGGGCTTGTGGGGCTGTGGAAGGGCTGCCTAGGGAAGGTGAGGGCCAGCAAGAGCTTTCAGGGCTAGCCCCTTTCGTGTGGGAGCAGTGGCTGGACGTTTCCGATTTGGGAGCTGGGCTGTTGCTGTGCCGGGAAGGAACGTCCGCAGAGTACTGCGGCTAGGAAGCTGAGAGGGCCAGGGCTTGTGGGGCTGTGGAAGGGCTGCCTAGGGAAGGTGAGGGCCAGCAAGAGCTTTCAGGGCTAGCCCCTTTCGTGTGGGAGCAGTGGCTGGACATTTCCGATTTGGGAGCTGGGCTCTGGCTGTGCCGGGAAGGAACGTCCGCAGAGTACTGCGGCTAGGAAGCTGAGAGGGCCAGGACTTGTGGGGCTGTGGAAGGGCTGCCTAGGGAAGGTGAGGGCCAGCAAGAGCTTTCAGGGCTAGCCCCTTTCGTGTGGGAGCAGTGGCTGGACGTTTCCGATTTGGGAGCTGGGCTCTGGCTGTGCCGAGAAGGAACGTCCGCAGAGTGCTGTGGCTAGGAAGCTCAGAGGGCCAGGGCTTGTGGGGCTGTGTAAGGGCTGCCTAGGGAAGGTGAGGGCCAGCAAGAGCTTTCAGGGCTAGCCCCTTTCGTGTGGGAGCAGTGGCTGGACTTTTCCGATTTGGGAGCTGGGCTCTGGCTGTGCCGGGAAGGAACATCCCCACTGTGCTGTGGCTAGGAAGCTCAGAGGGCCAGGGCTTGTGGGGCTGTGGAAGGGCTGCCTAGGGAAGGTGAGGGCCAGCAAGAGCTTTCAGGGCTAGCCCCTTTCGTGTGGGAGCAGTGGCTGGACATTTCCGATTTGGGAGCTGGGCTCTGGCTGTACCGGGAAGGAACATCCCCACTGTGCTGTGGCTAGGAAGCTCAGAGGGCCAGGGCTTGTGGGGCTGTGGAAGGGCTGCCTAAGGAAGGTGAGGGCCAGCAAGAGCTTTCAGGGCTAGCCCCTTTCGTGTGGGAGCAGTGGCTGGACGTTTCCGATTTGGGAGCTGGGCTCTGGCTGTGCCGGGAAGGAACGTCCGCAGAGTACTGCGGCTAGGAAGCTGAGAGGGCCAGGGCTTGTGGGGCTGTGGAAGGGCTGCCTAGGGAAGGTGAGGGCCAGCAAGAGCTTTCAGGGCTAGCCCCTTTCGTGTGGGAGCAGTGGCTGGACGTTTCCGATTTGGGAGCTGGGCTCTGGCTGTGCCGGGAAGGAACGTCCCCACTGCTGCGGCTAGGAAGCTGAGAGGGCCAGGGCTTGTGGGGCTGTGGAAGGGCTGCCTAGGGAAGGTGAGGGCCAGCAAGAGCTTTCAGGGCTAGCCCCTTTCGTGTGGGAGCAGTGGCTGGACGTTTCCGATTTGGGAGCTGGGCTCTGGCTGTGCCTAGAAGGAACGTCCGCAGAGTGCTGTGTCTAGGAAGCTCAGAGGGCCAGGGCTTGTGGGGCTGTGGAAGGGCTGCCTAGGGAAGGTGAGGGCCAGCAAGAGCTTTCAGGGCTAGCCCCTTTCGTGTGGGAGCAGTGGCTGGACATTTCCGATTTGGGAGCTGGGCTCTGGCTGTACCGGGAAGGAACATCCCCACTGTGCTGTGGCTAGGAAGATGAGAGGGCCAGGGCTTGTGGGGCTGTGGAAGGGCTGCCTAAGGAAGGTGAGGGCCAGCAAGAGCTTTCAGGGCTAGCCCCTTTCATATGGGAGCAGTGGCTGGACGTTTCCGATTTGGGAGCTGGGCTGTTGCTGTGCCGGGAAGGAACGTCCCCACTGTGCTGCGGCTAGGAAGCTGAGAGGGCCAGGGCTTGTGGGGCTGTGGAAGGGCTGCCTAGGGAAGGTGAGGGCCAGCAAGAGCTTTCAGGGCTAGCCCCTTTCGTGTGAGAGCAGTGGCTGGACATTTCCGATTTGGGAGCTGGGCTCTGGCTGTGCCGCGAAAGAACGTCCCCACTGTGCTGTGGCTAGGAAGCTGAGAGAGACAGGGCTTGTGGGGCTGTGGAAGGGCTGCCTAGGGAAGGTGAGGGCCAGCAAGAGCTTTCAGGGCTAGCCCCTTTCGTGTGGGAGCAGTGGCTGGACTTTTCCGATTTGGGAGCTGGGCTCTGGCTGTGCCGGGAAGGAACATCCCCACTGTGCTGTGGCTAGGAAGCTCAGAGGGCCAGGGCTTGTGGGGCTGTGGAAGGGCTGCCTAGGGAAGGTGAGGGCCAGTAATAGCTTTCAGGGCTAGCCCCTTTCATGTGGGAGCAGTGGCTGGACGTTTCCGATTTGGGAGCTGGGCTGTTGCTGTGCCGGGAAGGAACGTCCGCAGAGTACTGCGGCTAGGAAGCTGAGAGGGCCAGGGCTTGTGGGGCTGTGGAAGGGCTGCCTAGGGAAGGTGAGGGCCAGCAAGAGCTTTCAGGGCTAGCCCCTTTCGTGTGGGAGCAGTGGCTGGACATTTCCGATTTGGGAGCTGGGCTCTGGCTGTGCCGGGAAGGAACGTCCGCAGAGTACTGCGGCTAGGAAGCTGAGAGGGCCAGGGCTTGTGGGGCTGTGGAAGGGCTGCCTAGGGAAGGTGAGGGCCAGCAAGAGCTTTCAGGGCTAGCCCCTTTCGTGTGGGAGCAGTGGCTGGACGTTTCCGATTTGGGAGCTGGGCTCTGGCTGTGCCGAGAAGGAACGTCCGCAGAGTGCTGTGGCTAGGAAGCTCAGAGGGCCAGGGCTTGTGGGGCTGTGGAAGGGCTGCCTAGGGAAGGTGAGGGCCAGCAAGAGCTTTCAGGGCTAGCCCCTTTCGTGTGGGAGCAGTGGCTGGACTTTTCCGATTTGGGAGCTGGGCTCTGGCTGTGCCGGGAAGGAACATCCCCACTGTGCTGTGGCTAGGAAGCTCAGAGGGCCAGGGCTTGTGGGGCTGTGGAAGGGCTGCCTAAGGAAGGTGAGGGCCAGCAAGAGCTTTCAGGGCTAGCCCCTTTCGTGTGGGAGCAGTGGCTGGACGTTTCCGATTTGGGAGCTGGGCTGTTGCTGTGCCGGGAAGGAACGTCCGCAGAGTACTGCGGCTAGGAAGCTGAGAGGGCCAGGGCTTGTGGGGCTGTGGAAGGGCTGCCTAGGGAAGGTGAGGGCCAGCAAGAGCTTTCAGGGCTAGCCCCTTTCGTGTGGGAGCAGTGGCTGGACATTTCCGATTTGGGAGCTGGGCTCTGGCTGTGCCGGGAAGGAACGTCCGCAGAGTACTGCGGCTAGGAAGCTGAGAGGGCCAGGACTTGTGGGGCTGTGGAAGGGCTGCCTAGGGAAGGTGAGGGCCAGCAAGAGCTTTCAGGGCTAGCCCCTTTCGTGTGGGAGCAGTGGCTGGACGTTTCCGATTTGGGAGCTGGGCTCTGGCTGTGCCGAGAAGGAACGTCCGCAGAGTGCTGTGGCTAGGAAGCTCAGAGGGCCAGGGCTTGTGGGGCTGTGGAAGGGCTGCCTAGGGAAGGTGAGGGCCAGCAAGAGCTTTCAGGGCTAGCCCCTTTCGTGTGGGAGCAGTGGCTGGACTTTTCCGATTTGGGAGCTGGGCTCTGGCTGTGCCGGGAAGGAACATCCCCACTGTGCTGTGGCTAGGAAGCTCAGAGGGCCAGGGCTTGTGGGGCTGTGGAAGGGCTGCCTAGGGAAGGTGAGGGCCAGCAAGAGCTTTCAGGGCTAGCCCCTTTCGTGTGGGAGCAGTGGCTGGACATTTCCGATTTGGGAGCTGGGCTCTGGCTGTACCGGGAAGGAACATCCCCACTGTGCTGTGGCTAGGAAGCTGAGAGGGCCAGGGCTTGTGGGGCTGTGGAAGGGCTGCCTTGGGAAGGTGAGGGCCAGCAAGAGCTTTCAGGGCTAGCCCCTTTCGTGTGGGAGCAGTGGCTGGACGTTTCCGATTTGGGAGCTGGGCTCTGGCTGTGCCGGGAAGGAACGTCCCCACTGTGCTGCGGCTAGGAAGCTGAGAGGGCCAGGGCTTGTGGGGCTGTGGAAGGGCTGCCTAGGGAAGGTGAGGGCCAGCAAGAGCTTTCAGGGCTAGCCCCTTTCGTGTGGGAGCAGTGGCTGGACGTTTCCGATTTGGGAGCTGGGCTCTGGCTGTGCCTAGAAGGAACGTCCGCAGAGTGCTGTGTCTAGGAAGCTCAGAGGGCCAGGGCTTGTGGGGCTGTGGAAGGGCTGCCTAGGGAAGGTGAGGGCCAGCAAGAGCTTTCAGGGCTAGCCCCTTTCGTGTGGGAGCAGTGGCTGGACATTTCCGATTTGGGAGCTGGGCTCTGGCTGTACCGGGAAGGAACATCCCCACTGTGCTGTGGCTAGGAAGCTCAGAGGGCCAGGGCTTGTGGGGCTGTGGAAGGGCTGCCTAAGGAAGGTGAGGGCCAGCAAGAGCTTTCAGGGCTAGCCCCTTTCGTGTGGGAGCAGTGGCTGGACGTTTCCGATTTGGGAGCTGGGCTCTGGCTGTGCCGGGAAGGAACGTCCGCAGAGTACTGCGGCTAGGAAGCTGAGAGGGCCAGGGCTTGTGGGGCTGTGGAAGGGCTGCCTTGGGAAGGTGAGGGCCAGCAAGAGCTTTCAGGGCTAGCCCCTTTCGTGTGGGAGCAGTGGCTGGACGTTTCCGATTTGGGAGCTGGGCTCTGGCTGTGCCGATAAGGAACGTCCGCAGAGTGCTGCGGCTAGGAAGCTGAGAGGGCCAGGGCTTGTGGGGCTGTGGAAGGGCTGCCTAGGGAAGGTGAGCGCCAGCAAGAGCTTTCAGGGCTAGCCCCTTTCGTGTGGGAGCAGTGGCTGGACGTTTCCGATTTGGGAGGTGGGCTCTGGCTGTGCCGGGAAGGAACGTCCGCAGAGTACTGCGGCTAGGAAGCTGAGAGGGCCAGGGCTTGTGGGGCTGTGGAAGGGCTGCCTAGGGAAGGTGAGGGCCAGCAAGAGCTTTCAGGGCTAGCCCCTTTCGTGTGGGAGCAGTGGCTGGACGTTTCCGATTTGGGAGCTGGGCTGTTGCTGTGCCGGGAAGGAACGTCCGCAGAGTACTGCGGCTAGGAAGCTGAGAGGGCCAGGGCTTGTGGGGCTGTGGAAGGGCTGCCTAGGGAAGGTGAGGGCCAGCAAGAGGTTTCAGGGCTAGCCCCTTTCGTGTGGGAGCAGTGGCTGGACGTTTCCGATTTGGGAGCTGGGCTCTGGCTATGCCGAGAAGGAACGTCCGCAGAGTGCTGCGGCTAGGAAGCTCAGAGGGCCAGGGCTTGTGGGGCTGTGGAAGGGCTGCCTAGGGAAGGTGAGGGCCAGCAAGAGCTTTCAGGGCTAGCCCCTTTCGTGTGGGAGCAGTGGCTGGACGTTTCCGATTTGGGAGCTGGGCTCTGGTTGTGCCGGGAAGGAACGTCCGCAGAGTACTGCGGCTAGGAAGCTGAGAGGGCCAGGGCTTGTGGGGCTGTGGAAGGGCTGCCTTGGGAAGGTGAGGGCCAGCAAGAGCTTTCAGGGCTAGCCCCTTTCATGTGGGAGCAGTGGCTGGACGTTTCCGATTTGGGAGCTGGGCTCTGGCTGTGCCGGGAAGGAACATCCCCACTGTGCTGTGGCTAGGAAGCTCGGAGGGCCAGGGCTTGTGGGGCTGTGGAAGGGCTGCCTAGGGAAGGTGAGGGCCAGCAAGAGCTTTCAGGGCTAGCCCCTTTCGTGTGGGAGCAGTGGCTGGACTTTTCCGATTTGGGAGCTGGGCTCTGGCTGTGCCGGGAAGGAACATCCCCACTGTGCTGTGGCTAGGAAGCTCAGAGGGCCAGGGCTTGTGGGGCTGTGGAAGGGCTGCCTAGGGAAGGTGAGGGCCAGCAAGAGCTTTCAGGGCTAGCCCCTTTCGTGTGGGAGCAGTGGCTGGACATTTCCGATTTGGGAGCTGGGCTCTGGCTGTACCGGGAAGGAACATCCCCACTGTGCTGTGGCTAGGAAGCTGAGAGGGCCAGGGCTTGTGGGGCTGTGGAAGGGCTGCCTTGGGAAGGTGAGGGCCAGCAAGAGCTTTCAGGGCTAGCCCCTTTCGTGTGGGAGCAGTGGCTGGACGTTTCCGATTTGGGAGCTGGGCTCTGGCTGTGCCGGGAAGGAACGTCCCCACTGTGCTGCGGCTAGGAAGCTGAGAGGGCCAGGGCTTGTGGGGCTGTGGAAGGGCTGCCTAGGGAAGGTGAGGGCCAGCAAGAGCTTTCAGGGCTAGCCCCTTTCGTGTGGGAGCAGTGGCTGGACGTTTCCGATTTGGGAGCTGGGCTCTGGCTGTGCCTAGAAGGAACGTCCGCAGAGTGCTGTGTCTAGGAAGCTCAGAGGGCCAGGGCTTGTGGGGCTGTGGAAGGGCTGCCTAGGGAAGGTGAGGGCCAGCAAGAGCTTTCAGGGCTAGCCCCTTTCGTGTGGGAGCAGTGGCTGGACATTTCCGATTTGGGAGCTGGGCTCTGGCTGTACCGGGAAGGAACATCCCCACTGTGCTGTGGCTAGGAAGCTCAGAGGGCCAGGGCTTGTGGGGCTGTGGAAGGGCTGCCTAAGGAAGGTGAGGGCCAGCAAGAGCTTTCAGGGCTAGCCCCTTTCGTGTGGGAGCAGTGGCTGGACGTTTCCGATTTGGGAGCTGGGCTCTGGCTGTGCCGGGAAGGAACGTCCGCAGAGTACTGCGGCTAGGAAGCTGAGAGGGCCAGGGCTTGTGGGGCTGTGGAAGGGCTGCCTTGGGAAGGTGAGGGCCAGCAAGAGCTTTCAGGGCTAGCCCCTTTCGTGTGGGAGCAGTGGCTGGACGTTTCCGATTTGGGAGCTGGGCTCTGGCTGTGCCGGGAAGGAACGTCCGCAGAGTGCTGTGGCTAGGAAGCTCAGAGCGCCAGTGCTTGTGGGGCTGTGGAAGGGCTGCCTAGGGAAGGTGAGGGCCAGCAAGAGCTTTCAGGGCTAGCCCCTTTCATGTGGGAGCAGTGGCTGGACGTTTCCGATTTGGGAGCTGGGCTCTGGCTGTGCCGATAAGGAACGTCCGCAGAGTGCTGCGGCTAGGAAGCTGAGAGGGCCAGGGCTTGTGGGGCTGTGGAAGGGCTGCCTAGGGAAGGTGAGCGCCAGCAAGAGCTTTCAGGGCTAGCCCCTTTCGTGTGGGAGCAGTGGCTGGACGTTTCCGATTTGGGAGGTGGGCTCTGGCTGTGCCGGGAAGGAACGTCCGCAGAGTACTGCGGCTAGGAAGCTGAGAGGGCCAGGGCTTGTGGGGCTGTGGAAGGGCTGCCTAGGGAAGGTGAGGGCCAGCAAGAGCTTTCAGGGCTAGCCCCTTTCGTGTGGGAGCAGTGGCTGGACGTTTCCGATTTGGGAGCTGGGCTGTTGCTGTGCCGGGAAGGAACGTCCGCAGAGTACTGCGGCTAGGAAGCTGAGAGGGCCAGGGCTTGTGGGGCTGTGGAAGGGCTGCCTAGGGAAGGTGAGGGCCAGCAAGAGCTTTCAGGGCTAGCCCCTTTCGTGTGGGAGCAGTGGCTGGACGTTTCCGATTTGGGAGCTGGGCTCTGGCTATGCCGAGAAGGAACGTCCGCAGAGTGCTGCGGCTAGGAAGCTCAGAGGGCCAGGGCTTGTGGGGCTGTGGAAGGGCTGCCTAGGGAAGGTGAGGGCCAGCAAGAGCTTTCAGGGCTAGCCCCTTTCGTGTGGGAGCAGTGGCTGGACGTTTCCGATTTGGGAGCTGGGCTCTGGCTATGCCGAGAAGGAACGTCCGCAGAGTACTGCGGCTAGGAAGCTGAGAGGGCCAGGGCTTGTGGGGCTGTGGAAGGGCTGCCTTGGGAAGGTGAGGGCCAGCAAGAGCTTTCAGGGCTAGCCCCTTTCATGTGGGAGCAGTGGCTGGACGTTTCCGATTTGGGAGCTGGGCTCTGGCTGTGCCGGGAAGGAACATCCCCACTGTGCTGTGGCTAGGAAGCTCGGAGGGCCAGGGCTTGTGGGGCTGTGGAAGGGCTGCCTAGGGAAGGTGAGGGCCAGCAAGAGCTTTCAGGGCTAGCCCCTTTCGTGTGGGAGCAGTGGCTGGACGTTTCCGATTTGGGAGCTGGGCTGTTGCTGTGCCGGGAAGGAACGTCCGCAGAGTACTGCGGCTAGGAAGCTGAGAGGGCCAGGGCTTGTGGGGCTGTGGAAGGGCTGCCTAGGGAAGGTGAGGGCCAGCAAGAGCTTTCAGGGCTAGCCCCTTTCGTGTGGGAGCAGTGGCTGGACATTTCCGATTTGGGAGCTGGGCTCTGGCTGTGCCGGGAAGGAACGTCCGCAGAGTACTGCGGCTAGGAAGCTGAGAGGGCCAGGACTTGTGGGGCTGTGGAAGGGCTGCCTAGGGAAGGTGAGGGCCAGCAAGAGCTTTCAGGGCTAGCCCCTTTCGTGTGGGAGCAGTGGCTGGACGTTTCCGATTTGGGAGCTGGGCTCTGGCTGTGCCGAGAAGGAACGTCCGCATAGTGCTGTGGCTAGGAAGCTCAGAGGGCCAGGGCTTGTGGGGCTGTGTAAGGGCTGCCTAGGGAAGGTGAGGGCCAGCAAGAGCTTTCAGGGCTAGCCCCTTTCGTGTGGGAGCAGTGGCTGGACTTTTCCGATTTGGGAGCTGGGCTCTGGCTGTGCCGGGAAGGAACATCCCCACT
The DNA here is from genome assembly GCF_965638725.1 of Aptenodytes patagonicus. Taxonomy (NCBI): domain Eukaryota; kingdom Metazoa; phylum Chordata; class Aves; order Sphenisciformes; family Spheniscidae; genus Aptenodytes; species Aptenodytes patagonicus. The sequence goes on along the minus strand of NW_027471997.1, from coordinate 1,361,331 downwards.
GTGCTGTGGCTAGGAAGCTCAGAGGGCCAGGGCTTGTGGGGCTGTGGAAGGGCTGCCTAGGGAAGGTGAGGGCCAGCAAGAGCTTTCAGGGCTAGCCCCTTTCGTGTGGGAGCAGTGGCTGGACATTTCCGATTTGGGAGCTGGGCTCTGGCTGTACCGGGAAGGAACATCCCCACTGTGCTGTGGCTAGGAAGCTCACAGGGCCAGGGCTTGTGGGGCTGTGTAAGGGCTGCCTAGGGAAGGTGAGGGCCAGCAAGAGCTTTCAGGGCTAGCCCCTTTCGTGTGGGAGCAGTGGCTGGACTTTTCCGATTTGGGAGCTGGGCTCTGGCTGTGCCGGGAAGGAACATCCCCACTGTGCTGTGGCTAGGAAGCTCAGAGGGCCAGGGCTTGTGGGGCTGTGGAAGGGCTGCCTAGGGAAGGTGAGGGCCAGCAAGAGCTTTCAGGGCTAGCCCCTTTCGTGTGGGAGCAGTGGCTGGACATTTCCGATTTGGGAGCTGGGCTCTGGCTGTACCGGGAAGGAACATCCCCACTGTGCTGTGGCTAGGAAGCTCAGAGGGCCAGGGCTTGTGGGGCTGTGGAAGGGCTGCCTAAGGAAGGTGAGGGCCAGCAAGAGCTTTCAGGGCTAGCCCCTTTCGTGTGGGAGCAGTGGCTGGACATTTCCGATTTGGGAGCTGGGCTCTGGCTGTGCCGGGAAGGAACGTCCGCAGAGTACTGCGGCTAGGAAGCTGAGAGGGCCAGGGCTTGTGGGGCTGTGGAAGGGCTGCCTTGGGAAGGTGAGGGCCAGCAAGAGCTTTCAGGGCTAGCCCCTTTCGTGTGGGAGCAGTGGCTGGACGTTTCCGATTTGGGAGCTGGGCTCTGGCTGTGCCGGGAAGGAACGTCCGCAGAGTGCTGTGGCCAGGAAGCTCAGAGCGCCAGTGCTTGTGGGGCTGTGGAAGGGCTGCCTAGGGAAGGTGAGGGCCAGCAAGAGCTTTCAGGGCTAGCCCCTTTCATGTGGGAGCAGTGGCTGGACGTTTCCGATTTGGGAGCTGGGCTCTGGCTGTGCCGATAAGGAACGTCCGCAGAGTGCTGCGGCTAGGAAGCTGAGAGGGCCAGGGCTTGTGGGGCTGTGGAAGGGCTGCCTAGGGAAGGTGAGCGCCAGCAAGAGCTTTCAGGGCTAGCCCCTTTCGTGTGGGAGCAGTGGCTGGACGTTTCCGATTTGGGAGCTGGGCTGTTGCTGTGCCGGGAAGGAACGTCCGCAGAGTACTGCGGCTAGGAAGCTGAGAGGGCCAGGGCTTGTGGGGCTGTGGAAGGGCTGCCTAGGGAAGGTGAGGGCCAGCAAGAGCTTTCAGGGCTAGCCCCTTTCGTGTGGGAGCAGTGGCTGGACGTTTCCGATTTGGGAGCTGGGCTGTTGCTGTGCCGGGAAGGAACGTCCGCAGAGTACTGCGGCTAGGAAGCTGAGAGGGCCAGGGCTTGTGGGGCTGTGGAAGGGCTGCCTAGGGAAGGTGAGGGCCAGCAAGAGCTTTCAGGGCTAGCCCCTTTCATGTGGGAGCAGTGGCTGGACATTTCCGATTTGGGAGCTGGGCTCTGGCTGTACCGGGAAGGAACGTCCGCAGAGTACTGCGGCTAGGAAGCTGAGAGGGCCAGGGCTTGTGGGGCTGTGGAAGAGCTGCCTAGGGAAGGTTAGGGCCAGCAAGAGCTTTCAGGGCTAGCCCCTTTCGTGTGGGAGCAGTGGCTGGACGTTTCCGATTTGGGAGCTGGGCTCTGGCTGTGCCGGGAAGGAACGTCCCCACTGTGCTGCGGCTAGGAAGCTGAGAGGGCCAGGGCTTGTGGGGCTGTGGAAGGGCTGCCTTGGGAAGGTGAGGGCCAGCAAGAGCTTTCAGGGCTAGCCCCTTTCGTGTGGGAGCAGTGGCTGGACGTTTCCAATTTGGGAGCTGGGCTCTGGCTGTGCCGGGAAGGAACGTCCGCAGAGTGCTGTGGCTAGGAAGCTCAGAGGGCCAGGGCTTGTGGGGCTGTGGAAGGGCTGCCTAGGGAAGGTGAGGGCCAGCAAGAGCTTTCAGGGCTAGCCCCTTTCGTGTGGGAGCAGTGGCTGGACGTTTCCGATTTCGGAGCTGGGCTCTGGCTGTGCCGGGAAGGAACATCCCCACTGTGCTGTGGCTAGGAAGCTGAGAGGGCCAGGGCTTGTGGGGCTGTGGAAGGGCTGCCTAGGGAAGGTGAGGGCCAGCAAGAGCTTTCAGGGCTAGCCCCTTTCGTGTGGGAGCAGTGGCTGGACGTTTCCGATTTGGGAGCTGGGCTCTGGCTGTGCCGGGAAGGAACGTCCGCAGAGTGCTGTGGCTAGGAAGCTCAGAGCGCCAGTGCTTGTGGGGCTGTGGAAGGGCTGCCTAGGGAAGGTGAGGGCCAGCAAGAGCTTTCAGGGCTAGCCCCTTTCATGTGGGAGCAGTGGCTGGACGTTTCCGATTTGGGAGCTGGGCTCTGGCTGTGCCTACAAGGAACGTCCGCAGAGTACTGCGGCTAGGAAGCTCAGAGGGCCAGGGCTTGTGGGGCTGTGGAAGGGCTGCCTAGGGAAGGTGAGCGCCAGCAAGAGCTTTCAGGGCTAGCCCCTTTCGTGTGGGAGCAGTGGCTGGACGTTTCCGATTTGGGAGCTGGGCTGTTGCTGTGCCGGGAAGGAACGTCCGCAGAGTACTGTGGCTAGGAAGCTCGGAGGGCCAGGGCTTGTGGGGCTGTGGAAGGGCTGCCTAGGGAAGGTGAGGGCCAGCAAGAGCTTTCAGGGCTAGCCCCTTTCGTGTGGGAGCAGTGGCTGGACGTTTCCGATTTGGGAGCTGGGCTCTGGCTGTGCCGAGAAGGAACGTCCGCAGAGTGCTGTGGCTAGGAAGCTCAGAGCGCCAGTGCTTGTGGGGCTGTGGAAGGGCTGCCTAGGGAAGGTGAGGGCCAGCAAGAGCTTTCAGGGCTAGCCCCTTTCGTGTGGGAGCAGTGGCTGGACGTTTCCGATTTGGGAGCTGGGCTCTGGCTGTGCCGGGAAGGAACATCCCCACTGTGCTGTGGCTAGGAAGCTCAGAGGGCCAGGGCTTGTGGGGCTGTGGAAGGGCTGCCTAGGGAAGGTGAGGGCCAGCAAGAGCTTTCAGGGCTAGCCCCTTTCATGTGGGAGCAGTGGCTGGACATTTCCGATTTAGGAGCTGGGCTCTGGCTGTGCCGGGAAGGAACGTCCGCAGAGTACTGCGGCTAGGAAGATGAGAGGGCCAGGGCTTGTGGGGCTGTGGAAGGGCTGCCTAGGGAAGGTGAGGGCCAGCAAGAGCTTTCAGGGCTAGCCCCTTTCATATGGGAGCAGTGGCTGGACGTTTCCGATTTGGGAGCTGGGCTGTTGCTGTGCCGGGAAGGAACGTCCCCACTGTGCTGCGGCTAGGAAGCTGAGAGGGCCAGGGCTTGTGGGGCTGTGGAAGGGCTGCCTAGGGAAGGTGAGGGCCAGCAAGAGCTTTCAGGGCTAGCCCCTTTCGTGTGGGAGCAGTGGCTGGACGTTTCCGATTTGGGAGCTGGGCTGTTGCTGTGCCGGGAAGGAACGTCCGCAGAGTACTGCGGCTAGGAAGCTGAGAGGGCCAGGGCTTGTGGGGCTGTGGAAGGGCTGCCTAGGGAAGGTGAGGGCCAGCAAGAGCTTTCAGGGCTAGCCCCTTTCGTGTGGGAGCAGTGGCTGGACGTTTCCGATTTGGGAGCTGGGCTCCTTCTATGCCGAGAAGGAACGTCCGCAGAGTGCTGCGGCTAGGAAGCTCAGAGGGCCAGGGCTTGTGGGGCTGTGGAAGGGCTGCCTAGGGAAGGTGAGGGCCAGCAAGAGCTTTCAGGGCTAGCCCCTTTCGTGTGGGAGCAGTGGCTGGACGTTTCCGATTTGGGAGCTGGGCTCTGGCTGTGCCGGGAAGGAACGTCCGCAGAGTACTGCGGCTAGGAAGCTGAGAGGGCCAGGGCTTGTGGGGCTGTGGAAGGGCTGCCTTGGGAAGGTGAGGGCCAGCAAGAGCTTTCAGGGCTAGCCCCTTTCATGTGGGAGCAGTGGCTGGACGTTTCCGATTTGGGAGCTGGGCTCTGGCTGTGCCGGGAAGGAACATCCCCACTGTGCTGTGGCTAGGAAGCTCGGAGGGCCAGGGCTTGTGGGGCTGTGGAAGGGCTGCCTAGGGAAGGTGAGGGCCAGCAAGAGCTTTCAGGGCTAGCCCCTTTCGTGTGGGAGCAGTGGCTGGACGTTTCCGATTTGGGAGCTGGGCTGTTGCTGTGCCGGGAAGGAACGTCCGCAGAGTACTGCGGCTAGGAAGCTGAGAGGGCCAGGGCTTGTGGGGCTGTGGAAGGGCTGCCTAGGGAAGGTGAGGGCCAGCAAGAGCTTTCAGGGCTAGCCCCTTTCGTGTGGGAGCAGTGGCTGGACATTTCCGATTTGGGAGCTGGGCTCTGGCTGTACCGGGAAGGAACATCCCCACTGTGCTGTGGCTAGGAAGCTCAGAGGGCCAGGGCTTGTGGGGCTGTGGAAGGGCTGCCTAAGGAAGGTGAGGGCCAGCAAGAGCTTTCAGGGCTAGCCCCTTTCGTGTGGGAGCAGTGGCTGGACGTTTCCGATTTGGGAGCTGGGCTCTGGCTGTGCCGGGAAGGAACGTCCGCAGAGTACTGCGGCTAGGAAGCTGAGAGGGCCAGGGCTTGTGGGGCTGTGGAAGGGCTGCCTTGGGAAGGTGAGGGCCAGCAAGAGCTTTCAGGGCTAGCCCCTTTCGTGTGGGAGCAGTGGCTGGACGTTTCCGATTTGGGAGCTGGGCTCTGGCTGTGCCGGGAAGGAACGTCCCCACTGTGCTGCGGCTAGGAAGCTGAGAGGGCCAGGGCTTGTGGGGCTGTGGAAGGGCTGCCTAGGGAAGGTGAGGGCCAGCAAGAGCTTTCAGGGCTAGCCCCTTTCGTGTGGGAGCAGTGGCTGGACGTTTCCGATTTGGGAGCTGGGCTCTGGCTGTGCCTAGAAGGAACGTCCGCAGAGTGCTGTGTCTAGGAAGCTCAGAGGGCCAGGGCTTGTGGGGCTGTGGAAGGGCTGCCTAGGGAAGGTGAGGGCCAGCAAGAGCTTTCAGGGCTAGCCCCTTTCGTGTGGGAGCAGTGGCTGGACGTTTCCGATTTGGGAGCTGGGCTCTGGCTGTGCCGGGAAGGAACGTCCGCAGAGTACTGCGGCTAGGAAGCTGAGAGGGCCAGGGCTTGTGGGGCTGTGGAAGGGCTGCCTTGGGAAGGTGAGGGCCAGCAAGAGCTTTCAGGGCTAGCCCCTTTCGTGTGGGAGCAGTGGCTGGACGTTTCCGATTTGGGAGCTGGGCTCTGGCTGTGCCGGGAAGGAACGTCCCCACTGTGCTGCGGCTAGGAAGCTGAGAGGGCCAGGGCTTGTGGGGCTGTGGAAGGGCTGCCTAGGGAAGGTGAGGGCCAGCAAGAGCTTTCAGGGCTAGCCCCTTTCGTGTGGGAGCAGTGGCTGGACGTTTCCGATTTGGGAGCTGGGCTCTGGCTGTACCGGGAAGGAACATCCCCACTGTGCTGTGGCTAGGAAGCTCAGAGGGCCAGGGCTTGTGGGGCTGTGGAAGGGCTGCCTAAGGAAGGTGAGGGCCAGCAAGAGCTTTCAGGGCTAGCCCCTTTCGTGTGGGAGCAGTGGCTGGACGTTTCCGATTTGGGAGCTGGGCTCTGGCTGTGCCGGGAAGGAACGTCCGCAGAGTACTGCGGCTAGGAAGCTGAGAGGGCCAGGGCTTGTGGGGCTGTGGAAGGGCTGCCTAGGGAAGGTGAGGGCCAGCAAGAGCTTTCAGGGCTAGCCCCTTTCGTGTGGGAGCAGTGGCTGGACGTTTCCGATTTGGGAGCTGGGCTGTTGCTGTGCCGGGAAGGAACGTCCGCAGAGTACTGCGGCTAGGAAGCTGAGAGGGCCAGGGCTTGTGGGGCTGTGGAAGGGCTGCCTTGGGAAGGTGAGGGCCAGCAAGAGCTTTCAGGGCTAGCCCCTTTCGTGTGGGAGCAGTGGCTGGACGTTTCCGATTTGGGAGCTGGGCTCTGGCTGTGCCGGGAAGGAACGTCCGCAGAGTGCTGTGGCTAGGAAGCTCAGAGCGCCAGTGCTTGTGGGGCTGTGGAAGGGCTGCCTAGGGAAGGTGAGGGCCAGCAAGAGCTTTCAGGGCTAGCCCCTTTCATGTGGGAGCAGTGGCTGGACGTTTCCGATTTGGGAGCTGGGCTCTGGCTGTGCCGATAAGGAACGTCCGCAGAGTGCTGCGGCTAGGAAGCTGAGAGGGCCAGGGCTTGTGGGGCTGTGGAAGGGCTGCCTAGGGAAGGTGAGCGCCAGCAAGAGCTTTCAGGGCTAGCCCCTTTCGTGTGGGAGCAGTGGCTGGACGTTTCCGATTTGGGAGGTGGGCTGTTGCTGTGCCGTGAAGGAACGTCCGCAGAGTGCTGCGGCTAGGAAGCTCAGAGGGACAGGGCTTGTGGGGCTGTGGAAGGGCTGCCTAGGGAAGGTGAGGGCCAGCAAGAGCTTTCAGGGCTAGCCCCTTTCGTGTGGGAGCAGTGGCTGGACGTTTCCGATTTGGGAGCTGGGCTCTGGCTGTGCCGGGAAGGAACGTCCGCAGAGTACTGCGGCTAGGAAGCTGAGAGGGCCAGGGCTTGTGGGGCTGTGGAAGGGCTGCCTTGGGAAGGTGAGGGCCAGCAAGAGCTTTCAGGGCTAGCCCCTTTCATGTGGGAGCAGTGGCTGGACGTTTCCGATTTGGGAGCTGGGCTCTGGCTGTGCCGGGAAGGAACATCCCCACTGTGCTGTGGCTAGGAAGCTCGGAGGGCCAGGGCTTGTGGGGCTGTGGAAGGGCTGCCTAGGGAAGGTGAGGGCCAGCAAGAGCTTTCAGGGCTAGCCCCTTTGGTGTGGGAGCAGTGGCTGGACGTTTCCGATTTGGGAGCTGGGCTGTTGCTGTGCCGGGAAGGAACGTCCGCAGAGTACTGCGGCTAGGAAGCTGAGAGGGCCAGGGCTTGTGGGGCTGTGGAAGGGCTGCCTAGGGAAGGTGAGGGCCAGCAAGAGCTTTCAGGGCTAGCCCCTTTCGTGTGGGAGCAGTGGCTGGACATTTCCGATTTGGGAGCTGGGCTCTGGCTGTGCCGGGAAGGAACGTCCGCAGAGTACTGCGGCTAGGAAGCTGAGAGGGCCAGGACTTGTGGGGCTGTGGAAGGGCTGCCTAGGGAAGGTGAGGGCCAGCAAGAGCTTTCAGGGCTAGCCCCTTTCGTGTGGGAGCAGTGGCTGGACGTTTCCGATTTGGGAGCTGGGCTCTGGCTGTGCCGAGAAGGAACGTCCGCAGAGTGCTGTGGCTAGGAAGCTGAGAGGGCCAGGGCTTGTGGGGCTGTGTAAGGGCTGCCTAGGGAAGGTGAGGGCCAGCAAGAGCTTTCAGGGCTAGCCCCTTTCGTGTGGGAGCAGTGGCTGGACTTTTCCGATTTGGGAGCTGGGCTCTGGCTGTGCCGGGAAGGAACATCCCCACTGTGCTGTGGCTAGGAAGCTCAGAGGGCCAGGGCTTGTGGGGCTGTGGAAGGGCTGCCTAGGGAAGGTGAGGGCCAGCAAGAGCTTTCAGGGCTAGCCCCTTTCGTGTGGGAGCAGTGGCTGGACATTTCCGATTTGGGAGCTGGGCTCTGGCTGTACCGGGAAGGAACATCCCCACTGTGCTGTGGCTAGGAAGCTCAGAGGGCCAGGGCTTGTGGGGCTGTGGAAGGGCTGCCTAAGGAAGGTGAGGGCCAGCAAGAGCTTTCAGGGCTAGCCCCTTTCGTGTGGGAGCAGTGGCTGGACGTTTCCGATTTGGGAGCTGGGCTCTGGCTGTGCCGGGAAGGAACGTCCGCAGAGTACTGCGGCTAGGAAGCTGAGAGGGCCAGGGCTTGTGGGGCTGTGGAAGGGCTGCCTTGGGAAGGTGAGGGCCAGCAAGAGCTTTCAGGGCTAGCCCCTTTCGTGTGGGAGCAGTGGCTGGACGTTTCCGATTTGGGAGCTGGGCTCTGGCTGTGCCGGGAAGGAACGTCCGCAGAGTGCTGTGGCTAGGAAGCTCAGAGCGCCAGTGCTTGTGGGGCTGTGGAAGGGCTGCCTAGGGAAGGTGAGGGCCAGCAAGAGCTTTCAGGGCTAGCCCCTTTCATGTGGGAGCAGTGGCTGGACGTTTCCGATTTGGGAGCTGGGCTCTGGCTGTGCCGATAAGGAACGTCCGCAGAGTGCTGCGGCTAGGAAGCTGAGAGGGCCAGGGCTTGTGGGGCTGTGGAAGGGCTGCCTAGGGAAGGTGAGCGCCAGCAAGAGCTTTCAGGGCTAGCCCCTTTCGTGTGGGAGCAGTGGCTGGACGTTTCCGATTTGGGAGCTGGGCTGTTGCTGTGCCGGGAAGGAACGTCCGCAGAGTACTGCGGCTAGGAAGCTGAGAGGGCCAGGGCTTGTGGGGCTGTGGAAGGGCTGCCTAGGGAAGGTGAGGGCCAGCAAGAGCTTTCAGGGCTAGCCCCTTTCGTGTGGGAGCAGTGGCTGGACGTTTCCGATTTGGGAGCTGGGCTGTTGCTGTGCCGGGAACGAACGTCCGCAGAGTACTGCGGCTAGGAAGCTGAGAGGGCCAGGGCTTGTGGGGCTGTGGAAGGGCTGCCTAGGGAAGGTGAGGGCCAGCAAGAGCTTTCAGGGCTAGCCCCTTTCATGTGGGAGCAGTGGCTGGACATTTCCGATTTGGGAGCTGGGCTCTGGCTGTACCGGGAAGGAACGTCCGCAGAGTACTGCGGCTAGGAAGCTGAGAGGGCCAGGGCTTGTGGGGCTGTGGAAGAGCTGCCTAGGGAAGGTGAGGGCCAGCAAGAGCTTTCAGGGCTAGCCCCTTTCGTGTGGGAGCAGTGGCTGGACGTTTCCGATTTGGGAGCTGGGCTCTGGCTGTGCCGGGAAGGAACGTCCCCACTGTGCTGCGGCTAGGAAGCTGAGAGGGCCAGGGCTTGTGGGGCTGTGGAAGGGCTGCCTTGGGAAGGTGAGGGCCAGCAAGAGCTTTCAGGGCTAGCCCCTTTCGTGTGGGAGCAGTGGCTGGACGTTTCCAATTTGGGAGCTGGGCTCTGGCTGTGCCGGGAAGGAACGTCCGCAGAGTGCTGTGGCTAGGAAGCTCAGAGGGCCAGGGCTTGTGGGGCTGTGGAAGGGCTGCCTAGGGAAGGTGAGGGCCAGCAAGAGCTTTCAGGGCTAGCCCCTTTCGTGTGGGAGCAGTGGCTGGACGTTTCCGATTTCGGAGCTGGGCTCTGGCTGTGCCGGGAAGGAACATCCCCACTGTGCTGCGGCTAGGAAGCTGAGAGGGCCAGGGCTTGTGGGGCTGTGGAAGGGCTGCCTAGGGAAGGTGAGGGCCAGCAAGAGCTTTCAGGGCTAGCCCCTTTCGTGTGGGAGCAGTGGCTGGACGTTTCCGATTTGGGAGCTGGGCTCTGGCTGTGCCGAGAAGGAACGTCCGCAGAGTACTGCGGCTAGGAAGCTGAGAGGGCCAGGGCTTGTGGGGCTGTGGAAGGGCTGCCTTGGGAAGGTGAGGGCCAGCAAGAGCTTTCAGGGCTAGCCCCTTTCGTGTGGGAGCAGTGGCTGGACGTTTCCGATTTGGGAGCTGGGCTCTGGCTGTGCCGGGAAGGAACGTCCGCAGAGTGCTGTGGCTAGGAAGCTCAGAGCGCCAGTGCTTGTGGGGCTGTGGAAGGGCTGCCTAGGGAAGGTGAGGGCCAGCAAGAGCTTTCAGGGCTAGCCCCTTTCATGTGGGAGCAGTGGCTGGACGTTTCCGATTTGGGAGCTGGGCTCTGGCTGTGCCGATAAGGAACGTCCGCAGAGTGCTGCGGCTAGGAAGCTGAGAGGGCCAGGGCTTGTGGGGCTGTGGAAGGGCTGCCTAGGGAAGGTGAGCGCCAGCAAGAGCTTTCAGGGCTAGCCCCTTTCGTGTGGGAGCAGTGGCTGGACGTTTCCGATTTGGGAGCTGGGCTGTTGCTGTGCCGGGAAGGAACGTCCGCAGAGTACTGCGGCTAGGAAGCTGAGAGGGCCAGGGCTTGTGGGGCTGTGGAAGGGCTGCCTAGGGAAGGTGAGGGCCAGCAAGAGCTTTCAGGGCTAGCCGCTTTCGTGTGGGAGCAGTGGCTGGACGTTTCCGATTTGGGAGCTGGGCTGTTGCTGTGCCGGGAAGGAACGTCCGCAGAGTACTGCGGCTAGGAAGCTGAGAGGGCCAGGGCTTGTGGGGCTGTGGAAGGGCTGCCTAGGGAAGGTGAGGGCCAGCAAGAGCTTTCAGGGCTAGCCCCTTTCGTGTGGGAGCAGTGGCTGGACGTTTCCAATTTGGGAGCTGGGCTCTGGCTGTGCCGGGAAGGAACGTCCACAGAGTGCTGTGGCTAGGAAGCTCAGAGGGCCAGGGCTTGTGGGGCTGTGGAAGGGCTGCCTAGGGAAGGTGAGGGCCAGCAAGAGCTTTCAGGGCTAGCCCCTTTCGTGTGGGAGCAGTGGCTGGACGTTTCCGATTTCGGAGCTGGGCTCTGGCTGTGCCGGGAAGGAACATCCCCACTGTGCTGTGGCTAGGAAGCTGAGAGGGCCAGGGCTTGTGGGGCTGTGGAAGGGCTGCCTAGGGAAGGTGAGGGCCAGCAAGAGCTTTCAGGGCTAGCCCCTTTCGTGTGGGAGCAGTGGCTGGACGTTTCCGATTTGGGAGCTGGGCTCTGGCTGTGCCGAGAAGGAACGTCCGCAGAGTACTGCGGCTAGGAAGCTGAGAGGGCCAGGGCTTGTGGGGCTGTGGAAGGGCTGCCTAGGGAAGGTGAGCGCCAGCAAGAGCTTTCAGGGCTAGCCCCTTTCGTGTGGGATCAGTGACTGGACATTTCCGATTTGGGAGCTGGGCTCTGGCTGTGCCGGGAATGTACGTCCCCACACTGCTGTGCCTAGGAAGCTCGGAGGGCCAGGGCTTGTGGGGCTGTGGAAGGGCTGCCTAGGGCAGGTGAGCGCCAGCAAGAGCTTTCAGGGCTAGCCCCTTTCGTGTGGGAGCAGTGGCTGGACGTTTCCGATTTGGGAGCTGGGCTCTGGCTGTGCCGGGAAGGAATATCCGCAGAGTACTGCGGCTAGGAAGCTGAGAGGGCCAGGGCTTGTGGGGCTGTGGAAGGGCTGCCTAGGGAAGGTGAGGGCCAGCAAGAGCTTTAAGGGCTAGCCCCTTTCATGTGGGAGCAGTGGCTGGACGTTTCCGATTTGGGAGCTGGGCTGTTGCTGTGCCGGGAAGGAACGTCCGCAGAGTACTGCGGCTAGGAAGCTGAGAGGGCCAGGGCTTGTGGGGCTGTGGAAGGGCTGCCTAGGGAAGGTGAGGGCCAGCAAGAGCTTTCAGGGCTAGCCCCTTTCGTGTGGGAGCAGTGGCTGGACGTTTCCGATTTGGGAGCTGGGCTCTGGCTGTGCCGGGAAGGAACGTCCCCACTGTGCTGTGGCTAGGAAGCTCAGAGGGCCAGGGCTTGTGGGGCTGTGGAAGGGCTGCCTAGGGAAGGTGAGGGCCAGCAAGAGCTTTCAGGGCTAGCCCCTTTCGTGTGGGAGCAGTGGCTGGACGTTTCCGATTTGGGAGCTGGGCTGTTGCTGTGCCGGGAAGGAACGTCCGCAGAGTACTGCGGCTAGGAAGCTGAGAGGGCCAGGGCTTGTGGGGCTGTGGAAGGGCTGCCTAGGGAAGGTGAGGGCCAGCAAGAGCTTTCAGGGCTAGCCCCTTTCGTGTGGGAGCAGTGGCTGGACGTTTCCAATTTGGGAGCTGGGCTCTGGCTGTGCCGGGAAGGAACGTCCACAGAGTGCTGTGGCTAGGAAGCTCAGAGGGCCAGGGCTTGTGGGGCTGTGGAAGGGCTGCCTAGGGAAGGTGAGGGCCAGCAAGAGCTTTCAGGGCTAGCCCCTTTCGTGTGGGAGCAGTGGCTGGACGTTTCCGATTTCGGAGCTGGGCTCTGGCTGTGCCGGGAAGGAACATCCCCACTGTGCTGTGGCTAGGAAGCTGAGAGGGCCAGGGCTTGTGGGGCTGTGGAAGGGCTGCCTAGGGAAGGTGAGGGCCAGCAAGAGCTTTCAGGGCTAGCCCCTTTCGTGTGGGAGCAGTGGCTGGACGTTTCCGATTTGGGAGCTGGGCTCTGGCTATGCCGAGAAGGAACGTCCGCAGAGTGCTGCGGCTAGGAAGCTGAGAGGGCCAGGGCTTGTGGGGCTGTGGAAGGGCTGCCTAGGGAAGGTGAGCGCCAGCAAGAGCTTTCAGGGCTAGCCCCTTTCGTGTGGGATCAGTGACTGGACATTTCCGATTTGGGAGCTGGGCTCTGGCTGTGCCGGGAATGTACGTCCCCACACTGCTGTGCCTAGGAAGCTCGGAGGGCCAGGGCTTGTGGGGCTGTGGAAGGGCTGCCTAGGGCAGGTGAGCGCCAGCAAGAGCTTTCAGGGCTAGCCCCTTTCGTGTGGGAGCAGTGGCTGGACGTTTCCGATTTGGGAGCTGGGCTCTGGCTGTGCCGGGAAGGAATATCCGCAGAGTACTGCGGCTAGGAAGCTGAGAGGGCCAGGGCTTGTGGGGCTGTGGAAGGGCTGCCTAGGGAAGGTGAGGGCCAGCAAGAGCTTTCAGGGCTAGCCCCTTTCATGTGGGAGCAGTGGCTGGACGTTTCCGATTTGGGAGCTGGGCTGTTGCTGTGCCGGGAAGGAACGTCCGCAGAGTACTGCGGCTAGGAAGCTGAGAGGGCCAGGACTTGTGGGGCTGTGGAAGGGCTGCCTAGGGAAGGTGAGGGCCAGCAAGAGCTTTCAGGGCTAGCCCCTTTCGTGTGGGAGCAGTGGCTGGACGTTTCCGATTTGGGAGCTGGGCTCTGGCTGTGCCGAGAAGGAACGTCCGCAGAGTGCTGTGGCTAGGAAGCTCAGAGGGCCAGGGCTTGTGGGGCTGTGGAAGGGCTGCCTAGGGAAGGTGAGGGCCAGCAAGAGCTTTCAGGGCTAGCCCCTTTCGTGTGGGAGCAGTGGCTGGACGTTTCCGATTTGGGAGCTGGGCTGTTGCTGTGCCGGGAAGGAACGTCTGCAGAGTACTGCGGCTAGGAAGCTGAGAGGGCCAGGGCTTGTGGGGCTGTGGAAGGGCTGCCTAGGGAAGGTGAGGGCCAGCAAGAGCTTTCAGGGCTAGCCCCTTTCATGTGGGAGCAGTGGCTGGACGTTTCCGATTTGGGAGCTGGGCTCTGGCTGTGCCGAGAAGGAACGTCCGCAGAGTACTGCGGCTAGGAAGCTGAGAGGGCCAGGGCTTGTGGGGCTGTGGAAGGGCTGCCTAGGGAAGGTGAGGGCCAGCAAGAGCTTTCAGGGCTAGCCCCTTTCGTGTGGGAGCAGTGGCTGGACATTTCCGATTTGGGAGCTGGGCTCTGGCTGTGCCGGGAATGTACGTCCCCACACTGCTGTTCCTAGGAAGCTCGGAGGGCCAGGGCTTGTGGGGCTGTGGAAGGGCTGCCTAGGGCAGGTGAGGGCCAGCAAGAGCTTTCAGGGCTAGCCCCTTTCGTGTGGGAGCAGTGGCTGGACGTTTCCGATTTGGGAGCTGGGCTGTTGCTGTGCCGGGAAGGAACGTCCGCAGAGTACTGCGGCTAGGAAGCTGAGAGGGCCAGGGCTTGTGGGGCTGTGGAAGGGCTGCCTAGGGAAGGTGAGGGCCAGCAAGAGCTTTCAGGGCTAGCCCCTTTCGTGTGGGAGCAGTGGCTGGACGTTTCCGATTTGGGAGCTGGGCTGTTGCTGTGCCGGGAAGGAACGTCCGCAGAGTACTGCGGCTAGGAAGCTGAGAGGGCCAGGGCTTGTGGGGCTGTGGAAGGGCTGCCTAGGGAAGGTGAGGGCCAGCAAGAGCTTTCAGGGCTAGCCCCTTTCGTGTGGGAGCAGTGGCTGGACGTTTCCGATTTGGGAGCTGGGCTCTGGCTGTGCCGAGAAGGAACGTCCGCAGAGTGCTGCGGCTAGGAAGCTCAGAGGGCCAGGGCTTGTGGGGCTGTGGAAGGGCTGCCTAGGGAAGGTGAGGGCCAGCAAGAGCTTTCAGGGCTAGCCCCTTTCGTGTGGGAGCAGTGGCTGGACGTTTCCGATTTGGGAGCTGGGCTCTGGCTGTGCCGGGAAGGAACGTCCGCAGAGTACTGCGGCTAGGAAGCTGAGAGGGCCAGGGCTTGTGGGGCTGTGGAAGGGCTGCCTTGGGAAGGTGAGGGCCAGCAAGAGCTTTCAGGGCTAGCCCCTTTCATGTGGGAGCAGTGGCTGGACGTTTCCGATTTGGGAGCTGGGCTCTGGCTGTGCCTGGAAGGAACATCCCCACTGTGCTGTGGCTAGGAAGCTCAGAGGGCCAGGGCTTGTGGGGCTGTGGAAGGGCTGCCTAGGGAAGGTGAGGGCCAGCAAGAGCTTTCAGGGCTAGCCCCTTTCGTGTGGGAGCAGTGGCTGGACATTTCCGATTTGGGAGCTGGGCTCTGGCTGTGCCGGGAAGGAACGTCCCCACACTGCTGTGCCTAGGAAGCTCGGAGGGCCAGGGCTTGTGGGGCTGTGGAAGGGCTGCCTAGGGAAGGTGAGGGCCAGCAAGAGCTTTCAGGGCTAGCCCCTTTCGTGTGGGAGCAGTGGCTGGACGTTTCCGATTTGGGAGCTGGGCTCTGGCTGTGCCGGGAAGGAACGTCCGCAGAGTACTGCGGCTAGGAAGCTGAGAGGGCCAGGGCTTGTGGGGCTGTGGAAGGGCTGCCTTGGGAAGGTGAGGGCCAGCAAGAGCTTTCAGGGCTAGCCCCTTTCGTGTGGGAGCAGTGGCTGGACGTTTCCGATTTGGGAGCTGGGCTCTGGCTGTGCCGGGAAGGAACGTCCCCACACTGCTGTGGCTAGGAAGCTCAGAGGGCCAGGGCTTGTGGGGCTGTGGAAGGGCTGCCTAGGGAAGGTGAGGGCCAGCAAGAGCTTTCAGGGCTAGCCCTTTTCGTGTGGGAGCAGTGGCTGGACGTTTCCGATTTGGGAGCTGGGCTCTGGCTATGCCGGGAAGGAACGTCCGCAGAGTACTGCGGCTAGGAAGCTGAGAGGGCCAGGGCTTGTGGGGCTGTGGAAGGGCTGCCTAGGGAAGGTGAGGGCCAGCAAGAGCTTTCAGGGCTAGCCCCTTTCGTGTGGGAGCAGTGGCTGGACGTTTCCGATTTGGGAGCTGGGCTCTGGCTGTGCCGGGAAGGAACGTCCCCACTGTGCTGCGGCTAGGAAGCTGAGAGGGCCAGGGCTTGTGGGGCTGTGGAAGGGCTGCCTTGGGAAGGTGAGGGCCAGCAAGAGCTTTCAGGGCTAGCCCCTTTCGTGTGGGAGCAGTGGCTGGACGTTTCCAATTTGGGAGCTGGGCTCTGGCTGTGCCGGGAAGGAACGTCCGCAGAGTGCTGTGGCTAGGAAGCTCAGAGGGCCAGGGCTTGTGGGGCTGTGGAAGGGCTGCCTAGGGAAGGTGAGGGCCAGCAAGAGCTTTCAGGGCTAGCCCCTTTCGTGTGGGAGCAGTGGCTGGACGTTTCCGATTTCGGAGCTGGGCTCTGGCTGTGCCGGGAAGGAACATCCCCACTGTGCTGTGGCTAGGAAGCTGAGAGGGCCAGGGCTTGTGGGGCTGTGGAAGGGCTGCCTAGGGAAGGTGAGGGCCAGCAAGAGCTTTCAGGGCTAGCCCCTTTCGTGTGGGAGCAGTGGCTGGACGTTTCCGATTTGGGAGCTGGGCTCTGGCTGTGCCGAGAAGGAACGTCCGCAGAGTGCTGCGGCTAGGAAGCTGAGAGGGCCAGGGCTTGTGGGCTGTGGAAGGGCTGCCTAGGGAAGGTGAGCGCCAGCAAGAGCTTTCAGGGCTAGCCCCTTTCGTGTGGGAGCAGTGGCTGGACGTTTCCGATTTGGGAGCTGGGCTCTGGCTGTGCCGGGAAGGAACGTCCCCACTGTGCTGCGGCTAGGAAGCTGAGAGGGCCAGGGCTTGTGGGGCTGTGGAAGGGCTGCCTTGGGAAGGTGAGCGCCAGCAAGAGCTTTCAGGGCTAGCCCCTTTCGTGTGGGAGCAGTGGCTGGACGTTTCCGATTTGGGAGCTGGGCTCTGGCTGTGCCGGGAAGGAACGTCCCCACTGTGCTGCGGCTAGGAAGCTGAGAGGGCCAGGGCTTGTGGGGCTGTGGAAGGGCTGCCTTGGGAAGGTGAGGGCCAGCAAGAGCTTTCAGGGCTAGCCCCTTTCGTGTGGGAGCAGTGGCTGGACGTTTCCGATTTGGGAGCTGGGCTCTGGCTGTGCCGGGAAGGAACGTCCCCACTGTGCTGCGGCTAGGAAGCTGAGAGGGCCAGGGCTTGTGGGGCTGTGGAAGGGCTGCCTTGGGAAGGTGAGGGCCAGCAAGAGCTTTCAGGGCTAGCCCCTTTCGTGTGGGAGCAGTGGCTGGACGTTTCCGATTTGGGAGCTGGGCTCTGGCTGTGCCGGGAAGGAACGTCCGCAGAGTGCTGTGGCTAGGAAGCTCAGAGGGCCAGGGCTTGTGGGGCTGTGGAAGGGCTGCCTAGGGAAGGTGAGGGCCAGCAAGAGCTTTCAGGGCTAGCCCCTTTCGTGTGGGAGCAGTGGCTGGACGTTTCCGATTTCGGAGCTGGGCTCTGGCTGTGCCGGGAAGGAACATCCCCACTGTGCTGCGGCTAGGAAGCTGAGAGGGCCAGGGCTTGTGGGGCTGTGGAAGGGCTGCCTAGGGAAGGTGAGGGCCAGCAAGAGCTTTCAGGGCTAGCCCCTTTCGTGTGGGAGCAGTGGCTGGACGTTTCCGATTTGGGAGCTGGGCTCTGGCTGTGCCGAGAAGGAACGTCCGCAGAGTGCTGCGGCTAGGAAGCTGAGAGGGCCAGGGCTTGTGGGCTGTGGAAGGGCTGCCTAGGGAAGGTGAGCGCCAGCAAGAGCTTTCAGGGCTAGCCCCTTTCGTGTGGGAGCAGTGGCTGGACGTTTCCGATTTGGGAGCTGGGCTCTGGCTGTGCCGGGAAGGAACGTCCCCACTGTGCTGCGGCTAGGAAGCTGAGAGGGCCAGGGCTTGTGGGGCTGTGGAAGGGCTGCCTTGGGAAGGTGAGCGCCAGCAAGAGCTTTCAGGGCTAGCCCCTTTCGTGTGGGAGCAGTGGCTGGACGTTTCCGATTTGGGAGCTGGGCTCTGGCTGTGCCGGGAAGGAACGTCCCCACTGTGCTGCGGCTAGGAAGCTGAGAGGGCCAGGGCTTGTGGGGCTGTGGAAGGGCTGCCTTGGGAAGGTGAGGGCCAGCAAGAGCTTTCAGGGCTAGCCCCTTTCGTGTGGGAGCAGTGGCTGGACGTTTCCGATTTGGGAGCTGGGCTCTGGCTGTGCCGGGAAGGAACGTCCGCAGAGTGCTGTGGCTAGGAAGCTGAGAGGGCCAGGGCTTGTGGGGCTGTGGAAGGGCTGCCTAGGGAAGGTGAGCGCCAGCAAGAGCTTTCAGGGCTAGCCCCTTTCGTGTGGGAGCAGTGGCTGGACGTTTCCGATTTGGGAGCTGGGCTGTTGCTGTGCCGGGAAGGAACGTCCGCAGAGTACTGCGGCTAGGAAGCTGAGAGGGCCAGGGCTTGTGGGGCTGTGGAAGGGCTGCCTAGGGAAGGTGAGGGCCAGCAAGAGCTTTCAGGGCTAGCCCCTTTCATGTGGGAGCAGTGGCTGGACATTTCCGATTTGGGAGCTGGGCTCTGGCTGTACCGGGAAGGAACGTCCGCAGAGTACTGCGGCTAGGAAGCTGAGAGGGCCAGGGCTTGTGGGGCTGTGGAAGAGCTGCCTAGGGAAGGTGAGGGCCAGCAAGAGCTTTCAGGGCTAGCCCCTTTCGTGTGGGAGCAGTGGCTGGATGTTTCCGATTTGGGAGCTGGGCTCTGGCTGTGCCGGGAAGGAACGTCCCCACTGTGCTGCGGCTAGGAAGCTGAGAGGGCCAGGGCTTGTGGGGCTGTGGAAGGGCTGCCTTGGGAAGGTGAGGGCCAGCAAGAGCTTTCAGGGCTAGCCCCTTTCGTGTGGGAGCAGTGGCTGGACGTTTCCAATTTGGGAGCTGGGCTCTGGCTGTGCCGGGAAGGAACGTCCACAGAGTGCTGTGGCTAGGAAGCTCAGAGGGCCAGGGCTTGTGGGGCTGTGGAAGGGCTGCCTAGGGAAGGTGAGGGCCAGCAAGAGCTTTCAGGGCTAGCCCCTTTCGTGTGGGAGCAGTGGCTGGACGTTTCCGATTTCGGAGCTGGGCTCTGGCTGTGCCGGGAAGGAACATCCCCACTGTGCTGTGGCTAGGAAGCTCGGAGGGCCAGGGCTTGTGGGGCTGTGGAAGGGCTGCCTAGGGCAGGTGAGCGCCAGAAAGAGCTTTCAGGGCTAGCCCCTTTCGTGTGGGAGCAGTGGCTGGACGTTTCCGATTTGGGAGCTGGGCTCTGGCTGTGCCGAGAAGGAACGTCCGCAGAGTACTGCGGCTAGGAAGCTGAGAGGGCCAGGGCTTGTGGGGCTGTGGAAGGGCTGCCTAGGGAAGGTGAGCGCCAGCAAGAGCTTTCAGGGCTAGCCCCTTTCGTGTGGGATCAGTGGCTGGACATTTCCGATTTGGGAGCTGGGCTCTGGCTGTGCCGGGAATGTACGTCCCCACACTGCTGTGCCTAGGAAGCTCGGAGGGCCAGGGCTTGTGGGGCTGTGGAAGGGCTGCCTTGGGCAGGTGAGCGCCAGCAAGAGCTTTCAGGGCTAGCCCCTTTCGTGTGGGAGCAGTGGCTGGACGTTTCCGATTTGGGAGCTGGGCTCTGGCTGTGCCGGGAAGGAATATCCGCAGAGTACTGCGGCTAGGAAGCTGAGAGGGCCAGGGCTTGTGGGGCTGTGGAAGGGCTGCCTAGGGAAGGTGAGGGCCAGCAAGAGCTTTCAGGGCTAGCCCCTTTCATGTGGGAGCAGTGGCTGGACGTTTCCGATTTGGGAGCTGGGCTGTTGCTGTGCCGGGAAGGAACGTCCGCAGAGTACTGCGGCTAGGAAGCTGAGAGGGCCAGGGCTTGTGGGGCTGTGGAAGGGCTGCCTAGGGAAGGTGAGGGCCAGCAAGAGCTTTGAGGGCTAGCCCCTTTCGTGTGGGAGCAGTGGCTGGACGTTTCCGATTTGGGAGCTGGGCTCTGGCTGTGCCGAGAAGGAACGTCCGCAGAGTGCTGTGGCTAGGAAGCTCAGAGGGCCAGGGCTTGTGGGGCTGTGGAAGGGCTGCCTAGGGAAGGTGAGGGCCAGCAAGAGCTTTCAGGGCTAGCCCCTTTCGTGTGGGAGCAGTGGCTGGACGTTTCCGATTTGGGAGCTGGGCTGTTGCTGTGCCGGGAAGGAACGTCCGCAGAGTACTGCGGCTAGGAAGCTGAGAGGGCCAGGGCTTGTGGGGCTGTGGAAGGGCTGCCTAGGGAAGGTGAGGGCCAGCAAGAGCTTTCAGGGCTAGCCCCTTTCGTGTGGGAGCAGTGGCTGGACGTTTCCGATTTGGGAGCTGGGCTCTGGCTGTGCCGAGAAGGAATGTCCGCAGAGTGCTGTGGCTAGGAAGCTCAGAGGGCCAGGGCTTGTGGGGCTGTGGAAGGGCTGCCTAGGGAAGGTGAGGGCCAGCAAGAGCTTTCAGGGCTAGCCCCTTTCGTGTGGGAGCAGTGGCTGGACGTTTCCGATTTGGGAGCTGGGCTCTGGCTGTGCCGGGAAGGAACGTCCGCAGAGTACTGCGGCTAGGAAGCTGAGAGGGCCAGGGCTTGTGGGGCTGTGGAAGGGCTGCCTTGGGAAGGTGAGGGCCAGCAAGAGCTTTCAGGGCTAGCCCCTTTCATGTGGGAGCAGTGGCTGGACGTTTCCGATTTGGGAGCTGGGCTCTGGCTGTGCCTGGAAGGAACATCCCCACTGTGCTGTGGCTAGGAAGCTCAGAGGGCCAGGGCTTGTGGGGCTGTGGAAGGGCTGCCTAGGGAAGGTGAGGGCCAGCAAGAGCTTTCAGGGCTAGCCCCTTTCGTGTGGGAGCAGTGGCTGGACGTTTCCGATTTGGGAGCTGGGCTCTGGCTGTGCCGGGAAGGAACGTCCCCACACTGCTGTGGCTAGGAAGCTCAGAGGGCCAGGGCTTGTGGGGCTGTGGAAGGGCTGCCTAGGGAAGGTGAGGGCCAGCAAGAGCTTTCAGGGCTAGCCCCTTTCGTGTGGGAGCAGTGGCTGGACGTTTCCGATTTGGGAGCTGGGCTCTGGCTGTGCCGGGAAGGAACGTCCGCAGAGTACTGCGGCTAGGAAGCTGAGAGGGCCAGGGCTTGTGGGGCTGTGGAAGGGCTGCCTAGGGAAGGTGAGGGCCAGCAAGAGCTTTCAGGGCTAGCCCCTTTCGTGTGGGAGCAGTGGCTGGACGTTTCCGATTTGGGAGCTGGGCTCTGGCTGTGCCGAGAAGGAACGTCCCCACTGTGCTGCGGCTAGGAAGCTGAGAGGGCCAGGGCTTGTGGGGCTGTGGAAGGGCTGCCTTGGGAAGGTGAGGGCCAGCAAGAGCTTTCAGGGCTAGCCCCTTTCGTGTGGGAGCAGTGGCTGGACGTTTCCAATTTGGGAGCTGGGCTCTGGCTGTGCCGGGAAGGAACGTCCGCAGAGTGCTGTGGCTAGGAAGCTCAGAGGGCCAGGGCTTGTGGGGCTGTGGAAGGGCTGCCTAGGGAAGGTGAGGGCCAGCAAGAGCTTTCAGGGCTAGCCCCTTTCGTGTGGGAGCAGTGGCTGGACGTTTCCGATTTCGGAGCTGGGCTCTGGCTGTGCCGGGAAGGAACATCCCCACTGTGCTGTGGCTAGGAAGCTGAGAGGGCCAGGGCTTGTGGGGCTGTGGAAGGGCTGCCTAGGGAAGGTGAGGGCCAGCAAGAGCTTTCAGGGCTAGCCCCTTTCATGTGGGAGCAGTGGCTGGACGTTTCCGATTTGGGAGCTGGGCTCTGGCTGTGCCGAGAAGGAACGTCCGCAGAGTGCTGCGGCTAGGAAGCTGAGAGGGCCAGGGCTTGTGGGGCTGTGGAAGGGCTGCCTAGGGAAGGTGAGCGCCAGCAAGAGCTTTCAGGGCTAGCCCCTTTCGTGTGGGAGCAGTGGCTGGACATTTCCGATTTGGGAGCTGGGCTCTGGCTGTGCCGGGAATGTACGTCCCCACACTGCTGTGCCTAGGAAGCTCGGAGGGCCAGGGCTTGTGGGGCTGTGGAAGGGCTGCCTAGGGAAGGTGAGCGCCAGCAAGAGCTTTCAGGGCTAGCCCCTTTCGTGTGGGAGCAGTGGCTGGACGTTTCCGATTTGGGAGCTGGGCTCTGGCTGTGCCGGGAAGGAATATCCGCAGAGTACTGCGGCTAGGAAGCTGAGAGGGCCAGGGCTTGTGGGGCTGTGGAAGGGCTGCCTAGGGAAGGTGAGGGCCAGCAAGAGCTTTCAGGGCTAGCCCCTTTCGTGTGGGAGCAGTGGCTGGACGTTTCCGATTTGGGAGCTGGGCTCTGGCTGTGCCGGGAAGGAATATCCGCAGAGTACTGCGGCTAGGAAGCTGAGAGGGCCAGGGCTTGTGGGGCTGTGGAAGGGCTGCCTAGGGAAGGTGAGGGCCAGCAAGAGCTTTCAGGGCTAGCCCCTTTCGTGTGGGAGCAGTGGCTGGACGTTTCCGATTTGGGAGCTGGGCTCTGGCTGTGCCGAGAAGGAACGTCCGCAGAGTGCTGTGGCTAGGAAGCTCAGAGGGCCAGGGCTTGTGGGGCTGTGGAAGGGCTGCCTAGGGAAGGTGAGGGCCAGCAAGAGCTTTCAGGGCTAGCCCCTTTCGTGTGGGAGCAGTGGCTGGACGTTTCCGATTTGGGAGCTGGGCTCTGGCTGTGCCGGGAAGGAACGTCCGCAGAGTACTGCGGCTAGGAAGCTGAGAGGGCCAGGGCTTGTGGGGCTGTGGAAGGGCTGCCTTGGGAAGGTGAGGGCCAGCAAGAGCTTTCAGGGCTAGCCCCTTTCATGTGGGAGCAGTGGCTGGACGTTTCCGATTTGGGAGCTGGGCTCTGGCTGTGCCTGGAAGGAACATCCCCACTGTGCTGTGGCTAGGAAGCTCGGAGGGCCAGGGCTTGTGGGGCTGTGGAAGGGCTGCCTAGGGAAGGTGAGGGCCAGCAAGAGCTTTCAGGGCTAGCCCCTTTCGTGTGGGAGCAGTGGCTGGACGTTTCCAATTTGGGAGCTGGGCTGTTGCTGTGCCGGGAAGGAACGTCCGCAGAGTACTGCGGCTAGGAAGCTGAGAGGGCCAGGGCTTGTGGGGCTGTGGAAGGGCTGCCTAGGGAAGGTGAGGGCCAGCAAGAGCTTTCAGGGCTAGCCCCTTTCGTGTGGGAGCAGTGGCTGGACATTTCCGATTTGGGAGCTGGGCTCTGGCTGTGCCGGGAAGGAACGTCCGCAGAGTACTGCGGCTAGGAAGCTGAGAGGGCCAGGACTTGTGGGGCTGTGGAAGGGCTGCCTAGGGAAGGTGAGGGCCAGCAAGAGCTTTCAGGGCTAGCCCCTTTCGTGTGGGAGCAGTGGCTGGACGTTTCCGATTTGGGAGCTGGGCTCTGGCTGTGCCGAGAAGGAACGTCCGCAGAGTACTGCGGCTAGGAAGCTGAGAGGGCCAGGGCTTGTGGGGCTGTGGAAGGGCTGCCTAGGGAAGGTGAGGGCCAGCAAGAGCTTTCAGGGCTAGCCCCTTTCGTGTGGGAGCAGTGGCTGGACGTTTCCGATTTGGGAGCTGGGCTCTGGCTGTGCCGGGAAGGAACGTCCGCAGAGTACTGCGGCTAGGAAGCTGAGAGGGCCAGGGCTTGTGGGGCTGTGGAAGGGCTGCCTAGGGAAGGTGAGGGCCAGCAAGAGCTTTCAGGGCTAGCCCCTTTCGTGTGGGAGCAGTGGCTGGACGTTTCCGATTTGGGAGCTGGGCTCTGGCTGTGCCGAGAAGGAACGTCCGCAGAGTGCTGTGGCTAGGAAGCTCAGAGGGCCAGGGCTTGTGGGGCTGTGGAAGGGCTGCCTAGGGAAGGTGAGGGCCAGCAAGAGCTTTCAGGGCTAGCCCCTTTCGTGTGGGAGCAGTGGCTGGACTTTTCCGATTTGGGAGCTGGGCTCTGGCTGTGCCGGGAAGGAACATCCCCACTGTGCTGTGGCTAGGAAGCTCAGAGGGCCAGGGCTTGTGGGGCTGTGGAAGGGCTGCCTAGGGAAGGTGAGGGCCAGCAAGAGCTTTCAGGGCTAGCCCCTTTCATGTGGGAGCAGTGGCTGGACATTTCCGATTTGGGAGCTGGGCTCTGGCTGTGCCGGGAAGGAACGTCCGCAGAGTACTGCGGCTAGGAAGCTGAGAGGGCCAGGGCTTGTGGGGCTGTGGAAGGGCTGCCTAAGGAAGGTGAGGGCCAGCAAGAGCTTTCAGGGCTAGCCCCTTTCATGTGGGAGCAGTGGCTGGACATTTCCGATTTGGGAGCTGGGCTCTGGCTGTACCGGGAAGGAACGTCCGCAGAGTACTGCGGC
Organism: Aptenodytes patagonicus; assembly: GCF_965638725.1. Classification (NCBI taxonomy): domain Eukaryota; kingdom Metazoa; phylum Chordata; class Aves; order Sphenisciformes; family Spheniscidae; genus Aptenodytes; species Aptenodytes patagonicus. The sequence continues at coordinate 1,338,136 of NW_027471997.1, read as the reverse complement.
TAGGAAGCTGAGAGGGCCAGGGCTTGTGGGGCTGTGGAAGAGCTGCCTAGGGAAGGTGAGGGCCAGCAAGAGCTTTCAGGGCTAGCCCCTTTCGTGTGGGAGCAGTGGCTGGACGTTTCCGATTTGGGAGCTGGGCTCTGGCTGTGCCGGGAAGGAACGTCCCCACTGTGCTGCGGCTAGGAAGCTGAGAGGGCCAGGGCTTGTGGGGCTGTGGAAGGGCTGCCTTGGGAAGGTGAGGGCCAGCAAGAGCTTTCAGGGCTAGCCCCTTTCGTGTGGGAGCAGTGGCTGGACGTTTCCAATTTGGGAGCTGGGCTCTGGCTGTGCCGGGAAGGAACGTCCGCAGAGTGCTGTGTCTAGGAAGCTCAGAGGGCCAGGGCTTGTGGGGCTGTGGAAGGGCTGCCTAGGGAAGGTGAGGGCCAGCAAGAGCTTTCAGGGCTAGCCCCTTTCGTGTGGGAGCAGTGGCTGGACGTTTCCGATTTCGGAGCTGGGCTCTGGCTGTGCCGGGAAGGAACATCCCCACTGTGCTGTGGCTAGGAAGCTGAGAGGGCCAGGGCTTGTGGGGCTGTGGAAGGGCTGCCTAGGGAAGGTGAGGGCCAGCAAGAGCTTTCAGGGCTAGCCCCTTTCGTGTGGGAGCAGTGGCTGGATGTTTCCGATTTGGGAGCTGGGCTCTGGCTGTGCCGAGAAGGAACGTCCGCAGAGTGCTGCGGCTAGGAAGCTGAGAGGGCCAGGGCTTGTGGGGCTGTGGAAGGGCTGCCTAGGGAAGGTGAGGGCCAGCAAGAGCTTTCAGGGCTAGCCCCTTTCGTGTGGGAGCAGTGGCTGGACATTTCCGATTTGGGAGCTGGGCTCTGGCTGTGCCGGGAATGTACGTCCCCACACTGCTGTGGCTAGGAAGGTCAGAGGGCCAGGGCTTGTGGGGCTGTGGAAGGGCTGCCTAGGGCAGGTGAGCGCCAGCAAGAGCTTTCAGGGCTAGCCCCTTTCGTGTGGGAGCAGTGGCTGGACGTTTCCGATTTGGGAGCTGGGCTCTGGCTGTGCCGGGAAGGAATATCCGCAGAGTACTGCGGCTAGGAAGCTGAGAGGGCCAGGGCTTGTGGGGCTGTGGAAGGGCTGCCTAGGGAAGGTGAGGGCCAGCAAGAGCTTTCAGGGCTAGCCCCTTTCGTGTGGGAGCAGTGGCTGGACGTTTCCGATTTGGGAGCTGGGCTCTGGCTGTGCCGAGAAGGAACGTCCGCAGAGTGCTGTGGCTAGGAAGCTCAGAGGGCCAGGGCTTGTGGGGCTGTGGAAGGGCTGCCTAGGGAAGGTGAGGGCCAGCAAGAGCTTTCAGGGCTAGCCCCTTTCGTGTGGGAGCAGTGGCTGGACGTTTCCGATTTGGGAGCTGGGCTCTGGCTGTGCCGAGAAGGAACGTCCGCAGAGTGCTGTGGCTAGGAAGCTCAGAGGGCCAGGGCTTGTGGGGCTGTGGAAGGGCTGCCTAAGGAAGGTGAGGGCCAGCAAGAGCTTTCAGGGCTAGCCCCTTTCGTGTGGGAGCAGTGGCTGGACTTTTCCGATTTGGGAGCTGGGCTCTGGCTGTGCCGGGAAGGAACATCCCCACTGTGCTGTGGCTAGGAAGCTGAGAGGGCCAGGGCTTGTGGGGCTGTGGAAGGGCTGCCTAGGGAAGGTGAGGGCCAGCAAGAGCTTTCAGGGCTAGCCCCTTTCGTGTGGGAGCAGTGGCTGGACATTTCCGATTTGGGAGCTGGGCTCTGGCTGTGCCGGGAAGGAACGTCCGCAGAGTACTGCGGCTAGGAAGCTGAGAGGGCCAGGGCTTGTGGGGCTGTGGAAGGGCTGCCTAAGGAAGGTGAGGGCCAGCAAGAGCTTTCAGGGCTAGCCCCTTTCATGTGGGAGCAGTGGCTGGACATTTCCGATTTGGGAGCTGGGCTCTGGCTGTACCGGGAAGGAACGTCCGCAGAGTACTGCGGCTAGGAAGCTGAGAGGGCCAGGGCTTGTGGGGCTGTGGAAGAGCTGCCTAGGGAAGGTGAGGGCCAGCAAGAGCTTTCAGGGCTAGCCCCTTTCGTGTGGGAGCAGTGGCTGGACGTTTCCGATTTGGGAGCTGGGCTCTGGCTGTGCCGGGAAGGAACGTCCCCACTGTGCTGCGGCTAGGAAGCTGAGAGGGCCAGGGCTTGTGGGGCTGTGGAAGGGCTGCCTTGGGAAGGTGAGGGCCAGCAAGAGCTTTCAGGGCTAGCCCCTTTCGTGTGGGAGCAGTGGCTGGACGTTTCCAATTTGGGAGCTGGGCTCTGGCTGTGCCGGGAAGGAACGTCCGCAGAGTGCTGTGGCTAGGAAGCTCAGAGGGCCAGGGCTTGTGGGGCTGTGGAAGGGCTGCCTAGGGAAGGTGAGGGCCAGCAAGAGCTTTCAGGGCTAGCCCCTTTCGTGTGGGAGCAGTGGCTGGACGTTTCCGATTTCGGAGCTGGGCTCTGGCTGTGCCGGGAAGGAACGTCCGCAGAGTGCTGTGGCTAGGAAGCTGAGAGGGCCAGGGCTTGTGGGGCTGTGGAAGGGCTGCCTAGGGAAGGTGAGGGCCAGCAAGAGCTTTCAGGGCTAGCCCCTTTCGTGTGGGAGCAGTGGCTGGACGTTTCCGATTTGGGAGCTGGGCTCTGGCTGTGCCGAGAAGGAACGTCCGCAGAGTGCTGCGGCTAGGAAGCTGAGAGGGCCAGGGCTTGTGGGGCTGTGGAAGGGCTGCCTAGGGAAGGTGAGCGCCAGCAAGAGCTTTCAGGGCTAGCCCCTTTCGTGTGGGAGCAGTGGCTGGACATTTCCGATTTGGGAGCTGGGCTCTGGCTGTGCCGGGAAGGAACGTCCGCAGAGTACTGCGGCTAGGAAGCTGAGAGGGCCAGGGCTTGTGGGGCTGTGGAAGGGCTGCCTAGGGCAGGTGAGCGCCAGCAAGAGCTTTCAGGGCTAGCCCCTTTCGTGTGGGAGCAGTGGCTGGACATTTCCGATTTGGGAGCTGGGCTCTGGCTGTGCCGGGAAGGAATATCCGCAGAGTACTGCGGCTAGGAAGCTGAGAGGGCCAGGGCTTGTGGGGCTGTGGAAGGGCTGCCTAGGGAAGGTGAGGGCCAGCAAGAGCTTTCAGGGCTAGCCCCTTTCGTGTGGGAGCAGTGGCTGGACGTTTCCGATTTGGGAGCTGGGCTGTTGCTGTGCCGGGAAGGAACGTCCGCAGAGTACTGCGGCTAGGAAGCTGAGAGGGCCAGGGCTTGTGGGGCTGTGGAAGGGCTGCCTAGGGAAGGTGAGGGCCAGCAAGAGCTTTCAGGGCTAGCCCCTTTCGTGTGGGAGCAGTGGCTGGACGTTTCCGATTTGGGAGCTGGGCTGTTGCTGTGCCGAGAAGGAACGTCCGCAGAGTGCTGCGGCTAGGAAGCTCAGAGGGCCAGGGCTTGTGGGGCTGTGGAAGGGCTGCCTAGGGAAGGTGAGGGCCAGCAAGAGCTTTCAGGGCTAGCCCCTTTCGTGTGGGAGCAGTGGCTGGACGTTTCCGATTTGGGAGCTGGGCTCTGGCTGTGCCGGGAAGGAACGTCCGCAGAGTACTGCGGCTAGGAAGCTCAGAGGGCCAGGGCTTGTGGGGCTGTGGAAGGGCTGCCTTGGGAAGGTGAGGGCCAGCAAGAGCTTTCAGGGCTAGCCCCTTTCATGTGGGAGCAGTGGCTGGACGTTTCCGATTTGGGAGCTGGGCTCTGGCTGTGCCTGGAAGGAACATCCCCACTGTGCTGTGGCTAGGAAGCTCGGAGGGCCAGGGCTTGTGGGGCTGTGGAAGGGCTGCCTAGGGAAGGTGAGGGCCAGCAAGAGCTTTCAGGGCTAGCCCCTTTCGTGTGGGAGCAGTGGCTGGACGTTTCCGATTTGGGAGCTGGGCTCTGGCTGTGCCGGGAAGGAACGTCCCCACACTGCTGTGCCTAGGAAGCTCGGAGGGCCAGGGCTTGTGGGGCTGTGGAAGGGCTGCCTAGGGAAGGTGTGGGCCAGCAAGAGCTTTCAGGGCTAGCCCCTTTCGTGTGGGAGCAGTGGCTGGACGTTTCCGATTTGGGAGCTGGGCTCTGGCTGTGCCGGGAAGGAACGTCCGCAGAGTACTGCGGCTAGGAAGCTGAGAGGGCCAGGGCTTGTGGGGCTGTGGAAGGGCTGCCTTGGGAAGGTGAGGGCCAGCAAGAGCTTTCAGGGCTAGCCCCTTTCATGTGGGAGCAGTGGCTGGACATTTCCGATTTGGGAGCTGGGCTCTGGCTGTGCCTGGAAGGAACATCCCCACTGTGCTGTGGCTAGGAAGCTCGGAGGGCCAGGGCTTGTGGGGCTGTGGAAGGGCTGCCTAGGGAAGGTGAGGGCCAGCAAGAGCTTTCAGGGCTAGCCCCTTTCGTGTGGGAGCAGTGGCTGGACGTTTCCGATTTGGGAGCTGGGCTCTGGCTGTGCCGGGAAGGAACGTCCCCACACTGCTGTGCTAGGAAGCTCGGAGGGCCAGGGCTTGTGGGGCTGTGGAAGGGCTGCCTAGGGAAGGTGAGGGCCAGCAAGAGCTTTCAGGGCTAGCCCCTTTCGTGTGGGAGCAGTGGCTGGACGTTTCCGATTTGGGAGCTGGGCTCTGGCTGTGCCGAGAAGGAACGTCCGCAGAGTGCTGTGGCTAGGAAGCTCAGAGGGCCAGGGCTTGTGGGGCTGTGGAAGGGCTGCCTAGGGAAGGTGAGGGCCAGCAAGAGCTTTCAGGGCTAGCCCCTTTCGTGTGGGAGCAGTGGCTGGACATTTCTGATTTGGGAGCTGGGCTCTGGCTGTGCCGGGAAGGAACATCCCCACTGTGCTGTGGCTAGGAAGCTCAGAGGGCCAGGGCTTGTGGGGCTGTGGAAGGGCTGCCTAGGGCAGGTGAGCGCCAGAAAGAGCTTTCAGGGCTAGCCCCTTTCGTGTGGGAGCAGTGGCTGGACGTTTCCGATTTGGGAGCTGGGCTCTGGCTGTGCCGGGAAGGAACGTCCCCACTGTGCTGTGGCTAGGAAGCTCAGAGGGCCAGGGCTTGTGGGGCTGTGGAAGGGCTGCCTAGGGAAGGTGAGGGCCAGCAAGAGCTTTCAGGGCTAGCCCCTTTCATGTGGGAGCAGTGGCTGGACATTTCCGATTTAGGAGCTGGGCTCTGGCTGTGCCGGGAAGGAACGTCCGCAGAGTACTGCGGCTAGGAAGCTGAGAGGGCCAGGGCTTGTGGGGCTGTGGAAGGGCTGCCTAGGGAAGGTGAGGGCCAGCAAGAGCTTTCAGGGCTAGCCCCTTTCGTGTGGGAGCAGTGGCTGGACGTTTCCGATTTGGGAGCTGGGCTCTGGCTGTGCCGGGAAGGAACGTCCGCAGAGTACTGCGGCTAGGAAGCTGAGAGGGCCAGGGCTTGTGGGGCTGTGGAAGGGCTGCCTTGGGAAGGTGAGGGCCAGCAAGAGCTTTCAGGGCTAGCCCCTTTCATGTGGGAGCAGTGGCTGGACGTTTCCGATTTGGGAGCTGGGCTCTGGCTGTGCCTGGAAGGAACATCGCCACTGTGCTGTGGCTAGGAAGCTCGGAGGGCCAGGGCTTGTGGGGCTGTGGAAGGGCTGCCTAGGGAAGGTGAGGGCCAGCAAGAGCTTTCAGGGCTAGCCCCTTTCGTGTGGGAGCAGTGGCTGGACGTTTCCGATTTGGGAGCTGGGCTCTGGCTGTGCCGGGAAGGAACGTCCCCACACTGCTGTGCCTAGGAAGCTCGGAGGGCCAGGGCTTGTGGGGCTGTGGAAGGGCTGCCTTGGGAAGGTGAGGGCCAGCAAGAGCTTTCAGGGCTAGCCCCTTTCATGTGGGAGCAGTGGCTGGACGTTTCCGATTTGGGAGCTGGGCTCTGGCTGTGCCGGGAAGGAACATCCCCACTGTGCTGTGGCTAGGAAGCTCGGAGGGCCAGGGCTTGTGGGGCTGTGGAAGGGCTGCCTAGGGAAGGTGAGGGCCAGCAAGAGCTTTCAGGGCTAGCCCCTTTCGTGTGGGAGCAGTGGCTGGACGTTTCCGATTTGGGAGCTGGGCTCTGGCTGTGCCGGGAAGGAACGTCCCCACACTGCTGTGCCTAGGAAGCTCGGAGGGCCAGGGCTTGTGGGGCTGTGGAAGGGCTGCCTAGGGAAGGTGAGGGCCAGCAAGAGCTTTCAGGGCTAGCCCCTTTCGTGTGGGAGCAGTGGCTGGACGTTTCCGATTTGGGAGCTGGGCTCTGGCTGTGCCGGGAAGGAACGTCCGCAGAGTACTGCGGCTAGGAAGCTGAGAGGGCCAGGGCTTGTGGGGCTGTGGAAGAGCTGCCTAGGGAAGGTGAGGGCCAGCAAGAGCTTTCAGGGCTAGCCCCTTTCGTGTGGGAGCAGTGGCTGGACGTTTCCGATTTGGGAGCTGGGCTCTGGCTGTGCCGGGAAGGAACGTCCCCACTGTGCTGCGGCTAGGAAGCTGAGAGGGCCAGGGCTTGTGGGGCTGTGGAAGGGCTGCCTTGGGAAGGTGAGGGCCAGCAAGAGCTTTCAGGGCTAGCCCCTTTCGTGTGGGAGCAGTGGCTGGACGTTTCCAATTTGGGAGCTGGGCTCTGGCTGTGCCGGGAAGGAACGTCCGCAGAGTGCTGTGGCTAGGAAGCTCAGAGGGCCAGGGCTTGTGGGGCTGTGGAAGGGCTGCCTAGGGAAGGTGAGGGCCAGCAAGAGCTTTCAGGGCTAGCCCCTTTCGTGTGGGAGCAGTGGCTGGACGTTTCCGATTTCGGAGCTGGGCTCTGGCTGTGCCGGGAAGGAACGTCCGCAGAGTGCTGTGGCTAGGAAGCTGAGAGGGCCAGGGCTTGTGGGGCTGTGGAAGGGCTGCCTAGGGAAGGTGAGGGCCAGCAAGAGCTTTCAGGGCTAGCCCCTTTCGTGTGGGAGCAGTGGCTGGACGTTTCCGATTTGGGAGCTGGGCTCTGGCTGTGCCGAGAAGGAACGTCCGCAGAGTGCTGCGGCTAGGAAGCTGAGAGGGCCAGGGCTTGTGGGGCTGTGGAAGGGCTGCCTAGGGAAGGTGAGCGCCAGCAAGAGCTTTCAGGGCTAGCCCCTTTCGTGTGGGAGCAGTGGCTGGACATTTCCGATTTGGGAGCTGGGCTCTGGCTGTGCCGGGAAGGAACGTCCGCAGAGTACTGCGGCTAGGAAGCTGAGAGGGCCAGGGCTTGTGGGGCTGTGGAAGGGCTGCCTAGGGCAGGTGAGCGCCAGCAAGAGCTTTCAGGGCTAGCCCCTTTCGTGTGGGAGCAGTGGCTGGACATTTCCGATTTGGGAGCTGGGCTCTGGCTGTGCCGGGAAGGAATATCCGCAGAGTACTGCGGCTAGGAAGCTGAGAGGGCCAGGGCTTGTGGGGCTGTGGAAGGGCTGCCTAGGGAAGGTGAGGGCCAGCAAGAGCTTTCAGGGCTAGCCCCTTTCGTGTGGGAGCAGTGGCTGGACGTTTCCGATTTGGGAGCTGGGCTGTTGCTGTGCCGGGAAGGAACGTCCGCAGAGTACTGCGGCTAGGAAGCTGAGAGGGCCAGGGCTTGTGGGGCTGTGGAAGGGCTGCCTAGGGAAGGTGAGGGCCAGCAAGAGCTTTCAGGGCTAGCCCCTTTCGTGTGGGAGCAGTGGCTGGACGTTTCCGATTTGGGAGCTGGGCTGTTGCTGTGCCGAGAAGGAACGTCCGCAGAGTGCTGCGGCTAGGAAGCTCAGAGGGCCAGGGCTTGTGGGGCTGTGGAAGGGCTGCCTAGGGAAGGTGAGGGCCAGCAAGAGCTTTCAGGGCTAGCCCCTTTCGTGTGGGAGCAGTGGCTGGACGTTTCCGATTTGGGAGCTGGGCTCTGGCTGTGCCGGGAAGGAACGTCCGCAGAGTACTGCGGCTAGGAAGCTCAGAGGGCCAGGGCTTGTGGGGCTGTGGAAGGGCTGCCTTGGGAAGGTGAGGGCCAGCAAGAGCTTTCAGGGCTAGCCCCTTTCATGTGGGAGCAGTGGCTGGACGTTTCCGATTTGGGAGCTGGGCTCTGGCTGTGCCTGGAAGGAACATCCCCACTGTGCTGTGGCTAGGAAGCTCGGAGGGCCAGGGCTTGTGGGGCTGTGGAAGGGCTGCCTAGGGAAGGTGAGGGCCAGCAAGAGCTTTCAGGGCTAGCCCCTTTCGTGTGGGAGCAGTGGCTGGACGTTTCCGATTTGGGAGCTGGGCTCTGGCTGTGCCGGGAAGGAACGTCCCCACACTGCTGTGCCTAGGAAGCTCGGAGGGCCAGGGCTTGTGGGGCTGTGGAAGGGCTGCCTAGGGAAGGTGTGGGCCAGCAAGAGCTTTCAGGGCTAGCCCCTTTCGTGTGGGAGCAGTGGCTGGACGTTTCCGATTTGGGAGCTGGGCTCTGGCTGTGCCGGGAAGGAACGTCCGCAGAGTACTGCGGCTAGGAAGCTGAGAGGGCCAGGGCTTGTGGGGCTGTGGAAGGGCTGCCTTGGGAAGGTGAGGGCCAGCAAGAGCTTTCAGGGCTAGCCCCTTTCATGTGGGAGCAGTGGCTGGACATTTCCGATTTGGGAGCTGGGCTCTGGCTGTGCCTGGAAGGAACATCCCCACTGTGCTGTGGCTAGGAAGCTCGGAGGGCCAGGGCTTGTGGGGCTGTGGAAGGGCTGCCTAGGGAAGGTGAGGGCCAGCAAGAGCTTTCAGGGCTAGCCCCTTTCGTGTGGGAGCAGTGGCTGGACGTTTCCGATTTGGGAGCTGGGCTCTGGCTGTGCCGGGAAGGAACGTCCCCACACTGCTGTGCTAGGAAGCTCGGAGGGCCAGGGCTTGTGGGGCTGTGGAAGGGCTGCCTAGGGAAGGTGAGGGCCAGCAAGAGCTTTCAGGGCTAGCCCCTTTCGTGTGGGAGCAGTGGCTGGACGTTTCCGATTTGGGAGCTGGGCTCTGGCTGTGCCGAGAAGGAACGTCCGCAGAGTTCTGTGGCTAGGAAGCTGAGAGGGCCAGGGCTTGTGGGGCTGTGGAAGGGCTGCCTAGGGAAGGTGAGGGCCAGCAAGAGCTTTCAGGGCTAGCCCCTTTCGTGTGGGAGCAGTGGCTGGACATTTCTGATTTGGGAGCTGGGCTCTGGCTGTGCCGGGAAGGAACATCCCCACTGTGCTGTGGCTAGGAAGCTCAGAGGGCCAGGGCTTGTGGGGCTGTGTAAGGGCTGCCTAGGGCAGGTGAGCGCCAGAAAGAGCTTTCAGGGCTAGCCCCTTTCGTGTGGGAGCAGTGGCTGGACGTTTCCGATTTGGGAGCTGGGCTCTGGCTGTGCCGGGAAGGAACGTCCCCACTGTGCTGTGGCTAGGAAGCTCAGAGGGCCAGGGCTTGTGGGGCTGTGGAAGGGCTGCCTAGGGAAGGTGAGGGCCAGCAAGAGCTTTCAGGGCTAGCCCCTTTCATGTGGGAGCAGTGGCTGGACATTTCCGATTTAGGAGCTGGGCTCTGGCTGTGCCGGGAAGGAACGTCCGCAGAGTACTGCGGCTAGGAAGCTGAGAGGGCCAGGGCTTGTGGGGCTGTGGAAGGGCTGCCTAGGGAAGGTGAGGGCCAGCAAGAGCTTTCAGGGCTAGCCCCTTTCGTGTGGGAGCAGTGGCTGGACGTTTCCGATTTGGGAGCTGGGCTCTGGCTGTGCCGGGAAGGAACGTCCGCAGAGTACTGCGGCTAGGAAGCTGAGAGGGCCAGGGCTTGTGGGGCTGTGGAAGGGCTGCCTTGGGAAGGTGAGGGCCAGCAAGAGCTTTCAGGGCTAGCCCCTTTCATGTGGGAGCAGTGGCTGGACGTTTCCGATTTGGGAGCTGGGCTCTGGCTGTGCCTGGAAGGAACATCGCCACTGTGCTGTGGCTAGGAAGCTCGGAGGGCCAGGGCTTGTGGGGCTGTGGAAGGGCTGCCTAGGGAAGGTGAGGGCCAGCAAGAGCTTTCAGGGCTAGCCCCTTTCGTGTGGGAGCAGTGGCTGGACGTTTCCGATTTGGGAGCTGGGCTCTGGCTGTGCCGGGAAGGAACGTCCCCACACTGCTGTGCCTAGGAAGCTCGGAGGGCCAGGGCTTGTGGGGCTGTGGAAGGGCTGCCTTGGGAAGGTGAGGGCCAGCAAGAGCTTTCAGGGCTAGCCCCTTTCATGTGGGAGCAGTGGCTGGACGTTTCCGATTTGGGAGCTGGGCTCTGGCTGTGCCGGGAAGGAACATCCCCACTGTGCTGTGGCTAGGAAGCTCGGAGGGCCAGGGCTTGTGGGGCTGTGGAAGGGCTGCCTAGGGAAGGTGAGGGCCAGCAAGAGCTTTCAGGGCTAGCCCCTTTCGTGTGGGAGCAGTGGCTGGACGTTTCCGATTTGGGAGCTGGGCTCTGGCTGTGCCGGGAAGGAACGTCCCCACACTGCTGTGCCTAGGAAGCTCGGAGGGCCAGGGCTTGTGGGGCTGTGGAAGGGCTGCCTAGGGAAGGTGAGGGCCAGCAAGAGCTTTCAGGGCTAGCCCCTTTCGTGTGGGAGCAGTGGCTGGACGTTTCCGATTTGGGAGCTGGGCTCTGGCTGTGCCGGGAAGGAACGTCCGCAGAGTACTGCGGCTAGGAAGCTGAGAGGGCCAGGGCTTGTGGGGCTGTGGAAGGGCTGCCTTGGGAAGGTGAGGGCCAGCAAGAGCTTTCAGGGCTAGCCCCTTTCATGTGGGAGCAGTGGCTGGACGTTTCCGATTTGGGAGCTGGGCTCTGGCTGTGCCTGGAAGGAACATCCCCACTGTGCTGTGGCTAGGAAGCTCGGAGGGCCAGGGCTTGTGGGGCTGTGGAAGGGCTGCCTAGGGAAGGTGAGGGCCAGCAAGAGCTTTCAGGGCTAGCCCCTTTCGTGTGGGAGCAGTGGCTGGACGTTTCCGATTTGGGAGCTGGGCTCTGGCTGTGCCGGGAAGGAACGTCCCCACACTGCTGTGCTAGGAAGCTCGGAGGGCCAGGGCTTGTGGGGCTGTGGAAGGGCTGCCTAGGGAAGGTGAGGGCCAGCAAGAGCTTTCAGGGCTAGCCCCTTTCGTGTGGGAGCAGTGGCTGGACGTTTCCGATTTGGGAGCTGGGCTCTGGCTGTGCCGGGAAGGAACGTCCGCAGAGTGCTGTGGCTAGGAAGCTCAGAGGGCCAGGGCTTGTGGGGCTGTGGAAGGGCTGCCTAGGGAAGGTGAGGGCCAGCAAGAGCTTTCAGGGCTAGCCCCTTTCGTGTGGGAGCAGTGGCTGGACATTTCTGATTTGGGAGCTGGGCTCTGGCTGTGCCGGGAAGGAACATCCCCACTGTGCTGTGGCTAGGAAGCTCAGAGGGCCAGGGCTTGTGGGGCTGTGGAAGGGCTGCCTAGGGCAGGTGAGCGCCAGAAAGAGCTTTCAGGGCTAGCCCCTTTCGTGTGGGAGCAGTGGCTGGACGTTTCCGATTTGGGAGCTGGGCTCTGGCTGTGCCGGGAAGGAACGTCCCCACTGTGCTGTGGCTAGGAAGCTCAGAGGGCCAGGGCTTGTGGGGCTGTGGAAGGGCTGCCTAGGGAAGGTGAGGGCCAGCAAGAGCTTTCAGGGCTAGCCCCTTTCATGTGGGAGCAGTGGCTGGACATTTCCGATTTAGGAGCTGGGCTCTGGCTGTGCCGGGAAGGAACGTCCGCAGAGTACTGCGGCTAGGAAGCTGAGAGGGCCAGGGCTTGTGGGGCTGTGGAAGGGCTGCCTAGGGAAGGTGAGGGCCAGCAAGAGCTTTCAGGGCTAGCCCCTTTCGTGTGGGAGCAGTGGCTGGACGTTTCCGATTTGGGAGCTGGGCTCTGGCTGTGCCGGGAAGGAACGTCCGCAGAGTACTGCGGCTAGGAAGCTGAGAGGGCCAGGGCTTGTGGGGCTGTGGAAGGGCTGCCTTGGGAAGGTGAGGGCCAGCAAGAGCTTTCAGGGCTAGCCCCTTTCATGTGGGAGCAGTGGCTGGACGTTTCCGATTTGGGAGCTGGGCTCTGGCTGTGGCTGGAAGGAACGTCCCCACACTGCTGTGCCTAGGAAGCTCGGAGGGCCAGGGCTTGTGGGGCTGTGGAAGGGCTGCCTTGGGAAGGTGAGGGCCAGCAAGAGCTTTCAGGGCTAGCCCCTTTCATGTGGGAGCAGTGGCTGGACGTTTCCGATTTGGGAGCTGGGCTCTGGCTGTGCCGGGAAGGAACATCCCCACTGTGCTGTGGCTAGGAAGCTCGGAGGGCCAGGGCTTGTGGGGCTGTGGAAGGGCTGCCTAGGGAAGGTGAGGGCCAGCAAGAGCTTTCAGGGCTAGCCCCTTTCGTGTGGGAGCAGTGGCTGGACGTTTCCGATTTGGGAGCTGGGCTCTGGCTGTGCCGGGAAGGAACGTCCCCACACTGCTGTGCCTAGGAAGCTCGGAGGGCCAGGGCTTGTGGGGCTGTGGAAGGGCTGCCTAGGGAAGGTGAGGGCCAGCAAGAGCTTTCAGGGCTAGCCCCTTTCGTGTGGGAGCAGTGGCTGGACGTTTCCGATTTGGGAGCTGGGCTCTGGCTGTGCCGAAAAGGAACGTCCGCAGAGTGCTGTGGCTAGGAAGCTCAGAGGGCCAGGGCTTGTGGGGCTGTGGAAGGGCTGCCTAGGGCAGGTGAGCGCCAGAAAGAGCTTTCAGGGCTAGCCCCTTTCGTGTGGGAGCAGTGGCTGGACGTTTCCGATTTGGGAGCTGGGCTCTGGCTGTGCCGGGAAGGAACGTCCCCACTGTGCTGTGGCTAGGAAGCTCAGAGGGCCAGGGCTTGTGGGGCTGTGGAAGGGCTGCCTAGGGAAGGTGAGGGCCAGCAAGAGCTTTCAGGGCTAGCCCCTTTCATGTGGGAGCAGTGGCTGGACATTTCCGATTTAGGAGCTGGGCTCTGGCTGTGCCGGGAAGGAACGTCCGCAGAGTACTGCGGCTAGGAAGCTGAGAGGGCCAGGGCTTGTGGGGCTGTGGAAGGCTGCCTAAGGAAGGTGAGGGCCAGCAAGAGCTTTCAGGGCTAGCCCCTTTCATGTGGGAGCAGTGGCTGGACGTTTCCGATTTGGGAGCTGGGCTCTGGCTGTGCCGGGAAGGAACATCCCCACTGTGCTGTGGCTAGGAAGCTCGGAGGGCCAGGGCTTGTGGGGCTGTGGAAGGGCTGCCTAGGGAAGGTGAGGGCCAGCAAGAGCTTTCAGGGCTAGCCCCTTTCGTGTGGGAGCAGTGGCTGGACGTTTCCGATTTGGGAGCTGGGCTCTGGCTGTGCCGGGAAGGAACGTCCCCACACTGCTGTGCCTAGGAAGCTCGGAGGGCCAGGGCTTGTGGGGCTGTGGAAGGGCTGCCTAGGGAAGGTGAGGGCCAGCAAGAGCTTTCAGGGCTAGCCCCTTTCGTGTGGGAGCAGTGGCTGGACGTTTCCGATTTGGGAGCTGGGCTCTGGCTGTGCCGAAAAGGAACGTCCGCAGAGTGCTGTGGCTAGGAAGCTCAGAGGGCCAGGGCTTGTGGGGCTGTGGAAGGGCTGCCTAGGGCAGGTGAGCGCCAGAAAGAGCTTTCAGGGCTAGCCCCTTTCGTGTGGGAGCAGTGGCTGGACGTTTCCGATTTGGGAGCTGGGCTCTGGCTGTGCCGGGAAGGAACGTCCCCACTGTGCTGTGGCTAGGAAGCTCAGAGGGCCAGGGCTTGTGGGGCTGTGGAAGGGCTGCCTAGGGAAGGTGAGGGCCAGCAAGAGCTTTCAGGGCTAGCCCCTTTCATGTGGGAGCAGTGGCTGGACATTTCCGATTTAGGAGCTGGGCTCTGGCTGTGCCGGGAAGGAACGTCCGCAGAGTACTGCGGCTAGGAAGCTGAGAGGGCCAGGGCTTGTGGGGCTGTGGAAGGCTGCCTAAGGAAGGTGAGGGCCAGCAAGAGCTTTCAGGGCTAGCCCCTTTCATATGGGAGCAGTGGCTGGACATTTCCGATTTGGGAGCTGGGCTCTGGCTGTGCCGCGAAAGAACGTCCCCACTGTGCTGTGGCTAGGAAGCTGAGAGAGACAGGGCTTGTGGGGCTGTGGAAGGGCTGCCTAGGGAAGGTGAGGGCCAGCAAGAGCTTTCAGGGCTAGCCCCTTTCGTGTGAGAGCAGTGGCTGGACGTTTCCGATTTGGGAGCTGGGCTCTGGCTGTGCCGCGAAAGAACGTCCCCACTGTGCTGTGGCTAGGAAGCTGAGAGGGCCAGGGCTTGTGGGGCTGTGGAAGGGCTGCCTAGGGAAGGTGAGCGCCAGCAAGAGCTTTCAGGGCTAGCCCCTTTCATGTAGGAGCAGTGGCTGGACGTTTCCGATTTGGGAGCTGGGCTCTGGCTGTGCCTAGAAGGAACGTCCGCAGAGTGCTGTGTCTAGGAAGCTCAGAGGGCCAGGGCTTGTGGGGCTGTGGAAGGGCTGCCTAGGGAAGGTGAGGGCCAGCAAGAGCTTTCAGGGCTAGCCCCTTTCGTGTGGGAGCAGTGGCTGGACGTTTCCGATTTGGGAGCTGGGCTCTGGCTGTGCCGGGAAGGAACGTCCCCACACTGCTGTGCCTAGGAAGCTCGGAGGGCCAGGGCTTGTGGGGCTGTGGAAGGGCTGCCTAGGGAAGGTGAGGGCCAGCAAGAGCTTTCAGGGCTAGCCCCTTTCGTGTGGGAGCAGTGGCTGGACGTTTCCGATTTGGGAGCTGGGCTCTGGCTGTGCCGAAAAGGAACGTCCGCAGAGTGCTGTGGCTAGGAAGCTCAGAGGGCCAGGGCTTGTGGGGCTGTGGAAGGGCTGCCTAGGGCAGGTGAGCGCCAGAAAGAGCTTTCAGGGCTAGCCCCTTTCGTGTGGGAGCAGTGGCTGGACGTTTCCGATTTGGGAGCTGGGCTCTGGCTGTGCCGGGAAGGAACGTCCCCACTGTGCTGTGGCTAGGAAGCTCAGAGGGCCAGGGCTTGTGGGGCTGTGGAAGGGCTGCCTAGGGAAGGTGAGGGCCAGCAAGAGCTTTCAGGGCTAGCCCCTTTCATGTGGGAGCAGTGGCTGGACATTTCCGATTTAGGAGCTGGGCTCTGGCTGTGCCGGGAAGGAACGTCCGCAGAGTACTGCGGCTAGGAAGCTGAGAGGGCCAGGGCTTGTGGGGCTGTGGAAGGCTGCCTAAGGAAGGTGAGGGCCAGCAAGAGCTTTCAGGGCTAGCCCCTTTCATGTGGGAGCAGTGGCTGGACGTTTCCGATTTGGGAGCTGGGCTCTGGCTGTGCCGGGAAGGAACATCCCCACTGTGCTGTGGCTAGGAAGCTCGGAGGGCCAGGGCTTGTGGGGCTGTGGAAGGGCTGCCTAGGGAAGGTGAGGGCCAGCAAGAGCTTTCAGGGCTAGCCCCTTTCGTGTGGGAGCAGTGGCTGGACGTTTCCGATTTGGGAGCTGGGCTCTGGCTGTGCCGGGAAGGAACGTCCCCACACTGCTGTGCCTAGGAAGCTCGGAGGGCCAGGGCTTGTGGGGCTGTGGAAGGGCTGCCTAGGGAAGGTGAGGGCCAGCAAGAGCTTTCAGGGCTAGCCCCTTTCGTGTGGGAGCAGTGGCTGGACGTTTCCGATTTGGGAGCTGGGCTCTGGCTGTGCCGAAAAGGAACGTCCGCAGAGTGCTGTGGCTAGGAAGCTCAGAGGGCCAGGGCTTGTGGGGCTGTGGAAGGGCTGCCTAGGGCAGGTGAGCGCCAGAAAGAGCTTTCAGGGCTAGCCCCTTTCGTGTGGGAGCAGTGGCTGGACGTTTCCGATTTGGGAGCTGGGCTCTGGCTGTGCCGGGAAGGAACGTCCCCACTGTGCTGTGGCTAGGAAGCTCAGAGGGCCAGGGCTTGTGGGGCTGTGGAAGGGCTGCCTAGGGAAGGTGAGGGCCAGCAAGAGCTTTCAGGGCTAGCCCCTTTCATGTGGGAGCAGTGGCTGGACATTTCCGATTTAGGAGCTGGGCTCTGGCTGTGCCGGGAAGGAACGTCCGCAGAGTACTGCGGCTAGGAAGCTGAGAGGGCCAGGGCTTGTGGGGCTGTGGAAGGCTGCCTAAGGAAGGTGAGGGCCAGCAAGAGCTTTCAGGGCTAGCCCCTTTCATATGGGAGCAGTGGCTGGACATTTCCGATTTGGGAGCTGGGCTCTGGCTGTGCCGCGAAAGAACGTCCCCACTGTGCTGTGGCTAGGAAGCTGAGAGAGACAGGGCTTGTGGGGCTGTGGAAGGGCTGCCTAGGGAAGGTGAGGGCCAGCAAGAGCTTTCAGGGCTAGCCCCTTTCGTGTGAGAGCAGTGGCTGGACGTTTCCGATTTGGGAGCTGGGCTCTGGCTGTGCCGCGAAAGAACGTCCCCACTGTGCTGTGGCTAGGAAGCTGAGAGGGCCAGGGCTTGTGGGGCTGTGGAAGGGCTGCCTAGGGAAGGTGAGCGCCAGCAAGAGCTTTCAGGGCTAGCCCCTTTCATGTAGGAGCAGTGGCTGGACGTTTCCGATTTGGGAGCTGGGCTCTGGTTGTGCCTAGAAGGAACGTCCGCAGAGTGCTGTGTCTAGGAAGCTCAGAGGGCCAGGGCTTGTGGGGCTGTGGAAGGGCTGCCTAGGGAAGGTGAGGGCCAGCAAGAGCTTTCAGGGCTAGCCCCTTTCGTGTGGGAGCAGTGGCTGGACATTTCCGATTTGGGAGCTGGGCTCTGGCTGTGCCGGGAAGGAACATCCCCACTGTGCTGTGGCTAGGAAGCTCAGAGGGCCAGGGCTTGTGGGGCTGTGGAAGGGCTGCCTAAGGAAGGTGAGGGCCAGCAAGAGCTTTCAGGGCTAGCCCCTTTCGTGTGGGAGCAGTGGCTGGACGTTTCCGATTTGGGAGCTGGGCTCTGGCTGTGCCGGGAAGGAACGTCCGCAGAGTACTGCGGCTAGGAAGCTGAGAGGGCCAGGGCTTGTGGGGCTGTGGAAGGGCTGCCTTGGGAAGGTGAGGGCCAGCAAGAGCTTTCAGGGCTAGCCCCTTTCGTGTGGGAGCAGTGGCTGGACGTTTCCGATTTGGGAGCTGGGCTCTGGCTGTGCCGGGAAGGAACGTCCCCACACTGCTGTGGCTAGGAAGCTCGGAGGGCCAGGACTTGTGGGGCTGTGGAAGGGCTGCCTAGGGAAGGTGAGCGCCAGCAAGAGCTTTCAGGGCTAGCCCCTTTCATGTGGGAGCAGTGGCTGGACGTTTCCGATTTGGGAGCTGGGCTCTGGCTGTGCCGGGAAGGAACGTCCGCAGAGTGCTGTGGCTAGGAAGCTCAGAGCGCCAGTGCTTGTGGGGCTGTGGAAGGGCTGCCTAGGGAAGGTGAGGGCCAGCAAGAGCTTTCAGGGCTAGCCCCTTTCGTGTGGGAGCAGTGGCTGGACGTTTCCGATTTGGGAGCTGGGCTCTGGCTGTGCCGGGAAGGAACGTCCCCACACTGCTGTGGCTAGGAAGCTCAGAGGGCCAGGGCTTGTGGGGCTGTGGAAGGGCTGCCTAGGGAAGGTGAGGGCCAGCAAGAGCTTTCAGGGCTAGCCCCTTTCATGTGGGAGCAGTGGCTGGACATTTCCGATTTGGGAGCTGGGCTCTGGCTGTGCCGGGAAGGAACGTCCGCAGAGTACTGCGGCTAGGAAGCTGAGAGGGCCAGGGCTTGTGGGGCTGTGGAAGGGCTGCCTAAGGAAGGTGAGGGCCAGCAAGAGCTTTCAGGGCTAGCCCCTTTCATATGGGAGCAGTGGCTGGACATTTCCGATTTGGGAGCTGGGCTGTTGCTGTGCCGGGAAGGAACGTCCCCACTGTGCTGCGGCTAGGAAGCTGAGAGGGCCAGGGCTTGTGGGGCTGTGGAAGGGCTGCCTAGGGAAGGTGAGGGCCAGCAAGAGCTTTCAGGGCTAGCCCCTTTCGTGTGAGAGCAGTGGCTGGACATTTCCGATTTGGGAGCTGGGCTCTGGCTGTGCCGCGAAAGAACGTCCCCACTGTGCTGTGGCTAGGAAGCTGAGAGAGACAGGGCTTGTGGGGCTGTGGAAGGGCTGCCTAGGGAAGGTGAGGGCCAGCAAGAGCTTTCAGGGCTAGCCCCTTTCGTGTGGGAGCAGTGGCTGGACGTTTCCGATTTGGGAGCTGGGCTCTGGCTGTGCCGGGAAGGAACGTCCCCACACTGCTGTGCCTAGGAAGCTCGGAGGGCCAGGGCTTGTGGGGCTGTGGAAGGGCTGCCTTGGGAAGGTGAGGGCCAGCAAGAGCTTTCAGGGCTAGCCCCTTTCGTGTGAGAGCAGTGGCTGGACGTTTCCGATTTGGGAGCTGGGCTCTGGCTGTGCCGGGAAGGAACGTCCCCACACTGCTGTGGCTAGGAAGCTCGGAGGGCCAGGACTTGTGGGGCTGTGGAAGGGCTGCCTAGGGAAGGTGAGCGCCAGCAAGAGCTTTCAGGGCTAGCCCCTTTCATGTGGGAGCAGTGGCTGGACGTTTCCGATTTGGGAGCTGGGCTCTGGCTGTGCCGGGAAGGAACGTCCGCAGAGTGCTGTGGCTAGGAAGCTCAGAGCGCCAGTGCTTGTGGGGCTGTGGAAGGGCTGCCTAGGGAAGGTGAGGGCCAGCAAGAGCTTTCAGGGCTAGCCCCTTTCGTGTGGGAGCAGTGGCTGGACGTTTCCGATTTGGGAGCTGGGCTCTGGCTGTGCCGGGAAGGAACGTCCCCACACTGCTGTGGCTAGGAAGCTCAGAGGGCCAGGGCTTGTGGGGCTGTGGAAGGGCTGCCTAGGGAAGGTGAGGGCCAGCAAGAGCTTTCAGGGCTAGCCCCTTTCATGTGGGAGCAGTGGCTGGACATTTCCGATTTGGGAGCTGGGCTCTGGCTGTGCCGGGAAGGAACGTCCGCAGAGTACTGCGGCTAGGAAGCTGAGAGGGCCAGGGCTTGTGGGGCTGTGGAAGGGCTGCCTAAGGAAGGTGAGGGCCAGCAAGAGCTTTCAGGGCTAGCCCCTTTCATATGGGAGCAGTGGCTGGACATTTCCGATTTGGGAGCTGGGCTGTTGCTGTGCCGGGAAGGAACGTCCCCACTGTGCTGCGGCTAGGAAGCTGAGAGGGCCAGGGCTTGTGGGGCTGTGGAAGGGCTGCCTAGGGAAGGTGAGGGCCAGCAAGAGCTTTCAGGGCTAGCCCCTTTCGTGTGAGAGCAGTGGCTGGACATTTCCGATTTGGGAGCTGGGCTCTGGCTGTGCCGCGAAAGAACGTCCCCACTGTGCTGTGGCTAGGAAGCTGAGAGAGACAGGGCTTGTGGGGCTGTGGAAGGGCTGCCTAGGGAAGGTGAGGGCCAGCAAGAGCTTTCAGGGCTAGCCCCTTTCGTGTGGGAGCAGTGGCTGGACGTTTCCGATTTGGGAGCTGGGCTCTGGCTGTGCCGGGAAGGAACGTCCCCACTGTGCTGTGGCTAGGAAGCTCGGAGGGCCAGGGCTTGTGGGGCTGTGGAAGGGCTGCCTAGGGAAGGTGAGGGCCAGCAAGAGCTTTCAGGGCTAGCCCCTTTCGTGTGGGAGCAGTGGCTGGACGTTTCCGATTTGGGAGCTGGGCTCTGGCTGTGCCGAAAAGGAACGTCCGCAGAGTGCTGTGGCTAGGAAGCTCAGAGGGCCAGGGCTTGTGGGGCTGTGGAAGGGCTGCCTAGGGCAGGTGAGCGCCAGAAAGAGCTTTCAGGGCTAGCCCCTTTCGTGTGGGAGCAGTGGCTGGACGTTTCCGATTTGGGAGCTGGGCTCTGGCTATGCCGGGAAGGAACGTCCCCACTGTGCTGTGGCTAGGAAGCTCAGAGGGCCAGGGCTTGTGGGGCTGTGGAAGGGCTGCCTAGGGAAGGTGAGGGCCAGCAAGAGCTTTCAGGGCTAGCCCCTTTCGTGTGGGAGCAGTGGCTGGACGTTTCCGATTTGGGAGCTGGGCTCTGGCTGTGCCGGGAAGGAACGTCCGCAGAGTACTGCGGCTAGGAAGCTGAGAGGGCCAGGGCTTGTGGGGCTGTGGAAGGGCTGCCTTGGGAAGGTGAGGGCCAGCAAGAGCTTTCAGGGCTAGCCCCTTTCGTGTGAGAGCAGTGGCTGGACGTTTCCGATTTGGGAGCTGGGCTCTGGCTGTGCCGGGAAGGAACGTCCCCACACTGCTGTGGCTAGGAAGCTCGGAGGGCCAGGACTTGTGGGGCTGTGGAAGGGCTGCCTAGGGAAGGTGAGCGCCAGCAAGAGCTTTCAGGGCTAGCCCCTTTCATGTGGGAGCAGTGGCTGGACGTTTCCGATTTGGGAGCTGGGCTCTGGCTGTGCCGGGAAGGAACGTCCGCAGAGTGCTGTGGCTAGGAAGCTCAGAGCGCCAGTGCTTGTGGGGCTGTGGAAGGGCTGCCTAGGGAAGGTGAGGGACAGCAAGAGCTTTCAGGGCTAGCCCCTTTCGTGTGGGAGCAGTGGCTGGACGTTTCCGATTTGGGAGCTGGGCTCTGGCTGTGCCTAGAAGGAACGTCCCCACACTGCTGTGGCTAGGAAGCTCAGAGGGCCAGGGCTTGTGGGGCTGTGGAAGGGCTGCCTAGGGAAGGTGAGGGCCAGCAAGAGCTTTCAGGGCTAGCCCCTTTCATGTGGGAGCAGTGGCTGGACATTTCCGATTTGGGAGCTGGGCTCTGGCTGTGCCGGGAAGGAACGTCCGCAGAGTACTGCGGCTAGGAAGCTGAGAGGGCCAGGGCTTGTGGGGCTGTGGAAGGGCTGCCTAAGGAAGGTGAGGGCCAGCAAGAGCTTTCAGGGCTAGCCCCTTTCATATGGGAGCAGTGGCTGGACATTTCCGATTTGGGAGCTGGGCTGTTGCTGTGCCGGGAAGGAACGTCCCCACTGTGCTGCGGCTAGGAAGCTGAGAGGGCCAGGGCTTGTGGGGCTGTGGAAGGGCTGCCTAGGGAAGGTGAGGGCCAGCAAGAGCTTTCAGGGCTAGCCCCTTTCGTGTGAGAGCAGTGGCTGGACATTTCCGATTTGGGAGCTGGGCTCTGGCTTTGCCGCGAAAGAACGTCCCCACTGTGCTGTGGCTAGGAAGCTGAGAGAGACAGGGCTTGTGGGGCTGTGGAAGGGCTGCCTAGGGAAGGTGAGGGCCAGCAAGAGCTTTCAGGGCTAGCCCCTTTCGTGTGGGAGCAGTGGCTGGACGTTTCCGATTTGGGAGCTGGGCTCTGGCTGTGCCGGGAAGGAACATCCCCACTGTGCTGTGGCTAGGAAGCTCAGAGGGCCAGGGCTTGTGGGGCTGTGGAAGGGCTGCCTAGGGAAGGTGAGGGCCAGTAATAGCTTTCAGGGCTAGCCCCTTTCGTGTGGGAGCAGTGGCTGGACGTTTCCGATTTGGGAGCTGGGCTGTTGCTGTGCCGGGAAGGAACGTCCGCAGAGTACTGCGGCTAGGAAGCTGAGAGGGCCAGGGCTTGTGGGGCTGTGGAAGGGCTGCCTAGGGAAGGTGAGGGCCAGCAAGAGCTTTCAGGGCTAGCCCCTTTCATGTGGGAGCAGTGGCTGGACGTTTCCGATTTGGGAGCTGGGCTCTGGCTGTGCCGGGAAGGAACGTCCGCAGAGTGCTGTGGCTAGGAAGCTGAGAGGGCCAGGGCTTGTGGGGCTGTGGAAGGGCTGCCTAGGGAAGGTGAGGGCCAGCAAGAGCTTTCAGGGCTAGCCCCTTTCGTGTGGGAGCAGTGGCTGGACATTTCCGATTTGGGAGCTGGGCTCTGGCTGTGCCGGGAAGGAACGTCCGCAGAGTACTGCGGCTAGGAAGCTGAGAGGGCCAGGGCTTGTGGGGCTGTGGAAGGGCTGCCTAGGGAAGGTGAGGGCCAGCAAGAGCTTTCAGGGCTAGCCCCTTTCGTGTGGGAGCAGTGGCTGGACATTTCCGATTTGGGAGCTGGGCTCTGGCTGTGCCGGGAAGGAACGTCCGCAGAGTACTGCGGCTAGGAAGCTGAGAGGGCCAGGACTTGTGGGGCTGTGGAAGGGCTGCCTAGGGAAGGTGAGGGCCAGCAAGAGCTTTCAGGGCTAGCCCCTTTCGTGTGGGAGCAGTGGCTGGACGTTTCCGATTTGGGAGCTGGGCTCTGGCTGTGCCGGGAAGGAACGTCCGCAGAGTACTGCGGCTAGGAAGCTGAGAGGGCCAGGACTTGTGGGGCTGTGGAAGGGCTGCCTAGGGAAGGTGAGGGCCAGCAAGAGCTTTCAGGGCTAGCCCCTTTCGTGTGGGAGCAGTGGCTGGACGTTTCCGATTTGGGAGCTGGGCTCTGGCTGTGCCGAGAAGGAACGTCCGCAGAGTGCTGTGGCTAGGAAGCTGAGAGGGCCAGGGCTTGTGGGGCTGTGGAAGGGCTGCCTAGGGAAGGTGAGGGCCAGCAAGAGCTTTCAGGGCTAGCCCCTTTCGTGTGGGAGCAGTGGCTGGACGTTTCCGATTTGGGAGCTGGGCTCTGGCTGTGCCGGGAAGGAACATCCCCACTGTGCTGTGGCTAGGAAGCTCAGAGCGCCAGTGCTTGTGGGGCTGTGGAAGGGCTGCCTAGGGAAGGTGAGGGCCAGCAAGAGCTTTCAGGGCTAGCCCCTTTCGTGTGGGAGCAGTGGCTGGACGTTTCCGATTTGGGAGCTGGGCTCTGGCTGTGCCGGGAAGGAACATCCCCACTGTGCTGTGGCTAGGAAGCTGAGAGGGCCAGGGCTTGTGGGGCTGTGGAAGGGCTGCCTAGGGAAGGTGAGGGCCAGCAAGAGCTTTCAGGGCTAGCCCCTTTCATGTGGGAGCA
The DNA here is from genome assembly GCF_965638725.1 of Aptenodytes patagonicus. Lineage (NCBI taxonomy): Eukaryota > Metazoa > Chordata > Aves > Sphenisciformes > Spheniscidae > Aptenodytes > Aptenodytes patagonicus. The sequence continues at coordinate 1,315,737 of NW_027471997.1, read as the reverse complement.
GTGGCTGGACATTTCCGATTTGGGAGCTGGGCTCTGGCTGTGCCGGGAAGGAACGTCCGCAGAGTACTGCGGCTAGGAAGCTGAGAGGGCCAGGGCTTGTGGGGCTGTGGAAGGGCTGCCTAAGGAAGGTGAGGGCCAGCAAGAGCTTTCAGGGCTAGCCCCTTTCATGTGGGAGCAGTGGCTGGACATTTCCGATTTGGGAGCTGGGCTCTGGCTGTACCGGGAAGGAACGTCCGCAGAGTACTGCGGCTAGGAAGCTGAGAGGGCCAGGGCTTGTGGGGCTGTGGAAGAGCTGCCTAGGGAAGGTGAGGGCCAGCAAGAGCTTTCAGGGCTAGCCCCTTTCGTGTGAGAGCAGTGGCTGGACGTTTCCGATTTGGGAGCTGGGCTCTGGCTGTGCCGGGAAGGAACGTCCCCACTGTGCTGCGGCTAGGAAGCTGAGAGGGCCAGGGCTTGTGGGGCTGTGGAAGGGCTGCCTTGGGAAGGTGAGGGCCAGCAAGAGCTTTCAGGGCTAGCCCCTTTCGTGTGGGAGCAGTGGCTGGACGTTTCCGATTTCGGAGCTGGGCTCTGGCTGTGCCGGGAAGGAACATCCCCACTGTGCTGTGGCTAGGAAGCTCAGAGGGCCAGGGCTTGTGGGGCTGTGGAAGGGCTGCCTAGGGAAGGTGAGGGTCAGCAAGAGCTTTCAGGGCTAGCCCCTTTCGTGTGGGAGCAGTGGCTGGACGTTTCCGATTTGGGAGCTGGGCTCTGGCTGTGCCGAGAGGAACGTCCGCAGAGTGCTGCGGCTAGGAAGCTGAGAGGGCCAGGGCTTGTGGGGCTGTGGAAGGGCTGCCTAGGGAAGGTGAGCGCCAGCAAGAGCTTTCAGGGCTAGCCCCTTTCGTGTGGGAGCAGTGGCTGGACATTTCCGATTTGGGAGCTGGGCTCTGGCTGTGCCGGGAATGTACGTCCCCACACTGCTGTGCCTAGGAAGCTCGGAGGGCCAGGGCTTGTGGGGCTGTGGAAGGGCTGCCTAGGGCAGGTGAGCGCCAGCAAGAGCTTTCAGGGCTAGCCCCTTTCGTGTGGGAGCAGTGGCTGGACGTTTCCGATTTGGGAGCTGGGCTCTGGCTGTGCCGGGAAGGAATATCCGCAGAGTACTGCGGCTAGGAAGCTGAGAGGGCCAGGGCTTGTGGGGCTGTGGAAGGGCTGCCTAGGGAAGGTGAGGGCCAGCAAGAGCTTTCAGGGCTAGCCCCTTTCGTGTGGGAGCAGTGGCTGGACGTTTCCGATTTGGGAGCTGGGCTGTTGCTGTGCCGGGAAGGAACGTCCGCAGAGTACTGCGGCTAGGAAGCTGAGAGGGCCAGGGCTTGTGGGGCTGTGGAAGGGCTGCCTAGGGAAGGTGAGGGCCAGCAAGAGCTTTCAGGGCTAGCCCCTTTCGTGTGGGAGCAGTGGCTGGACGTTTCCGATTTGGGAGCTGGGCTCTGGCTGTGCCGAGAAGGAACGTCCGCAGAGTGCTGCGGCTAGGAAGCTCAGAGGGCCAGGGCTTGTGGGGCTGTGGAAGGGCTGCCTAGGGAAAGTGAGGGCCAGTAATAGCTTTCAGGGCTAGCCCCTTTCGTGTGGGAGCAGTGGCTGGACATTTCCGATTTGGGAGCTGGGCTCTGGCTGTGCCGGGAAGGAACATCCCCACTGTGCTGTGGCTAGGAAGCTCAGAGGGCCAGGGCTTGTGGGGCTGTGGAAGGGCTGCCTAGGGAAGGTGAGGGCCAGCAAGAGCTTTCAGGGCTAGCCCCTTTCGTGTGGGAGCAGTGGCTGGACGTTTCCGATTTGGGAGCTGGGCTCTGGCTGTGCCGGGAAGGAACGTCCGCAGAGTACTGCGGCTAGGAAGCTGAGAGGGCCAGGGCTTGTGGGGCTGTGGAAGGGCTGCCTTGGGAAGGTGAGGGCCAGCAAGAGCTTTCAGGGCTAGCCCCTTTCATGTGGGAGCAGTGGCTGGATGTTTCCGATTTGGGAGCTGGGCTCTGGCTGTGCCTGGAAGGAACATCCCCACTGTGCTGTGGCTAGGAAGCTCGGAGGGCCAGGGCTTGTGGGGCTGTGGAAGGGCTGCCTAGGGAAGGTGAGGGCCAGCAAGAGCTTTCAGGGCTAGCCCCTTTCGTGTGGGAGCAGTGGCTGGACGTTTCCGATTTGGGAGCTGGGCTCTGGCTGTGCCGGGAAGGAACGTCCCCACACTGCTGTGCCTAGGAAGCTCGGAGGGCCAGGGCTTGTGGGGCTGTGGAAGGGCTGCCTAGGGAAGGTGAGGGCCAGCAAGAGCTTTCAGGGCTAGCCCCTTTCGTGTGGGAGCAGTGGCTGGACGTTTCCGATTTGGGAGCTGGGCTCTGGCTGTGCCGAGAAGGAACGTCCGCAGAGTGCTGTGGCTAGGAAGCTCAGAGGGCCAGGGCTTGTGGGGCTGTGGAAGGGCTGCCTAGGGAAGGTGAGGGCCAGCAAGAGCTTTCAGGGCTAGCCCCTTTCGTGTGGGAGCAGTGGCTGGACTTTTCCGATTTGGGAGCTGGGCTCTGGCTGTGCCGGGAAGGAACATCCCCACTGTGCTGTGGCTAGGAAGCTCAGAGGGCCAGGGCTTGTGGGGCTGTGGAAGGGCTGCCTAGGGCAGGTGAGCGCCAGAAAGAGCTTTCAGGGCTAGCCCCTTTCGTGTGGGAGCAGTGGCTGGACGTTTCCGATTTGGGAGCTGGGCTCTGGCTGTGCCGGGAAGGAACGTCCCCACTGTGCTGTGGCTAGGAAGCTCAGAGGGCCAGGGCTTGTGGGGCTGTGGAAGGGCTGCCTAAGGAAGGTGAGGGCCAGCAAGAGCTTTCAGGGCTAGCCCCTTTCATGTGGGAGCAGTGGCTGGACATTTCCGATTTAGGAGCTGGGCTCTGGCTGTGCCGGGAAGGAACGTCCGCAGAGTACTGCGGCTAGGAAGCTGAGAGGGCCAGGGCTTGTGGGGCTGTGGAAGGGCTGCCTAAGGAAGGTGAGGGCCAGCAAGAGCTTTCAGGGCTAGCCCCTTTCATATGGGAGCAGTGGCTGGACATTTCCGATTTGGGAGCTGGGCTGTTGCTGTGCCGGGAAGGAACGTCCCCACTGTGCTGTGGCTAGGAAGCTCGGAGGGCCAGGGCTTGTGGGGCTGTGGAAGGGCTGCCTAGGGAAGGTGAGGGCCAGCAAGAGCTTTCAGGGCTAGCCCCTTTCGTGTGGGAGCAGTGGCTGGACTTTTCCGATTTGGGTGCTGGGCTCTGGCTGTGCCGGGAAGGAACATCCCCACTGTGCTGTGGCTAGGAAGCTGAGAGGGCCAGGGCTTGTGGGGCTGTGGAAGGGCTGCCTAGGGAAGGTGAGGGCCAGCAAGAGCTTTCAGGGCTAGCCCCTTTCGTGTGGGAGCAGTGGCTGGACATTTCCGATTTGGGAGCTGGGCTCTGGCTGTGCCGGGAAGGAACGTCCCCACACTGCTGTGGCTAGGAAGCTGAGAGGGCCAGGACTTGTGGGGCTGTGGAAGGGCTGCCTAGGGAAGGTGAGGGCCAGCAAGAGCTTTCAGGGCTAGCCCCTTTCGTGTGGGAGCAGTGGCTGGACGTTTCCGATTTGGGAGCTGGGCTCTGGCTGTGCCGAGAAGGAACGTCCGCAGAGTGCTGTGGCTAGGAAGCTCAGAGGGCCAGGGCTTGTGGGGCTGTGGAAGGGCTGCCTAGGGAAGGTGAGGGCCAGCAAGAGCTTTCAGGGCTAGCCCCTTTCGTGTGGGAGCAGTGGCTGGACGTTTCCGATTTGGGAGCTGGGCTCTGGCTGTGCCGGGAAGGAACATCCCCACTGTGCTGTGGCTAGGAAGCTCAGAGGGCCAGGGCTTGTGGGGCTGTGGAAGGGCTGCCTAGGGAAGGTGAGGGCCAGCAAGAGCTTTCAGGGCTAGCCCCTTTCGTGTGGGAGCAGTGGCTGGACGTTTCCGATTTGGGAGCTGGGCTCTGGCTGTGCCGGGAAGGAACGTCCCCACACTGCTGTGCCTAGGAAGCTCGGAGGGCCAGGGCTTGTGGGGCTGTGGAAGGGCTGCCTAGGGAAGGTGAGGGCCAGCAAGAGCTTTCAGGGCTAGCCCATTTCGTGTGGGAGCAGTGGCTGGACGTTTCCGATTTGGGAGCTGGGCTCTGGCTGTGCCGAGAAGGAACGTCCGCAGAGTGCTGTGGCTAGGAAGCTCAGAGGGCCAGGGCTTGTGGGGCTGTGGAAGGGCTGCCTAGGGAAGGTGAGGGCCAGCAAGAGCTTTCAGGGCTAGCCCCTTTCGTGTGGGAGCAGTGGCTGGACGTTTCCGATTTGGGAGCTGGGCTCTGGCTGTGCCGGGAAGGAACGTCCCCACACTGCTGTGGCTAGGAAGCTCGGAGGGCCAGGACTTGTGGGGCTGTGGAAGGGCTGCCTAGGGAAGGTGAGGGCCAGCAAGAGCTTTCAGGGCTAGCCCCTTTCGTGTGGGAGCAGTGGGTGGACGTTTCCGATTTGGGAGCTGGGCTCTGGCTGTGCCGAGAAGGAACGTCCGCAGAGTGCTGTGGCTAGGAAGCTCAGAGGGCCAGGGCTTGTGGGGCTGTGGAAGGGCTGCCTAGGGAAGGTGAGGGCCAGCAAGAGCTTTCAGGGCTAGCCCCTTTCGTGTGGGAGCAGTGGCTGGACGTTTCCGATTTGGGAGCTGGGCTCTGGCTGTGCCGGGAAGGAATATCCGCAGAGTACTGCGGCTAGGAAGCTGAGAGGGCCAGGGCTTGTGGGGCTGTGGAAGGGCTGCCTAGGGAAGGTGAGGGCCAGCAAGAGCTTTCAGGGCTAGCCCCTTTCGTGTGGGAGCAGTGGCTGGACGTTTCCGATTTGGGAGCTGGGCTGTTGCTGTGCCGGGAAGGAACGTCCGCAGAGTACTGCGGCTAGGAAGCTGAGAGGGCCAGGGCTTGTGGGGCTGTGGAAGGGCTGCCTAGGGAAGGTGAGGGCCAGCAAGAGCTTTCAGGGCTAGCCCCTTTCGTGTGGGAGCAGTGGCTGGACGTTTCCGATTTGGGAGCTGGGCTCTGGCTGTGCCGAGAAGGAACGTCCGCAGAGTGCTGCGGCTAGGAAGCTGAGAGGGCCAGGGCTTGTGGGGCTGTGGAAGGGCTGCCTAGGGAAGGTGAGGGCCAGTAATAGCTTTCAGGGCTAGCCCCTTTCGTGTGGGAGCAGTGGCTGGACATTTCCGATTTGGGAGCTGGGCTCTGGCTGTGCCGGGAAGGAACATCCCCACTGTGCTGTGGCTAGGAAGCTCAGAGGGCCAGGGCTTGTGGGGCTGTGGAAGGGCTGCCTAGGGAAGGTGAGGGCCAGCAAGAGCTTTCAGGGCTAGCCCCTTTCGTGTGGGAGCAGTGGGTGGACGTTTCCGATTTGGGAGCTGGGCTCTGGCTGTGCCGGGAAGGAACGTCCGCAGAGTACTGCGGCTAGGAAGCTGAGAGGGCCAGGGCTTGTGGGGCTGTGGAAGGGCTGCCTTGGGAAGGTGAGGGCCAGCAAGAGCTTTCAGGGCTAGCCCCTTTCATGTGGGAGCAGTGGCTGGATGTTTCCGATTTGGGAGCTGGGCTCTGGCTGTGCCTGGAAGGAACATCCCCACTGTGCTGTGGCTAGGAAGCTCGGAGGGCCAGGGCTTGTGGGGCTGTGGAAGGGCTGCCTAGGGAAGGTGAGGGCCAGCAAGAGCTTTCAGGGCTAGCCCCTTTCGTGTGGGAGCAGTGGCTGGACGTTTCCGATTTGGGAGCTGGGCTCTGGCTGTGCCGAGAAGTTACGTCCGCAGAGTGCTGTGGCTAGGAAGCTCAGAGGGCCAGGGCTTGTGGGGCTGTGGAAGGGCTGCCTAAGGAAGGTGAGGGCCAGCAAGAGCTTTCAGGGCTAGCCCCTTTCGTGTGGGAGCAGTGGCTGGACGTTTCCGATTTGGGAGCTGGGCTCTGGCTGTGCCGAGAAGGAACGTCCGCAGAGTGCTGTGGCTAGGAAGCTCAGAGGGCCAGGGCTTGTGGGGCTGTGGAAGGGCTGCCTAGGGCAGGTGAGCGCCAGAAAGAGCTTTCAGGGCTAGCCCCTTTCGTGTGGGAGCAGTGGCTGGACGTTTCCGATTTGGGAGCTGGGCTCTGGCTGTGCCGGGAAGGAACGTCCCCACTGTGCTGTGGCTAGGAAGCTCAGAGGGCCAGGGCTTGTGGGGCTGTGGAAGGGCTGCCTAAGGAAGGTGAGGGCCAGCAAGAGCTTTCAGGGCTAGCCCCTTTCATGTGGGAGCAGTGGCTGGACATTTCCGATTTAGGAGCTGGGCTCTGGCTGTGCCGGGAAGGAACGTCCGCAGAGTACTGCGGCTAGGAAGCTGAGAGGGCCAGGGCTTGTGGGGCTGTGGAAGGGCTGCCTAAGGAAGGTGAGGGCCAGCAAGAGCTTTCAGGGCTAGCCCCTTTCATATGGGAGCAGTGGCTGGACATTTCCGATTTGGGAGCTGGGCTGTTGCTGTGCCGGGAAGGAACGTCCCCACTGTGCTGTGGCTAGGAAGCTCGGAGGGCCAGGGCTTGTGGGGCTGTGGAAGGGCTGCCTAGGGAAGGTGAGGGCCAGCAAGAGCTTTCAGGGCTAGCCCCTTTCGTGTGGGAGCAGTGGCTGGACTTTTCCGATTTGGGAGCTGGGCTCTGGCTGTGCCGGGAAGGAACATCCCCACTGTGCTGTGGCTAGGAAGCTCGGAGGGCCAGGGCTTGTGGGGCTGTGGAAGGGCTGCCTAGGGAAGGTGAGGGCCAGCAAGAGCTTTCAGGGCTAGCCCCTTTCGTGTGGGAGCAGTGGCTGGACATTTCCGATTTGGGAGCTGGGCTCTGGCTGTGCCGGGAAGGAACGTCCCCACACTGCTGTGGCTAGGAAGCTGAGAGGGCCAGGACTTGTGGGGCTGTGGAAGGGCTGCCTAGGGAAGGTGAGGGCCAGCAAGAGCTTTCAGGGCTAGCCCCTTTCGTGTGGGAGCAGTGGCTGGACGTTTCCGATTTGGGAGCTGGGCTCTGGCTGTGCCGAGAAGGAACGTCCGCAGAGTGCTGTGGCTAGGAAGCTCAGAGGGCCAGGGCTTGTGGGGCTGTGGAAGGGCTGCCTAGGGAAGGTGAGGGCCAGCAAGAGCTTTCAGGGCTAGCCCCTTTCGTGTGGGAGCAGTGGCTGGACGTTTCCGATTTGGGAGCTGGGCTCTGGCTGTGCCGGGAAGGAACATCCCCACTGTGCTGTGGCTAGGAAGCTCAGAGGGCCAGGGCTTGTGGGGCTGTGGAAGGGCTGCCTAGGGAAGGTGAGGGCCAGCAAGAGCTTTCAGGGCTAGCCCCTTTCGTGTGGGAGCAGTGGCTGGACGTTTCCGATTTGGGAGCTGGGCTCTGGCTGTGCCGGGAAGGAACGTCCCCACACTGCTGTGCCTAGGAAGCTCGGAGGGCCAGGGCTTGTGGGGCTGTGGAAGGGCTGCCTAGGGAAGGTGAGGGCCAGCAAGAGCTTTCAGGGCTAGCCCATTTCGTGTGGGAGCAGTGGCTGGACGTTTCCGATTTGGGAGCTGGGCTCTGGCTGTGCCGAGAAGGAACGTCCGCAGAGTGCTGTGGCTAGGAAGCTCAGAGGGCCAGGGCTTGTGGGGCTGTGGAAGGGCTGCCTAGGGAAGGTGAGGGCCAGCAAGAGCTTTCAGGGCTAGCCCCTTTCGTGTGGGAGCAGTGGCTGGACATTTCCGATTTGGGAGCTGGGCTCTGGCTGTGCCGGGAAGGAACGTCCCCACACTGCTGTGGCTAGGAAGCTCGGAGGGCCAGGGCTTGTGGGGCTGTGGAAGGGCTGCCTAGGGAAGGTGAGGGCCAGCAAGAGCTTTCAGGGCTAGCCCCTTTCGTGTGGGAGCAGTGGCTGGACGTTTCCGATTTGGGAGCTGGGCTCTGGCTGTGCCGAGAAGGAACGTCCGCAGAGTGCTGTGGCTAGGAAGCTCAGAGGGCCAGGGCTTGTGGGGCTGTGGAAGGGCTGCCTAGGGAAGGTGAGGGCCAGCAAGAGCTTTCAGGGCTAGCCCCTTTCGTGTGGGAGCAGTGGCTGGACGTTTCCGATTTGGGAGCTGGGCTCTGGCTGTGCCGGGAAGGAACATCCCCACTGTGCTGTGGCTAGGAAGCTCAGAGGGCCAGGGCTTGTGGGGCTGTGGAAGGGCTGCCTAAGGAAGGTGAGGGCCAGCAAGAGCTTTCAGGGCTAGCCCCTTTCGTGTGGGAGCAGTGGCTGGACGTTTCCGATTTGGGAGCTGGGCTCTGGCTGTGCCGAGAAGGAACGTCCCCACACTGCTGTGCCTAGGAAGCTCGGAGGGCCAGGGCTTGTGGGGCTGTGGAAGGGCTGCCTAGGGAAGGTGAGGGCCAGCAAGAGCTTTCAGGGCTAGCCCATTTCGTGTGGGAGCAGTGGCTGGACGTTTCGAATTTCGGAGCTGGGCTCTGGCTGTGCCGAGAAGGAACGTCCGCAGAGTGCTGTGGCTAGGAAGCTCAGAGGGCCAGGGCTTGTGGGGCTGTGGAAGGGCTGCCTAGGGAAGGTGAGGGCCAGCAAGAGCTTTCAGGGCTAGCCCCTTTCGTGTGGGAGCAGTGGCTGGACATTTCTGATTTGGGAGCTGGGCTCTGGCTGTGCCGGGAAGGAACATCCCCACTGTGCTGTGGCTAGGAAGCTCAGAGGGCCAGGGCTTGTGGGGCTGTGGAAGGGCTGCCTAGGGCAGGTGAGCGCCAGCAAGAGCTTTCAGGGCTAGCCCCTTTCGTGTGGGAGCAGTGGCTGGACGTTTCCGATTTGGGAGCTGGGCTCTGGCTATGCCGGGAAGGAACGTCCCCACTGTGCTGTGGCTAGGAAGCTCAGAGGGCCAGGGCTTGTGGGGCTGTGGAAGGGCTGCCTAGGGAAGGTGAGGGCCAGCAAGAGCTTTCAGGGCTAGCCCCTTTCATGTGGGAGCAGTGGCTGGACATTTCCGATTTAGGAGCTGGGCTCTGGCTGTGCCGGGAAGGAACGTCCGCAGAGTACTGCGGCTAGGAAGCTGAGAGGGCCAGGGCTTGTGGGGCTGTGGAAGGGCTGCCTAAGGAAGGTGAGGGCCAGCAAGAGCTTTCAGGGCTAGCCCCTTTCATATGGGAGCAGTGGCTGGACATTTCCGATTTGGGAGCTGGGCTGTTGCTGTGCCGTGAAGGAACGTCCCCACTGTGCTGTGGCTAGGAAGCTCGGAGGGCCAGGGTTTGTGGGGCTGTGGAAGGGCTGCCTAGGGAAGGTGAGGGCCAGCAAGAGCTTTCAGGGCTAGCCCCTTTCGTGTGGGAGCAGTGGCTGGACATTTCCGATTTGGGAGCTGGGCTCTGGCTGTGCCGGGAAGGAACGTCCCCACACTGCTGTGGCTAGGAAGCTGAGAGGGCCAGGACTTGTGGGGCTGTGGAAGGGCTGCCTAGGGAAGGTGAGGGCCAGCAAGAGCTTTCAGGGCTAGCCCCTTTCGTGTGGGAGCAGTGGCTGGACGTTTCCGATTTGGGAGCTGGGCTCTGGCTGTGCCGAGAAGGAACGTCCGCAGAGTGCTGTGGCTAGGAAGCTCAGAGGGCCAGGGCTTGTGGGGCTGTGGAAGGGCTGCCTAGGGAAGGTGAGGGCCAGCAAGAGCTTTCAGGGCTAGCCCCTTTCGTGTGGGAGCAGTGGCTGGACGTTTCCGATTTGGGAGCTGGGCTCTGGCTGTGCCGGGAAGGAACATCCCCACTGTGCTGTGGCTAGGAAGCTCAGAGGGCCAGGGCTTGTGGGGCTGTGGAAGGGCTGCCTAGGGAAGGTGAGGGCCAGCAAGAGCTTTCAGGGCTAGCCCCTTTCGTGTGGGAGCAGTGGCTGGACGTTTCCGATTTGGGAGCTGGGCTCTGGCTGTGCCGGGAAGGAACATCCCCACTGTGCTGTGGCTAGGAAGCTGAGAGGGCCAGGGCTTGTGGGGCTGTGGAAGGGCTGCCTAGGGAAGGTGAGGGCCAGCAAGAGCTTTCAGGGCTAGCCCCTTTCGTGTGGGAGCAGTGGCTGGACGTTTCCGATTTGGGAGCTGGGCTCTGGCTGTGCCGGGAAGGAACGTCCCCACACTGCTGTGCCTAGGAAGCTCGGAGGGCCAGGGCTTGTGGGGCTGTGGAAGGGCTGCCTAGGGAAGGTGAGGGCCAGCAAGAGCTTTCAGGGCTAGCCCATTTCGTGTGGGAGCAGTGGCTGGACGTTTCCGATTTGGGAGCTGGGCTCTGGCTGTGCCGAGAAGGAACGTCCGCAGAGTGCTGTGGCTAGGAAGCTCAGAGGGCCAGGGCTTGTGGGGCTGTGGAAGGGCTGCCTAGGGAAGGTGAGGGCCAGCAAGAGCTTTCAGGGCTAGCCCCTTTCGTGTGGGAGCAGTGGCTGGACATTTCCGATTTGGGAGCTGGGCTCTGGCTGTGCCGGGAAGGAACGTCCCCACACTGCTGTGGCTAGGAAGCTCGGAGGGCCAGGGCTTGTGGGGCTGTGGAAGGGCTGCCTAGGGAAGGTGAGGGCCAGCAAGAGCTTTCAGGGCTAGCCCCTTTCGTGTGGGAGCAGTGGGTGGACGTTTCCGATTTGGGAGCTGGGCTCTGGCTGTGCCGAGAAGGAACGTCCGCAGAGTGCTGTGGCTAGGAAGCTCAGAGGGCCAGGGCTTGTGGGGCTGTGGAAGGGCTGCCTAGGGAAGGTGAGGGCCAGCAAGAGCTTTCAGGGCTAGCCCCTTTCGTGTGGGAGCAGTGGCTGGACGTTTCCGATTTGGGAGCTGGGCTCTGGCTGTGCCGGGAAGGAACATCCCCACTGTGCTGTGGCTAGGAAGCTCAGAGGGCCAGGGCTTGTGGGGCTGTGGAAGGGCTGCCTAAGGAAGGTGAGGGCCAGCAAGAGCTTTCAGGGCTAGCCCCTTTCGTGTGGGAGCAGTGGCTGGACGTTTCCGATTTGGGAGCTGGGCTCTGGCTGTGCCGAGAAGGAACGTCCCCACACTGCTGTGCCTAGGAAGCTCGGAGGGCCAGGGCTTGTGGGGCTGTGGAAGGGCTGCCTAGGGAAGGTGAGGGCCAGCAAGAGCTTTCAGGGCTAGCCCATTTCGTGTGGGAGCAGTGGCTGGACGTTTCCGATTTGGGAGCTGGGCTCTGGCTGTGCCGAGAAGGAACGTCCGCAGAGTGCTGTGGCTAGGAAGCTCAGAGGGCCAGGGCTTGTGGGGCTGTGGAAGGGCTGCCTAGGGAAGGTGAGGGCCAGCAAGAGCTTTCAGGGCTAGCCCCTTTCGTGTGGGAGCAGTGGCTGGACATTTCTGATTTGGGAGCTGGGCTCTGGCTGTGCCGGGAAGGAACATCCCCACTGTGCTGTGGCTAGGAAGCTCAGAGGGCCAGGGCTTGTGGGGCTGTGGAAGGGCTGCCTAGGGCAGGTGAGCGCCAGAAAGAGCTTTCAGGGCTAGCCCCTTTCGTGTGGGAGCAGTGGCTGGACGTTTCCGATTTGGGAGCTGGGCTCTGGCTGTGCCGGGAAGGAACGTCCCCACTGTGCTGTGGCTAGGAAGCTCAGAGGGCCAGGGCTTGTGGGGCTGTGGAAGGGCTGCCTAGGGAAGGTGAGGGCCAGCAAGAGCTTTCAGGGCTAGCCCCTTTCATGTGGGAGCAGTGGCTGGACATTTCCGATTTAGGAGCTGGGCTCTGGCTGTGCCGGGAAGGAACGTCCGCAGAGTACTGCGGCTAGGAAGCTGAGAGGGCCAGGGCTTGTGGGGCTGTGGAAGGGCTGCCTAAGGAAGGTGAGGGCCAGCAAGAGCTTTCAGGGCTAGCCCCTTTCATATGGGAGCAGTGGCTGGACATTTCCGATTTGGGAGCTGGGCTGTTGCTGTGCCGTGAAGGAACGTCCCCACTGTGCTGTGGCTAGGAAGCTCGGAGGGCCAGGGTTTGTGGGGCTGTGGAAGGGCTGCCTAGGGAAGGTGAGGGCCAGCAAGAGCTTTCAGGGCTAGCCCCTTTCGTGTGGGAGCAGTGGCTGGACATTTCCGATTTGGGAGCTGGGCTCTGGCTGTGCCGGGAAGGAACGTCCCCACACTGCTGTGGCTAGGAAGCTGAGAGGGCCAGGACTTGTGGGGCTGTGGAAGGGCTGCCTAGGGAAGGTGAGGGCCAGCAAGAGCTTTCAGGGCTAGCCCCTTTCGTGTGGGAGCAGTGGCTGGACGTTTCCGATTTGGGAGCTGGGCTCTGGCTGTGCCGAGAAGGAACGTCCGCAGAGTGCTGTGGCTAGGAAGCTCAGAGGGCCAGGGCTTGTGGGGCTGTGGAAGGGCTGCCTAGGGAAGGTGAGGGCCAGCAAGAGCTTTCAGGGCTAGCCCCTTTCGTGTGGGAGCAGTGGCTGGACGTTTCCGATTTGGGAGCTGGGCTCTGGCTGTGCCGGGAAGGAACGTCCCCACACTGCTGTGCCTAGGAAGCTCGGAGGGCCAGGGCTTGTGGGGCTGTGGAAGGGCTGCCTAGGGAAGGTGAGGGCCAGCAAGAGCTTTCAGGGCTAGCCCCTTTCGTGTGGGAGCAGTGGCTGGACGTTTCCGATTTGGGAGCTGGGCTCTGGCTGTGCCGAGAAGGAACGTCCGCAGAGTGCTGTGGCTAGGAAGCTCAGAGGGCCAGGGTTTGTGGGGCTGTGGAAGGGCTGCCTAGGGAAGGTGAGGGCCAGCAAGAGCTTTCAGGGCTAGCCCCTTTCGTGTGGGAGCAGTGGCTGGACATTTCTGATTTGGGAGCTGGGCTCTGGCTGTGCCGGGAAGGAACATCCCCACTGTGCTGTGGCTAGGAAGCTCAGAGGGCCAGGGCTTGTGGGGCTGTGGAAGGGCTGCCTAGGGCAGGTGAGCGCCAGCAAGAGCTTTCAGGGCTAGCCCCTTTCGTGTGGGAGCAGTGGCTGGACGTTTCCGATTTGGGAGCTGGGCTCTGGCTGTGCCGGGAAGGAACATCCCCACTGTGCTGTGGCTAGGAAGCTCAGAGGGCCAGGGCTTGTGGGGCTGTGGAAGGGCTGCCTAAGGAAGGTGAGGGCCAGCAAGAGCTTTCAGGGCTAGCCCCTTTCATGTGGGAGCAGTGGCTGGACATTTCCGATTTAGGAGCTGGGCTCTGGCTGTGCCGGGAAGGAACGTCCGCAGAGTACTGCGGCTAGGAAGCTGAGAGGGCCAGGGCTTGTGGGGCTGTGGAAGGGCTGCCTAAGGAAGGTGAGGGCCAGCAAGAGCTTTCAGGGCTAGCCCCTTTCATATGGGAGCAGTGGCTGGACATTTCCGATTTGGGAGCTGGGCTGTTGCTGTGCCGGGAAGGAACGTCCCCACTGTGCTGTGGCTAGGAAGCTCGGAGGGCCAGGGTTTGTGGGGCTGTGGAAGGGCTGCCTAGGGAAGGTGAGGGCCAGCAAGAGCTTTCAGGGCTAGCCCCTTTCGTGTGGGAGCAGTGGCTGGACTTTTCCGATTTGGGAGCTGGGCTCTGGCTGTGCCGGGAAGGAACATCCCCACTGTGCTGTGGCTAGGAAGCTGAGAGGGCCAGGGCTTGTGGGGCTGTGGAAGGGCTGCCTAGGGCAGGTGAGCGCCAGAAAGAGCTTTCAGGGCTAGCCCCTTTCGTGTGGGAGCAGTGGCTGGACGTTTCCGATTTGGGAGCTGGGCTCTGGCTGTGCCGGGAAGGAACGTCCCCACTGTGCTGTGGCTAGGAAGCTCAGAGGGCCAGGGCTTGTGGGGCTGTGGAAGGGCTGCCTAAGGAAGGTGAGGGCCAGCAAGAGCTTTCAGGGCTAGCCCCTTTCATGTGGGAGCAGTGGCTGGACATTTCCGATTTAGGAGCTGGGCTCTGGCTGTGCCGGGAAGGAACGTCCGCAGAGTACTGCGGCTAGGAAGCTGAGAGGGCCAGGGCTTGTGGGGCTGTGGAAGGGCTGCCTAAGGAAGGTGAGGGCCAGCAAGAGCTTTCAGGGCTAGCCCCTTTCATATGGGAGCAGTGGCTGGACATTTCCGATTTGGGAGCTGGGCTGTTGCTGTGCCGGGAAGGAACGTCCCCACTGTGCTGTGGCTAGGAAGCTCGGAGGGCCAGGGCTTGTGGGGCTGTGGAAGGGCTGCCTAGGGAAGGTGAGGGCCAGCAAGAGCTTTCAGGGCTAGCCCCTTTCGTGTGGGAGCAGTGGCTGGACGTTTCCGATTTGGGAGCTGGGCTCTGGCTGTGCCGGGAAGGAACATCCCCACTGTGCTGTGGCTAGGAAGCTCGGAGGGCCAGGGCTTGTGGGGCTGTGGAAGGGCTGCCTAGGGAAGGTGAGGGCCAGCAAGAGCTTTCAGGGCTAGCCCCTTTCGTGTGGGAGCAGTGGCTGGACATTTCCGATTTGGGAGCTGGGCTCTGGCTGTGCCGGGAAGGAACGTCCCCACACTGCTGTGGCTAGGAAGCTGAGAGGGCCAGGACTTGTGGGGCTGTGGAAGGGCTGCCTAGGGAAGGTGAGGGCCAGCAAGAGCTTTCAGGGCTAGCCCCTTTCGTGTGGGAGCAGTGGCTGGACGTTTCCGATTTGGGAGCTGGGCTCTGGCTGTGCCGAGAAGGAACGTCCGCAGAGTGCTGTGGCTAGGAAGCTCAGAGGGCCAGGACTTGTGGGGCTGTGGAAGGGCTGCCTAGGGCAGGTGAGGGCCAGCAAGAGCTTTCAGGGCTAGCCCCTTTCGTGTGGGAGCAGTGGCTGGACGTTTCCGATTTGGGAGCTGGGCTCTGGCTGTGCCGGGAAGGAACATCCCCACTGTGCTCTGGCTAGGAAGCTCAGAGGGCCAGGGCTTGTGGGGCTGTGGAAGGGCTGCCTAGGGAAGGTGAGGGCCAGCAAGAGCTTTCAGGGCTAGCCCCTTTCGTGTGGGAGCAGTGGCTGGACGTTTCCGATTTGGGAGCTGGGCTCTGGCTGTGCCGGGAAGGAACGTCCCCACACTGCTGTGCCTAGGAAGCTCGGAGGGCCAGGGCTTGTGGGGCTGTGGAAGGGCTGCCTAGGGAAGGTGAGGGCCAGCAAGAGCTTTCAGGGCTAGCCCATTTCGTGTGGGAGCAGTGGCTGGACGTTTCCGATTTGGGAGCTGGGCTCTGGCTGTGCCGAGAAGGAACGTCCGCAGAGTGCTGTGGCTAGGAAGCTCAGAGGGCCAGGGCTTGTGGGGCTGTGGAAGGGCTGCCTAGGGAAGGTGAGGGCCAGCAAGAGCTTTCAGGGCTAGCCCCTTTCGTGTGGGAGCAGTGGCTGGACATTTCCGATTTGGGAGCTGGGCTCTGGCTGTGCCGGGAAGGAACGTCCCCACACTGCTGTGGCTAGGAAGCTCGGAGGGCCAGGGCTTGTGGGGCTGTGGAAGGGCTGCCTAGGGAAGGTGAGGGCCAGCAAGAGCTTTCAGGGCTAGCCCCTTTCGTGTGGGAGCAGTGGGTGGACGTTTCCGATTTGGGAGCTGGGCTCTGGCTGTGCCGAGAAGGAACGTCCGCAGAGTGCTGTGGCTAGGAAGCTCAGAGGGCCAGGGCTTGTGGGGCTGTGGAAGGGCTGCCTAGGGAAGGTGAGGGCCAGCAAGAGCTTTCAGGGCTAGCCCCTTTCGTGTGGGAGCAGTGGCTGGACGTTTCCGATTTGGGAGCTGGGCTCTGGCTGTGCCGGGAAGGAACATCCCCACTGTGCTGTGGCTAGGAAGCTCAGAGGGCCAGGGCTTGTGGGGCTGTGGAAGGGCTGCCTAAGGAAGGTGAGGGCCAGCAAGAGCTTTCAGGGCTAGCCCCTTTCGTGTGGGAGCAGTGGCTGGACGTTTCCGATTTGGGAGCTGGGCTCTGGCTGTGCCGGGAAGGAACGTCCCCACACTGCTGTGCCTAGGAAGCTCGGAGGGCCAGGGCTTGTGGGGCTGTGGAAGGGCTGCCTAGGGAAGGTGAGGGCCAGCAAGAGCTTTCAGGGCTAGCCCATTTCGTGTGGGAGCAGTGGCTGGACGTTTCCGATTTGGGAGCTGGGCTCTGGCTGTGCCGAGAAGGAACGTCCGCAGAGTGCTGTGGCTAGGAAGCTCAGAGGGCCAGGGCTTGTGGGGCTGTGGAAGGGCTGCCTAGGGAAGGTGAGGGCCAGCAAGAGCTTTCAGGGCTAGCCCCTTTCGTGTGGGAGCAGTGGCTGGACATTTCTGATTTGGGAGCTGGGCTCTGGCTGTGCCGGGAAGGAACATCCCCACTGTGCTGTGGCTAGGAAGCTCAGAGGGCCAGGGCTTGTGGGGCTGTGGAAGGGCTGCCTAGGGCAGGTGAGCGCCAGAAAGAGCTTTCAGGGCTAGCCCCTTTCGTGTGGGAGCAGTGGCTGGACGTTTCCGATTTGGGAGCTGGGCTCTGGCTGTGCCGGGAAGGAACGTCCCCACTGTGCTGTGGCTAGGAAGCTCAGAGGGCCAGGGCTTGTGGGGCTGTGGAAGGGCTGCCTAAGGAAGGTGAGGGCCAGCAAGAGCTTTCAGGGCTAGCCCCTTTCATGTGGGAGCAGTGGCTGGACATTTCCGATTTAGGAGCTGGGCTCTGGCTGTGCCGGGAAGGAACGTCCGCAGAGTACTGCGGCTAGGAAGCTGAGAGGGCCAGGGCTTGTGGGGCTGTGGAAGGGCTGCCTAAGGAAGGTGAGGGCCAGCAAGAGCTTTCAGGGCTAGCCCCTTTCGTGTGGGAGCAGTGGCTGGACATTTCCGATTTGGGAGCTGGGCTGTTGCTGTGCCGGGAAGGAACGTCCCCACTGTGCTGTGGCTAGGAAGCTCGGAGGGCCAGGGTTTGTGGGGCTGTGGAAGGGCTGCCTAGGGAAGGTGAGGGCCAGCAAGAGCTTTCAGGGCTAGCCCCTTTCGTGTGGGAGCAGTGGCTGGACTTTTCCGATTTGGGAGCTGGGCTCTGGCTGTGCCGGGAAGGAACATCCCCACTGTGCTGTGGCTAGGAAGCTCGGAGGGCCAGGGCTTGTGGGGCTGTGGAAGGGCTGCCTAGGGAAGGTGAGGGCCAGCAAGAGCTTTCAGGGCTAGCCCCTTTCGTGTGGGAGCAGTGGCTGGACTTTTCCGATTTGGGAGCTGGGCTCTGGCTGTGCCGGGAAGGAACGTCCCCACTGTGCTGTGGCTAGGAAGCTCGGAGGGCCAGGGCTTGTGGGGCTGTGGAAGGGCTGCCTAGGGAAGGTGAGGGCCAGCAAGAGCTTTCAGGGCTAGCCCCTTTCGTGTGGGAGCAGTGGCTGGACGTTTCCGATTTGGGAGCTGGGCTCTGGCTGTGCCGGGAAGGAACATCCCCACTGTGCTGTGGCTAGGAAGCTCGGAGGGCCAGGGCTTGTGGGGCTGTGGAAGGGCTGCCTAGGGAAGGTGAGGGCCAGCAAGAGCTTTCAGGGCTAGCCCCTTTCGTGTGAGAGCAGTGGGTGGACGTTTCCGATTTGGGAGCTGGGCTCTGGCTGTGCCGAGAAGGAACGTCCGCAGAGTGCTGTGGCTAGGAAGCTCAGAGGGCCAGGGCTTGTGGGGCTGTGGAAGGGCTGCCTAGGGAAGGTGAGGGCCAGCAAGAGCTTTCAGGGCTAGCCCCTTTCGTGTGGGAGCAGTGGCTGGACGTTTCCGATTTGGGAGCTGGGCTCTGGCTGTGCCGGGAAGGAACATCCCCACTGTGCTGTGGCTAGGAAGCTCAGAGGGCCAGGGCTTGTGGGGCTGTGGAAGGGCTGCCTAAGGAAGGTGAGGGCCAGCAAGAGCTTTCAGGGCTAGCCCCTTTCGTGTGGGAGCAGTGGCTGGACGTTTCCGATTTGGGAGCTGGGCTCTGGCTGTGCCGGGAAGGAACGTCCCCACACTGCTGTGCCTAGGAAGCTCGGAGGGCCAGGGCTTGTGGGGCTGTGGAAGGGCTGCCTAGGGAAGGTGAGGGCCAGCAAGAGCTTTCAGGGCTAGCCCATTTCGTGTGGGAGCAGTGGCTGGACGTTTCCGATTTGGGAGCTGGGCTCTGGCTGTGCCGAGAAGGAACGTCCGCAGAGTGCTGTGGCTAGGAAGCTCAGAGGGCCAGGGCTTGTGGGGCTGTGGAAGGGCTGCCTAGGGAAGGTGAGGGCCAGCAAGAGCTTTCAGGGCTAGCCCCTTTCGTGTGGGAGCAGTGGCTGGACATTTCTGATTTGGGAGCTGGGCTCTGGCTGTGCCGGGAAGGAACATCCCCACTGTGCTGTGGCTAGGAAGCTCAGAGGGCCAGGGCTTGTGGGGCTGTGGAAGGGCTGCCTAGGGCAGGTGAGCGCCAGAAAGAGCTTTCAGGGCTAGCCCCTTTCGTGTGGGAGCAGTGGCTGGACGTTTCCGATTTGGGAGCTGGGCTCTGGCTGTGCCGGGAAGGAACGTCCCCACTGTGCTGTGGCTAGGAAGCTCAGAGGGCCAGGGCTTGTGGGGCTGTGGAAGGGCTGCCTAAGGAAGGTGAGGGCCAGCAAGAGCTTTCAGGGCTAGCCCCTTTCATGTGGGAGCAGTGGCTGGACATTTCCGATTTAGGAGCTGGGCTCTGGCTGTGCCGGGAAGGAACGTCCGCAGAGTACTGCGGCTAGGAAGCTGAGAGGGCCAGGGCTTGTGGGGCTGTGGAAGGGCTGCCTAAGGAAGGTGAGGGCCAGCAAGAGCTTTCAGGGCTAGCCCCTTTCATATGGGAGCAGTGGCTGGACATTTCCGATTTGGGAGCTGGGCTGTTGCTGTGCCGGGAAGGAACGTCCCCACTGTGCTGTGGCTAGGAAGCTCGGAGGGCCAGGGTTTGTGGGGCTGTGGAAGGGCTGCCTAGGGAAGGTGAGGGCCAGCAAGAGCTTTCAGGGCTAGCCCCTTTCGTGTGGGAGCAGTGGCTGGACTTTTCCGATTTGGGAGCTGGGCTCTGGCTGTGCCGGGAAGGAACATCCCCACTGTGCTGTGGCTAGGAAGCTCGGAGGGCCAGGGCTTGTGGGGCTGTGGAAGGGCTGCCTAGGGAAGGTGAGGGCCAGCAAGAGCTTTCAGGGCTAGCCCCTTTCGTGTGGGAGCAGTGGCTGGACTTTTCCGATTTGGGAGCTGGGCTCTGGCTGTGCCGGGAAGGAACGTCCCCACTGTGCTGTGGCTAGGAAGCTCGGAGGGCCAGGGCTTGTGGGGCTGTGGAAGGGCTGCCTAGGGAAGGTGAGGGCCAGCAAGAGCTTTCAGGGCTAGCCCCTTTCGTGTGGGAGCAGTGGCTGGACGTTTCCGATTTGGGAGCTGGGCTCTGGCTGTGCCGGGAAGGAACATCCCCACTGTGCTGTGGCTAGGAAGCTCGGAGGGCCAGGGCTTGTGGGGCTGTGGAAGGGCTGCCTAGGGAAGGTGAGGGCCAGCAAGAGCTTTCAGGGCTAGCCCCTTTCGTGTGGGAGCAGTGGCTGGACATTTCCGATTTGGGAGCTGGGCTCTGGCTGTGCCGGGAAGGAACGTCCCCACACTGCTGTGGCTAGGAAGCTGAGAGGGCCAGGACTTGTGGGGCTGTGGAAGGGCTGCCTAGGGAAGGTGAGGGCCAGCAAGAGCTTTCAGGGCTAGCCCCTTTCGTGTGGGAGCAGTGGCTGGACGTTTCCGATTTGGGAGCTGGGCTCTGGCTGTGCCGAGAAGGAACGTCCGCAGAGTGCTGTGGCTAGGAAGCTCAGAGGGCCAGGGCTTGTGGGGCTGTGGAAGGGCTGCCTAGGGAAGGTGAGGGCCAGCAAGAGCTTTCAGGGCTAGCCCCTTTCCTGTGGGAGCAGTGGCTGGACGTTTCCGATTTGGGAGCTGGGCTCTGGCTGTGCCGGGAAGGAACGTCCCCACACTGCTGTGCCTAGGAAGCTCGGAGGGCCAGGGCTTGTGGGGCTGTGGAAGGGCTGCCTAGGGAAGGTGAGGGCCAGCAAGAGCTTTCAGGGCTAGCCCATTTCGTGTGGGAGCAGTGGCTGGACGTTTCCGATTTGGGAGCTGGGCTCTGGCTGTGCCGAGAAGGAACGTCCGCAGAGTGCTGTGGCTAGGAAGCTCAGAGGGCCAGGGTTTGTGGGGCTGTGGAAGGGCTGCCTAGGGAAGGTGAGGGCCAGCAAGAGCTTTCAGGGCTAGCCCCTTTCGTGTGGGAGCAGTGGCTGGACATTTCTGATTTGGGAGCTGGGCTCTGGCTGTGCCGGGAAGGAACATCCCCACTGTGCTGTGGCTAGGAAGCTCAGAGGGCCAGGGCTTGTGGGGCTGTGGAAGGGCTGCCTAGGGCAGGTGAGCGCCAGAAAGAGCTTTCAGGGCTAGCCCCTTTCGTGTGGGAGCAGTGGCTGGACGTTTCCGATTTGGGAGCTGGGCTCTGGCTGTGCCGGGAAGGAACATCCCCACTGTGCTGTGGCTAGGAAGCTGAGAGGGCCAGGGCTTGTGGGGCTGTGGAAGGGCTGCCTAGGGAAGGTGAGGGCCAGCAAGAGCTTTCAGGGCTAGCCCCTTTCATGTGGGAGCAGTGGCTGGACATTTCCGATTTAGGAGCTGGGCTCTGGCTGTGCCGGGAAGGAACGTCCGCAGAGTACTGCGGCTAGGAAGCTGAGAGGGCCAGGGCTTGTGGGGCTGTGGAAGGGCTGCCTAGGGAAGGTGAGGGCCAGCAAGAGCTTTCAGGGCTAGCCCCTTTCATATGGGAGCAGTGGCTGGACATTTCCGATTTGGGAGCTGGGCTGTTGCTGTGCCGGGAAGGAACGTCCCCACTGTGCTGTGGCTAGGAAGCTCGGAGGGCCAGGGTTTGTGGGGCTGTGGAAGGGCTGCCTAGGGAAGGTGAGGGCCAGCAAGAGCTTTCAGGGCTAGCCACTTTCGTGTGGGAGCAGTGGCTGGACTTTTCCGATTTGGGAGCTGGGCTCTGGCTGTGCCGGGAAGGAACATCCCCACTGTGCTGTGGCTAGGAAGCTCGGAGGGCCAGGGCTTGTGGGGCTGTGGAAGGGCTGCCTAGGGAAGGTGAGGGCCAGCAAGAGCTTTCAGGGCTAGCCCCTTTCGTGTGGGAGCAGTGGCTGGACATTTCCGATTTGGGAGCTGGGCTCTGGCTGTGCCGAAAAGGAACGTCCCCACACTGCTGTGGCTAGGAAGCTGAGAGGGCCAGGACTTGTGGGGCTGTGGAAGGGCTGCCTAGGGAAGGTGAGGGCCAGCAAGAGCTTTCAGGGCTAGCCCCTTTCGTGTGGGAGCAGTGGCTGGACGTTTCCGATTTGGGAGCTGGGCTCTGGCTGTGCCGAGAAGGAACGTCCGCAGAGTGCTGCGGCTAGGAAGCTGAGAGGGCCAGGGCTTGTGGGGCTGTGGAAGGGCTGCCTAGGGAAGGTGAGGGCCAGCAAGAGCTTTCAGGGCTAGCCCCTTTCGTGTGGGAGCAGTGGCTGGACATTTCCGATTTGGGAGCTGGGCTCTGGCTGTGCCGGGAATGTACGTCCCCACACTGCTGTGCCTAGGAAGCTCGGAGGGCCAGGGCTTGTGGGGCTGTGGAAGGGCTGCCTAGGGCAGGTGAGCGCCAGCAAGAGCTTTCAGGGCTAGCCCCTTTCGTGTGGGAGCAGTGGCTGGACGTTTCCGATTTGGGAGCTGGGCTCTGGCTGTGCCGGGAAGGAATATCCGCAGAGTACTGCGGCTAGGAAGCTGAGAGGGCCAGGGCTTGTGGGGCTGTGGAAGGGCTGCCTAGGGCAGGTGAGGGCCAGCAAGAGCTTTCAGGGCTAGCCCCTTTCGTGTGGGAGCAGTGGCTGGACGTTTCCGATTTGGGAGCTGGGCTGTTGCTGTGCCGGGAAGGAACGTCCGCAGAGTACTGCGGCTAGGAAGCTGAGAGGGCCAGGGCTTGTGGGGCTGTGGAAGGGCTGCCTAGGGAAGGTGAGGGCCAGCAAGAGCTTTCAGGGCTAGCCCCTTTCGTGTGGGAGCAGTGGCTGGACGTTTCCGATTTGGGAGCTGGGCTCTGGCTGTGCCGAGAAGGAACGTCCGCAGAGTGCTGCGGCTAGGAAGCTCAGAGGGCCAGGGCTTGTGGGGCTGTGGAAGGGCTGCCTAGGGAAGGTGAGGGCCAGTAATAGCTTTCAGGGCTAGCCCCTTTCGTGTGGGAGCAGTGGCTGGACATTTCCGATTTGGGAGCTGGGCTCTGGCTGTGCCGGGAAGGAACATCCCCACTGTGCTGTGGCTAGGAAGCTCAGAGGGCCAGGGCTTGTGGGGCTGTGGAAGGGCTGCCTAGGGAAGGTGAGGGCCAGCAAGAGCTTTCAGGGCTAGCCCCTTTCGTGTGGGAGCAGTGGCTGGACATTTCCGATTTGGGAGCTGGGCTCTGGCTGTGCCGAGAAGGAACGTCCGCAGAGTGCTGTGGCTAGGAAGCTCAGAGGGCCAGGGCTTGTGGGGCTGTGGAAGGGCTGCCTAGGGAAGGTGAGGGCCAGCAAGAGCTTTCAGGGCTAGCCCCTTTCGTGTGGGAGCAGTGGCTGGACGTTTCCGATTTGGGAGCTGGGCTCTGGCTGTGCCGAGAAGGAACGTCCGCAGAGTGCTGCGGCTAGGAAGCTGAGAGGGCCAGGGCTTGTGGGGCTGTGGAAGGGCTGCCTAGGGAAGGTGAGGGCCAGCAAGAGCTTTCAGGGCTAGCCCCTTTCGTGTGGGAGCAGTGGCTGGACATTTCCGATTTGGGAGCTGGGCTCTGGCTGTGCCGGGAATGTACGTCCCCACACTGCTGTGCCTAGGAAGCTCGGAGGGCCAGGGCTTGTGGGGCTGTGGAAGGGCTGCCTAGGGCAGGTGAGCGCCAGCAAGAGCTTTCAGGGCTAGCCCCTTTCGTGTGGGAGCAGTGGCTGGACGTTTCCGATTTGGGAGCTGGGCTCTGGCTGTGCCGGGAAGGAATATCCGCAGAGTACTGCGGCTAGGAAGCTGAGAGGGCCAGGGCTTGTGGGGCTGTGGAAGGGCTGCCTAGGGCAGGTGAGGGCCAGCAAGAGCTTTCAGGGCTAGCCCCTTTCGTGTGGGAGCAGTGGCTGGACGTTTCCGATTTGGGAGCTGGGCTGTTGCTGTGCCGGGAAGGAACATCCCCACTGTGCTGTGGCTAGGAAGCTGAGAGGGCCAGGGCTTGTGGGGCTGTGGAAGGGCTGCCTAGGGAAGGTGAGGGCCAGCAAGAGCTTTCAGGGCTAGCCCCTTTGGTGTGGGAGCAGTGGCTGGACATTTCCGATTTGGGAGCTGGGCTCTGGCTGTGCCGGGAAGGAACATCCCCACTGTGCTGTGGCTAGGAAGCTCAGAGGGCCAGGGCTTGTGGGGCTGTGGAAGGGCTGCCTAGGGAAGGTGAGGGCCAGCAAGAGCTTTCAGGGCTAGCCCCTTTCGTGTGGGAGCAGTGGCTGGACATTTCCGATTTGGGAGCTGGGCTCTGGCTGTGCCGGGAAGGAACGTCCCCACACTGCTGTGGCTAGGAAGCTGAGAGGGCCAGGACTTGTGGGGCTGTGGAAGGGCTGCCTAGGGAAGGTGAGGGCCAGCAAGAGCTTTCAGGGCTAGCCCCTTTCGTGTGGGAGCAGTGGCTGGACGTTTCCGATTTGGGAGCTGGGCTCTGGCTGTGCCGAGAAGGAACGTCCGCAGAGTGCTGTGGCTAGGAAGCTCAGAGGGCCAGGGCTTGTGGGGCTGTGGAAGGGCTGCCTAGGGAAGGTGAGGGCCAGCAAGAGCTTTCAGGGCTAGCCCCTTTCGTGTGGGAGCAGTGGCTGGACGTTTCCGATTTGGGAGCTGGGCTCTGGCTGTGCCGGGAAGGAACATCCCCACTGTGCTGTGGCTAGGAAGCTGAGAGGGCCAGGGCTTGTGGGGCTGTGGAAGGGCTGCCTAGGGAAGGTGAGGGCCAGCAAGAGCTTTCA
Source organism: Aptenodytes patagonicus (assembly GCF_965638725.1). Taxonomy (NCBI): domain Eukaryota; kingdom Metazoa; phylum Chordata; class Aves; order Sphenisciformes; family Spheniscidae; genus Aptenodytes; species Aptenodytes patagonicus. The sequence continues at coordinate 1,292,223 of NW_027471997.1, read as the reverse complement.
GGGCTAGCCCCTTTCGTGTGGGAGCAGTGGCTGGACTTTTCCGATTTGGGAGCTGGGCTCTGGCTGTGCCGGGAAGGAACATCCCCACTGTGCTGTGGCTAGGAAGCTCAGAGGGCCAGGGCTTGTGGGGCTGTGGAAGGGCTGCCTAGGGAAGGTGAGGGCCAGCAAGAGCTTTCAGGGCTAGCCCCTTTCATGTGGGAGCAGTGGCTGGACATTTCCGATTTGGGAGCTGGGCTCTGGCTGTGCCGGGAAGGAACGTCCGCAGAGTACTGCGGCTAGGAAGCTGAGAGGGCCAGGGCTTGTGGGGCTGTGGAAGGGCTGCCTAAGGAAGGTGAGGGCCAGCAAGAGCTTTCAGGGCTAGCCCCTTTCGTGTGGGAGCAGTGGCTGGACATTTCCGATTTGGGAGCTGGGCTCTGGCTGTGCCGGGAAGGAACGTCCCCACACTGCTGTGGCTAGGAAGCTGAGAGGGCCAGGACTTGTGGGGCTGTGGAAGGGCTGCCTAGGGAAGGTGAGGGCCAGCAAGAGCTTTCAGGGCTAGCCCCTTTCGTGTGGGAGCAGTGGCTGGACGTTTCCGATTTGGGAGCTGGGCTCTGGCTGTGCCGGGAAGGAACGTCCGCAGAGTGCTGTGGCTAGGAAGCTCAGAGGGCCAGGGCTTGTGGGGCTGTGGAAGGGCTGCCTAGGGAAGGTGAGGGCCAGCAAGAGCTTTCAGGGCTAGCCCCTTTCGTGTGGGAGCAGTGGCTGGACGTTTCCGATTTGGGAGCTGGGCTCTGGCTGTGCCGAGAAGGAACGTCCGCAGAGTGCTGCGGCTAGGAAGCTGAGAGGGCCAGGGCTTGTGGGGCTGTGGAAGGGCTGCCTAGGGAAGGTGAGGGCCAGCAAGAGCTTTCAGGGCTAGCCCCTTTCGTGTGGGAGCAGTGGCTGGACATTTCCGATTTGGGAGCTGGGCTCTGGCTGTGCCGGGAATGTACGTCCCCACACTGCTGTGCCTAGGAAGCTCGGAGGGCCAGGGCTTGTGGGGCTGTGGAAGGGCTGCCTAGGGCAGGTGAGCGCCAGCAAGAGCTTTCAGGGCTAGCCCCTTTCGTGTGGGAGCAGTGGCTGGACGTTTCCGATTTGGGAGCTGGGCTCTGGCTGTGCCGGGAAGGAATATCCGCAGAGTACTGCGGCTAGGAAGCTGAGAGGGCCAGGGCTTGTGGGGCTGTGGAAGGGCTGCCTAGGGCAGGTGAGGGCCAGCAAGAGCTTTCAGGGCTAGCCCCTTTCGTGTGGGAGCAGTGGCTGGACGTTTCCGATTTGGGAGCTGGGCTGTTGCTGTGCCGGGAAGGAACGTCCGCAGAGTACTGCGGCTAGGAAGCTGAGAGGGCCAGGGCTTGTGGGGCTGTGGAAGGGCTGCCTAGGGAAGGTGAGGGCCAGAAAGAGCTTTCAGGGCTAGCCCCTTTGGTGTGGGAGCAGTGGCTGGACGTTTCCGATTTGGGAGCTGGGCTCTGGCTGTGCCGAGAAGGAACGTCCGCAGAGTGCTGCGGCTAGGAAGCTGAGAGGGCCAGGGCTTGTGGGGCTGTGGAAGGGCTGCCTAGGGAAGGTGAGGGCCAGTAATAGCTTTCAGGGCTAGCCCCTTTCGTGTGGGAGCAGTGGCTGGACATTTCCGATTTGGGAGCTGGGCTCTGGCTGTGCCGGGAAGGAACATCCCCACTGTGCTGTGGCTAGGAAGCTCAGAGGGCCAGGGCTTGTGGGGCTGTGGAAGGGCTGCCTAGGGAAGGTGAGGGCCAGCAAGAGCTTTCAGGGCTAGCCCCTTTCGTGTGGGAGCAGTGGCTGGACGTTTCCGATTTGGGAGCTGGGCTCTGGCTGTGCCGGGAAGGAACATCCCCACTGTGCTGTGGCTAGGAAGCTGAGAGGGCCAGGGCTTGTGGGGCTGTGGAAGGGCTGCCTAGGGAAGGTGAGGGCCAGCAGGAGCTTTCAGGGCTAGCCCCTTTCGTGTGGGAGCAGTGGCTGGACTTTTCCGATTTGGGAGCTGGGCTCTGGCTGTGCCGGGAAGGAACATCCCCACTGTGCTGTGGCTAGGAAGCTCAGAGGGCCAGGGCTTGTGGGGCTGTGGAAGGGCTGCCTAGGGAAGGTGAGGGCCAGCAAGAGCTTTCAGGGCTAGCCCCTTTCATGTGGGAGCAGTGGCTGGACATTTCCGATTTGGGAGCTGGGCTCTGGCTGTGCCGGGAAGGAACGTCCGCAGAGTACTGCGGCTAGGAAGCTGAGAGGGCCAGGGCTTGTGGGGCTGTGGAAGGGCTGCCTAAGGAAGGTGAGGGCCAGCAAGAGCTTTCAGGGCTAGCCCCTTTCATGTGGGAGCAGTGGCTGGACATTTCCGATTTGGGAGCTGGGCTCTGGCTGTACCGGGAAGGAACGTCCGCAGAGTACTGCGGCTAGGAAGCTGAGAGGGCCAGGGCTTGTGGGGCTGTGGAAGGGCTGCCTAGGGAAGGTGAGGGCCAGCAAGAGCTTTCAGGGCTAGCCCCTTTCGTGTGGGAGCAGTGGCTGGACGTTTCCGATTTGGGAGCTGGGCTCTGGCTGTGCCGGGAAGGAACGTCCCCACACTGCTGTGCCTAGGAAGCTCGGAGGGCCAGGGCTTGTGGGGCTGTGGAAGGGCTGCCTAGGGAAGGTGAGGGCCAGCAAGAGCTTTCAGGGCTAGCCCCTTTCGTGTGGGAGCAGTGGCTGGACGTTTCCGATTTGGGAGCTGGGCTCTGGCTGTGCCGAGAAGGAACGTCCGCAGAGTGCTGTGGCTAGGAAGCTCAGAGGGCCAGGGCTTGTGGGGCTGTGGAAGGGCTGCCTAGGGAAGGTGAGGGCCAGCAAGAGCTTTCAGGGCTAGCCCCTTTCGTGTGGGAGCAGTGGCTGGACATTTCTGATTTGGGAGCTGGGCTCTGGCTGTGCCGGGAAGGAACATCCCCACTGTGCTGTGGCTAGGAAGCTCAGAGGGCCAGGGCTTGTGGGGCTGTGGAAGGGCTGCCTAGGGCAGGTGAGCGCCAGAAAGACCTTTCAGGGCTAGCCCCTTTCGTGTGGGAGCAGTGGCTGGACGTTTCCGATTTGGGAGCTGGGCTCTGGCTGTGCCGGGAAGGAACGTCCCCACACTGCTGTCGCTAGGAAGCTCAGAGGGCCAGGGCTTGTGGGGCTGTGGAAGGGCTGCCTAGGGAAGGTGAGGGCCAGCAAGAGCTTTCAGGGCTAGCCCCTTTCATGTGGGAGCAGTGGCTGGACATTTCCGATTTAGGAGCTGGGCTCTGGCTGTGCCGGGAAGGAACGTCCGCAGAGTACTGCGGATAGGAAGCTGAGAGGGCCAGGGCTTGTGGGGCTGTGGAAGGGCTGCCTAAGGAAGGTGAGGGCCAGCAAGAGCTTTCAGGGCTAGCCCCTTTCATATGGGAGCAGTGGCTGGACATTTCCGATTTGGGAGCTGGGCTGTTGCTGTGCCGGGAAGGAACGTCCCCACTGTGCTGCGGCTAGGAAGCTGAGAGGGCCAGGGCTTGTGGGGCTGTGGAAGGGCTGCCTAGGGAAGGTGAGGGCCAGCAAGAGCTTTCAGGGCTAGCCCCTTTCGTGTGAGAGCAGTGGCTGGACATTTCCGATTTGGGAGCTGGGCTCTGGCTGTGCCGCGAAAGAACGTCCCCACTGTGCTGTGGCTAGGAAGCTCGGAGGGCCAGGGCTTGTGGGGCTGTGGAAGGGCTGCCTAGGGAAGGTGAGGGCCAGCAAGAGCTTTCAGGGCTAGCCCCTTTCGTGTGGGAGCAGTGGCTGGACTTTTCCGATTTGGGAGCTGGGCTCTGGCTGTGCCGGGAAGGAACATCCCCACTGTGCTGTGGCTAGGAAGCTCGGAGGGCCAGGGCTTGTGGGGCTGTGGAAGGGCTGCCTAGGGAAGGTGAGGGCCAGCAAGAGCTTTCAGGGCTAGCCCCTTTCGTGTGGGAGCAGTGGCTGGACATTTCCGATTTGGGAGCTGGGCTCTGGCTGTGCCGGGAAGGAACGTCCCCACACTGCTGTGGCTAGGAAGCTGAGAGGGCCAGGACTTGTGGGGCTGTGGAAGGGCTGCCTAGGGAAGGTGAGGGCCAGCAAGAGCTTTCAGGGCTAGCCCCTTTCGTGTGGGAGCAGTGGCTGGACGTTTCCGATTTGGGAGCTGGGCTCTGGCTGTGCCGAGAAGGAACGTCCGCAGAGTGCTGTGGCTAGGAAGCTCAGAGGGCCAGGGCTTGTGGGGCTGTGGAAGGGCTGCCTAGGGAAGGTGAGGGCCAGCAAGAGCTTTCAGGGCTAGCCCCTTTCGTGTGGGAGCAGTGGCTGGACGTTTCCGATTTGGGAGCTGGGCTCTGGCTGTGCCGGGAAGGAACATCCCCACTGTGCTGTGGCTAGGAAGCTCAGAGGGCCAGGGCTTGTGGGGCTGTGGAAGGGCTGCCTAGGGAAGGTGAGGGCCAGCAAGAGCTTTCAGGGCTAGCCCCTTTCATGTGGGAGCAGTGGCTGGACATTTCCGATTTGGGAGCTGGGCTCTGGCTGTGCCGGGAAGGAACGTCCGCAGAGTACTGCGGCTAGGAAGCTGAGAGGGCCAGGGCTTGTGGGGCTGTGGAAGGGCTGCCTAGGGAAGGTGAGGGCCAGCAAGAGCTTTCAGGGCTAGCCCCTTTCGTGTGGGAGCAGTGGCTGGACGTTTCCGATTTGGGAGCTGGGCTCTGGCTGTGCCGGGAAGGAACTTCCGCAGAGTACTGCGGCTAGGAAGCTGAGAGGGCCAGGGCTTGTGGGGCTGTGGAAGGGCTGCCTTGGGAAGGTGAGGGCCAGCAAGAGCTTTCAGGGCTAGCCCCTTTCGTGTGGGAGCAGTGGCTGGACATTTCCGATTTGGGAGCTGGGCTCTGGCTGTGCCGGGAAGGAACGTCCGCAGAGTACTGCGGCTAGGAAGCTGAGAGGGCCAGGGCTTGTGGGGCTGTGGAAGGGCTGCCTAGGGAAGGTGAGGGCCAGCAAGAGCTTTCAGGGCTAGCCCCTTTCGTGTGGGAGCAGTGGCTGGACGTTTCCGATTTGGGAGCTGGGCTCTGGCTGTGCCGGGAAGGAACGTCCCCACTGTGCTGCGGCTAGGAAGCTGAGAGGGCCAGGGCTTGTGGGGCTGTGGAAGGGCTGCCTTGGGAAGGTGAGGGCCAGCAAGAGCTTTCAGGGCTAGCCCCTTTCGTGTGGGAGCAGTGGCTGGACGTTTCCAATTTGGGAGCTGGGCTCTGGCTGTGCCGGGAAGGAACGTCCGCAGAGTGCTGTGGCTAGGAAGCTCAGAGGGCCAGGGCTTGTGGGGCTGTGGAAGGGCTGCCTAGGGCAGGTGAGGGCCAGCAAGAGCTTTCAGGGCTAGCCCCTTTCGTGTGGGAGCAGTGGCTGGACATTTCCGATTTCGGAGCTGGGCTCTGGCTGTGCAGGGAAGGAACGTCCCCACTGTGCTGTGGCTAGGAAGCTGAGAGGGCCAGGGCTTGTGGGGCTGTGGAAGGGCTGCCTAGGGAAGGTGAGGGCCAGCAAGAGCTTTCAGGGCTAGCCCCTTTCGTGTGGGAGCAGTGGCTGGACGTTTCCGATTTGGGAGCTGGGCTCTGGCTGTGCCGAGAAGGAACGTCCGCAGAGTGCTGCGGCTAGGAAGCTGAGAGGGCCAGGGCTTGTGGGGCTGTGGAAGGGCTGCCTAGGGAAGGTGAGGGCCAGCAAGAGCTTTCAGGGCTAGCCCCTTTCGTGTGGGAGCAGTGGCTGGACATTTCCAATTTGGGAGCTGGGCTCTGGCTGTGCCGGGAAGGAACATCCCCACTGTGCTGTGGCTAGGAAGCTCAGAGGGCCAGGGCTTGTGGGGCTGTGGAAGGGCTGCCTAGGGAAGGTGAGGGCCAGCAAGAGCTTTCAGGGCTAGCCCCTTTCGTGTGAGAGCAGTGGCTGGACATTTCCGATTTGGGAGCTGGGCTCTGGCTGTGCCGGGAAGGAACGTCCCCACACTGCTGTGGCTAGGAAGCTCGGAGGGCCAGGACTTGTGGGGCTGTGGAAGGGCTGCCTAGGGAAGGTGAGGGCCAGCAAGAGCTTTCAGGCCTAGCCCCTTTCGTGTGGGAGCAGTGGGTGGACGTTTCCGATTTGGGAGCTGGGCTCTGGCTGTGCCGAGAAGGAACGTCCGCAGAGTGCTGTGGCTAGGAAGCTGAGAGGGCCAGGGCTTGTGGGGCTGTGGAAGGGCTGCCTAGGGAAGGTGAGGGCCAGCAAGAGCTTTCAGGGCTAGCCCCTTTCGTGTGGGAGCAGTGGCTGGACATTTCCGATTTGGGAGCTGGGCTGTTGCTGTGCCGGGAAGGAACGTCCCCACTGTGCTGCGGCTAGGAAGCTGAGAGGGCCAGGGCTTGTGGGGCTGTGGAAGGGCTGCCTAGGGAAGGTGAGGGCCAGCAAGAGCTTTCAGGGCTAGCCCCTTTCGTGTGAGAGCAGTGGCTGGACATTTCCGATTTGGGAGCTGGGCTCTGGCTGTGCCGCGAAAGAACGTCCCCACTGTGCTGTGGCTAGGAAGCTCGGAGGGCCAGGGCTTGTGGGGCTGTGGAAGGGCTGCCTAGGGAAGGTGAGGGCCAGCAAGAGCTTTCAGGGCTAGCCCCTTTCGTGTGGGAGCAGTGGCTGGACTTTTCCGATTTGGGAGCTGGGCTCTGGCTGTGCCGGGAAGGAACATCCCCACTGTGCTGTGGCTAGGAAGCTCGGAGGGCCAGGGCTTGTGGGGCTGTGGAAGGGCTGCCTAGGGAAGGTGAGGGCCAGCAAGAGCTTTCAGGGCTAGCCCCTTTCGTGTGGGAGCAGTGGCTGGACATTTCCGATTTGGGAGCTGGGCTCTGGCTGTGCCGGGAAGGAACGTCCCCACACTGCTGTGGCTAGGAAGCTGAGAGGGCCAGGACTTGTGGGGCTGTGGAAGGGCTGCCTAGGGAAGGTGAGGGCCAGCAAGAGCTTTCAGGGCTAGCCCCTTTCGTGTGGGAGCAGTGGCTGGACGTTTCCGATTTGGGAGCTGGGCTCTGGCTGTGCCGAGAAGGAACGTCCGCAGAGTGCTGTGGCTAGGAAGCTCAGAGGGCCAGGGCTTGTGGGGCTGTGGAAGGGCTGCCTAGGGAAGGTGAGGGCCAGCAAGAGCTTTCAGGGCTAGCCCCTTTCGTGTGGGAGCAGTGGCTGGACGTTTCCGATTTGGGAGCTGGGCTCTGGCTGTGCCGGGAAGGAACATCCCCACTGTGCTGTGGCTAGGAAGCTCAGAGGGCCAGGGCTTGTGGGGCTGTGGAAGGGCTGCCTAGGGAAGGTGAGGGCCAGCAAGAGCTTTCAGGGCTAGCCCCTTTCATGTGGGAGCAGTGGCTGGACATTTCCGATTTGGGAGCTGGGCTCTGGCTGTGCCGGGAAGGAACGTCCGCAGAGTACTGCGGCTAGGAAGCTGAGAGGGCCAGGGCTTGTGGGGCTGTGGAAGGGCTGCCTAGGGAAGGTGAGGGCCAGCAAGAGCTTTCAGGGCTAGCCCCTTTCGTGTGGGAGCAGTGGCTGGACGTTTCCGATTTGGGAGCTGGGCTCTGGCTGTGCCGGGAAGGAACTTCCGCAGAGTACTGCGGCTAGGAAGCTGAGAGGGCCAGGGCTTGTGGGGCTGTGGAAGGGCTGCCTTGGGAAGGTGAGGGCCAGCAAGAGCTTTCAGGGCTAGCCCCTTTCGTGTGGGAGCAGTGGCTGGACATTTCCGATTTGGGAGCTGGGCTCTGGCTGTGCCGGGAAGGAACGTCCGCAGAGTACTGCGGCTAGGAAGCTGAGAGGGCCAGGGCTTGTGGGGCTGTGGAAGGGCTGCCTAGGGAAGGTGAGGGCCAGCAAGAGCTTTCAGGGCTAGCCCCTTTCGTGTGGGAGCAGTGGCTGGACGTTTCCGATTTGGGAGCTGGGCTCTGGCTGTGCCGGGAAGGAACGTCCCCACTGTGCTGCGGCTAGGAAGCTGAGAGGGCCAGGGCTTGTGGGGCTGTGGAAGGGCTGCCTTGGGAAGGTGAGGGCCAGCAAGAGCTTTCAGGGCTAGCCCCTTTCGTGTGGGAGCAGTGGCTGGACGTTTCCAATTTGGGAGCTGGGCTCTGGCTGTGCCGGGAAGGAACGTCCGCAGAGTGCTGTGGCTAGGAAGCTCAGAGGGCCAGGGCTTGTGGGGCTGTGGAAGGGCTGCCTAGGGCAGGTGAGGGCCAGCAAGAGCTTTCAGGGCTAGCCCCTTTCGTGTGGGAGCAGTGGCTGGACATTTCCGATTTCGGAGCTGGGCTCTGGCTGTGCAGGGAAGGAACGTCCCCACTGTGCTGTGGCTAGGAAGCTCAGAGGGCCAGGGCTTGTGGGGCTGTGGAAGGGCTGCCTAGGGAAGGTGAGGGCCAGCAAGAGCTTTCAGGGCTAGCCCCTTTCGTGTGAGAGCAGTGGCTGGACATTTCCGATTTGGGAGCTGGGCTCTGGCTGTGCCGGGAAGGAACGTCCCCACACTGCTGTGGCTAGGAAGCTCGGAGGGCCAGGACTTGTGGGGCTGTGGAAGGGCTGCCTAGGGAAGGTGAGGGCCAGCAAGAGCTTTCAGGCCTAGCCCCTTTCGTGTGGGAGCAGTGGGTGGACGTTTCCGATTTGGGAGCTGGGCTCTGGCTGTGCCGAGAAGGAACGTCCGCAGAGTGCTGTGGCTAGGAAGCTGAGAGGGCCAGGGCTTGTGGGGCTGTGGAAGGGCTGCCTAGGGAAGGTGAGGGCCAGCAAGAGCTTTCAGGGCTAGCCCCTTTCGTGTGGGAGCAGTGGCTGGACGTTTCCGATTTGGGAGCTGGGCTCTGGCTGTGCCGGGAAGGAACATCCCTACTGTGCTGTGGCTAGGAAGCTCAGAGGGCCAGGGCTTGTGGGGCTGTGGAAGGGCTGCCTAGGGAAGGTGAGGGCCAGCAAGAGCTTTCAGGGCTAGCCCCTTTCGTGTGGGAGCAGTGGCTGGACGTTTCCGATTTGGGAGCTGGGCTCTGGCTGTGCCGGGAAGGAACGTCCCCACTGTGCTGCGGCTAGGAAGCTGAGAGGGCCAGGGCTTGTGGGGCTGTGGAAGGGCTGCCTAGGGAAGGTGAGCGCCAGCAAGAGCTTTCAGGGCTAGCCCCTTTCGTGTGGGAGCAGTGGCTGGACATTTCCGATTTGGGAGCTGGGCTCTGGCTGTGCCGGGAATGTACGTCCCCACACTGCTGTGCCTAGGAAGCTCGGAGGGCCAGGGCTTGTGGGGCTGTGGAAGGGCTGCCTAGGGCAGGTGAGCGCCAGCAAGAGCTTTCAGGGCTAGCCCCTTTCGTGTGGGAGCAGTGGCTGGACGTTTCCGATTTGGGAGCTGGGCTCTGGCTGTGCCGGGAAGGAATATCCGCAGAGTACTGCGGCTAGGAAGCTGAGAGGGCCAGGGCTTGTGGGGCTGTGGAAGGGCTGCCTAGGGAAGGTGAGGGCCAGCAAGAGCTTTCAGGGCTAGCCCCTTTCGTGTGGGAGCAGTGGCTGGACGTTTCCGATTTGGGAGCTGGGCTGTTGCTGTGCCGGGAAGGAACGTCCGCAGAGTACTGCGGCTAGGAAGCTGAGAGGGCCAGGGCTTGTGGGGCTGTGGAAGGGCTGCCTAGGGAAGGTGAGGGCCAGCAAGAGCTTTCAGGGCTAGCCCCTTTGGTGTGGGAGCAGTGGCTGGACGTTTCCGATTTGGGAGCTGGGCTCTGGCTGTGCCGAGAAGGAACGTCCGCAGAGTGCTGCGGCTAGGAAGCTCAGAGGGCCAGGGCTTGTGGGGCTGTGGAAGGGCTGCCTAGGGAAGGTGAGGGCCAGTAATAGCTTTCAGGGCTAGCCCCTTTCGTGTGGGAGCAGTGGCTGGACATTTCCGATTTGGGAGCTGGGCTCTGGCTGTGCCGGGAAGGAACGTCCCCACTGTGCTGTGGCTAGGAAGCTCAGAGGGCCAGGGCTTGTGGGGCTGTGGAAGGGCTGCCTAGGGAAGGTGAGGGCCAGCAAGAGCTTTCAGGGCTAGCCCCTTTCGTGTGGGAGCAGTGGCTGGACGTTTCCGATTTGGGAGCTGGGCTCTGGCTGTGCCGGGAAGGAACGTCCGCAGAGTACTGCGGCTAGGAAGCTGAGAGGGCCAGGGCTTGTGGGGCTGTGGAAGGGCTGCCTTGGGAAGGTGAGGGCCAGCAAGAGCTTTCAGGGCTAGCCCCTTTCATGTGGGAGCAGTGGCTGGATGTTTCCGATTTGGGAGCTGGGCTCTGGCTGTGCCTGGAAGGAACATCCCCACTGTGCTGTGGCTAGGAAGCTCGGAGGGCCAGGGCTTGTGGGGCTGTGGAAGGGCTGCCTAGGGAAGGTGAGGGCCAGCAAGAGCTTTCAGGGCTAGCCCCTTTCGTGTGGGAGCAGTGGCTGGACATTTCCGATTTGGGAGCTGGGCTCTGGCTGTGCCTGGAAGGAACATCCCCACTGTGCTGTGGCTAGGAATCTGAGAGGGCCAGGGCTTGTGGGGCTGTGGAAGGGCTGCCTAGGGCAGGTGAGCGCCAGCAAGAGCTTTCAGGGCTAGCCCCTTTCGTGTGGGAGCAGTGGCTGGACGTTTCCGATTTGGGAGCTGGGCTCTGGCTGTGCCGGGAAGGAACGTCCCCACTGTGCTGTGGCTAGGAAGCTCAGAGGGCCAGGGCTTGTGGGGCTGTGGAAGGGCTGCCTAGGGAAGGTGAGGGCCAGCAAGAGCTTTCAGGGCTAGCCCCTTTCATGTGGGAGCAGTGGCTGGACATTTCCGATTTAGGAGCTGGGCTCTGGCTGTGCCGGGAAGGAACGTCCGCAGAGTACTGCGGATAGGAAGCTGAGAGGGCCAGGGCTTGTGGGGCTGTGGAAGGGCTGCCTAGGGAAGGTGAGGGCCAGCAAGAGCTTTCAGGGCTAGCCCCTTTCATATGGGAGCAGTGGCTGGACATTTCCGATTTGGGAGCTGGGCTCTGGCTGTGCCGGGAAGGAACGTCCGCACAGTACTGCGGCTAGGAAGCTGAGAGGGCCAGGGCTTGTGGGGCTGTGGAAGGGCTGCCTAGGGAAGGTGAGGGCCAGCAAGAGCTTTCAGGGCTAGCCCCTTTCGTGTGAGAGCAGTGGCTGGACATTTCCGATTTGGGAGCTGGGCTCTGGCTGTGCCGCGAAAGAACGTCCCCACTGTGCTGTGGCTAGGAAGCTCGGAGGGCCAGGGCTTGTGGGGCTGTGGAAGGGCTGCCTAGGGAAGGTGAGGGCCAGCAAGAGCTTTCAGGGCTAGCCCCTTTCGTGTGGGAGCAGTGGCTGGACTTTTCCGATTTGGGAGCTGGGCTCTGGCTGTGCCGGGAAGGAACATCCCCACTGTGCTGTGGCTAGGAAGCTCGGAGGGCCAGGGCTTGTGGGGCTGTGGAAGGGCTGCCTAGGGAAGGTGAGGGCCAGCAAGAGCTTTCAGGGCTAGCCCCTTTCGTGTGGGAGCAGTGGCTGGACATTTCCGATTTGGGAGCTGGGCTCTGGCTGTGCCGGGAAGGAACGTCCCCACACTGCTGTGGCTAGGAAGCTGAGAGGGCCAGGACTTGTGGGGCTGTGGAAGGGCTGCCTAGGGAAGGTGAGGGCCAGCAAGAGCTTTCAGGGCTAGCCCCTTTCGTGTGGGAGCAGTGGCTGGACGTTTCCGATTTGGGAGCTGGGCTCTGGCTGTGCCGAGAAGGAACGTCCGCAGAGTGCTGTGGCTAGGAAGCTCAGAGGGCCAGGGCTTGTGGGGCTGTGGAAGGGCTGCCTAGGGAAGGTGAGGGCCAGCAAGAGCTTTCAGGGCTAGCCCCTTTCGTGTGGGAGCAGTGGCTGGACGTTTCCGATTTGGGAGCTGGGCTCTGGCTGTGCCGGGAAGGAACATCCCCACTGTGCTGTGGCTAGGAAGCTCAGAGGGCCAGGGCTTGTGGGGCTGTGGAAGGGCTGCCTAGGGAAGGTGAGGGCCAGCAAGAGCTTTCAGGGCTAGCCCCTTTCGTGTGGGAGCAGTGGCTGGACTTTAACGATTTGGGAGCTGGGCTCTGGCTGTGCCGGGAAGGAACATCCCCACTGTGCTGTGGCTAGGAAGCTGAGAGGGCCAGGGCTTGTGGGGCTGTGGAAGGGCTGCCTAGGGAAGGTGAGGGCCAGCAAGAGCTTTCAGGGCTAGCCCCTTTCATGTGGGAGCAGTGGCTGGACATTTCCGATTTGGGAGCTGGGCTCTGGCTGTGCCGAGAAGGAACGTCCGCAGAGTACTGCGGCTAGGAAGCTGAGAGGGCCAGGGCTTGTGGGGCTGTGGAAGGGCTGCCTAAGGAAGGTGAGGGCCAGCAAGAGCTTTCAGGGCTAGCCCCTTTCATGTGGGAGCAGTGGCTGGACATTTCCGATTTGGGAGCTGGGCTCTGGCTGTACCGGGAAGGAACGTCCGCAGAGTACTGCGGCTAGGAAGCTGAGAGGGCCAGGGCTTGTGGGGCTGTGGAAGAGCTGCCTAGGGAAGGTGAGGGCCAGCAAGAGCTTTCAGGGCTAGCCCCTTTCGTGTGGGAGCAGTGGCTGGACGTTTCCGATTTGGGAGCTGGGCTCTGGCTGTGCCGGGAAGGAACGTCCGCAGAGTGCTGTGGCTAGGAAGCTCAGAGGGCCAGGGCTTGTGGGGCTGTGGAAGGGCTGCCTAGGGAAGGTGAGGGCCAGCAAGAGCTTTCAGGGCTAGCCCCTTTCGTGTGGGAGCAGTGGCTGGACGTTTCCGATTTGGGAGCTGGGCTCTGGCTGTGCCGAGAAGGAACGTCCGCAGAGTGCTGCGGCTAGGAAGCTGAGAGGGCCAGGGCTTGTGGGGCTGTGGAAGGGCTGCCTAGGGAAGGTGAGGGCCAGCAAGAGCTTTCAGGGCTAGCCCCTTTCGTGTGGGAGCAGTGGCTGGACATTTCCAATTTGGGAGCTGGGCTCTGGCTGTGCCGGGAAGGAACATCCCCACTGTGCTGTGGCTAGGAAGCTCAGAGGGCCAGGGCTTGTGGGGCTGTGGAAGGGCTGCCTAGGGAAGGTGAGGGCCAGCAAGAGCTTTCAGGGCTAGCTCCTTTCGTGTGAGAGCAGTGGCTGGACATTTCCGATTTGGGAGCTGGGCTCTGGCTGTGCCGGGAAGGAACGTCCCCACGCTGCTGTGGCTAGGAAGCTCGGAGGGCCAGGACTTGTGGGGCTGTGGAAGGGCTGCCTAGGGAAGGTGAGGGCCAGCAAGAGCTTTCAGGGCTAGCCCCTTTCGTGTGGGAGCAGTGGGTGGACGTTTCCGATTTGGGAGCTGGGCTCTGGCTGTGCCGAGAAGGAACGTCCGCAGAGTGCTGTGGCTAGGAAGCTGAGAGGGCCAGGGCTTGTGGGGCTGTGGAAGGGCTGCCTAGGGAAGGTGAGGGCCAGCAAGAGCTTTCAGGGCTAGCCCCTTTCGTGTGGGAGCAGTGGCTGGACGTTTCCGATTTGGGAGCTGGGCTCTGGCTGTGCCGGGAAGGAACATCCCCACTGTGCTGTGGCTAGGAAGCTCAGAGGGCCAGGGCTTGTGGGGCTGTGGAAGGGCTGCCTAGGGAAGGTGAGGGCCAGCAAGAGCTTTCAGGGCTAGCCCCTTTCGTGTGGGAGCAGTGGCTGGACGTTTCCGATTTGGGAGCTGGGCTCTGGCTGTGCCGGGAAGGAACGTCCCCACTGTGCTGCGGCTAGGAAGCTGAGAGGGCCAGGGCTTGTGGGGCTGTGGAAGGGCTGCCTTGGGAAGGTGAGCGCCAGCAAGAGCTTTCAGGGCTAGCCCCTTTCGTGTGGGAGCAGTGGCTGGACATTTCCGATTTGGGAGCTGGGCTCTGGCTGTGCCGGGAATGTACGTCCCCACACTGCTGTGCCTAGGAAGCTCGGAGGGCCAGGGCTTGTGGGGCTGTGGAAGGGCTGCCTAGGGCAGGTGAGCGCCAGCAAGAGCTTTCAGTGCTAGCCCCTTTCGTGTGGGAGCAGTGGCTGGACGTTTCCGATTTGGGAGCTGGGCTCTGGCTGTGCCGAGAAGGAACGTCCGCAGAGTGCTGCGGCTAGGAAGCTCAGAGGGCCAGGGCTTGTGGGGCTGTGGAAGGGCTGCCTAGGGAAGGTGAGGGCCAGCAAGAGCTTTCAGGGCTAGCCCCTTTCGTGTGGGAGCAGTGGCTGGACATTTCCGATTTGGGAGCTGGGCTCTGGCTGTGCCGGGAATGTACGTCCCCACACTGCTGTGCCTAGGAAGCTCGGAGGGCCAGGGCTTGTGGGGCTGTGGAAGGGCTGCCTAGGGCAGGTGAGAGCCAGCAAGAGCTTTCAGGGCTAGCCCCTTTCGTGTGGGAGCAGTGGCTGGACGTTTCCGATTTGGGAGCTGGGCTCTGGCTGTGCCGGGAAGGAATATCCGCAGAGTACTGCGGCTAGGAAGCTGAGAGGGCCAGGGCTTGTGGGGCTGTGGAAGGGCTGCCTAGGGAAGGTGAGGGCCAGCAAGAGCTTTCAGGGCTAGCCCCTTTCGTGTGGGAGCAGTGGCTGGACGTTTCCGATTTGGGAGCTGGGCTGTTGCTGTGCCGGGAAGGAACGTCCGCAGAGTACTGCGGCTAGGAAGCTGAGAGGGCCAGGGCTTGTGGGGCTGTGGAAGGGCTGCCTAGGGAAGGTGAGGGCCAGCAAGAGCTTTCAGGGCTAGCCCCTTTGGTGTGGGAGCAGTGGCTGGACATTTCCGATTTGGGAGCTGGGCTCTGGCTGTGCCGAGAAGGAACGTCCGCAGAGTGCTGTGTCTAGGAAGCTCAGAGGGCCAGGGCTTGTGGGGCTGTGGAAGGGCTGCCTAGGGAAGGTGAGGGCCAGCAAGAGCTTTCAGGGCTAGCCCCTTTCGTGTGGGAGCAGTGGCTGGACATTTCCGATTTGGGAGCTGGGCTCTGGCTGTGCCGGGAAGGAACATCCCCACTGTGCTGTGGCTAGGAAGCTCAGAGGGCCAGGGCTTGTGGGGCTGTGGAAGGGCTGCCTAGGGAAGGTGAGGGCCAGCAAGAGCTTTCAGGGCTAGCCCCTTTCGTGTGGGAGCAGTGGCTGGACGTTTCCGATTTGGGAGCTGGGCTCTGGCTGTGCCGGGAAGGAACGTCCGCAGAGTACTGCGGCTAGGAAGCTGAGAGGGCCAGGGCTTGTGGGGCTGTGGAAGGGCTGCCTTGGGAAGGTGAGGGCCAGCAAGAGCTTTCAGGGCTAGCCGCTTTCATGTGGGAGCAGTGGCTGGATGTTTCCGATTTGGGAGCTGGGCTCTGGCTGTGCCGGGAAGGAACATCCCCACTGTGCTGTGGCTAGGAAGCTCGGAGGGCCAGGGCTTGTGGGGCTGTGGAAGGGCTGCCTAGGGAAGGTGAGGGCCAGCAAGAGCTTTCAGGGCTAGCCCCTTTCGTGTGGGAGCAGTGGCTGGACGTTTCCGATTTGGGAGCTGGGCTCTGGCTGTGCCGGGAAGGAACGTCCCCACACTGCTGTGCCTAGGAAGCTCGGAGGGCCAGGGCTTGTGGGGCTGTGGAAGGGCTGCCTAGGGAAGGTGAGGGCCAGCAAGAGCTTTCAGGGCTAGCCCCTTTCGTGTGGGAGCAGTGGCTGGACGTTTCCGATTTGGGAGCTGGGCTCTGGCTGTGCCGAGAAGGAACGTCCGCAGAGTGCTGTGGCTAGGAATCTGAGAGGGCCAGGGCTTGTGGGGCTGTGGAAGGGCTGCCTAGGGAAGGTGAGCGCCAGAAAGAGCTTTCAGGGCTAGCCCCTTTCGTGTGGGAGCAGTGGCTGGACGTTTCCGATTTGGGAGCTGGGCTCTGGCTGTGCCGGGAAGGAATATCCCCACTGTGCTGTGGCTAGGAAGCTGAGAGGGCCAGGGCTTGTGGGGCTGTGGAAGGGCTGCCTAGGGAAGGTGAGGGCCAGCAAGAGCTTTCAGGGCTAGCCCCTTTCATGTGGGAGCAGTGGCTGGACATTTCCGATTTAGGAGCTGGGCTCTGGCTGTGCCGGGAAGGAACGTCCGCAGAGTACTGCGGATAGGAAGCTGAGAGGGCCAGGGCTTGTGGGGCTGTGGAAGGGCTGCCTAAGGAAGGTGAGGGCCAGCAAGAGCTTTCAGGGCTAGCCCCTTTCATATGGGAGCAGTGGCTGGACATTTCCGATTTGGGAGCTGGGCTGTTGCTGTGCCGGGAAGGAACGTCCCCACTGTGCTGCGGCTAGGAAGCTGAGAGGGCCAGGGCTTGTGGGGCTGTGGAAGGGCTGCCTAGGGAAGGTGAGGGCCAGCAAGAGCTTTCAGGGCTAGCCCCTTTCGTGTGAGAGCAGTGGCTGGACATTTCCGATTTGGGAGCTGGGCTCTGGCTGTGCCGGGAAGGAACGTCCCCACTGTGCTGTGGCTAGGAAGCTCGGAGGGCCAGGGCTTGTGGGGCTGTGGAAGGGCTGCCTAGGGAAGGTGAGGGCCAGCAAGAGCTTTCAGGGCTAGCCCCTTTCGTGTGGGAGCAGTGGCTGGACTTTTCCGATTTGGGAGCTGGGCTCTGGCTGTGCCGGGAAGGAACATCCCCACTGTGCTGTGGCTAGGAAGCTCGGAGGGCCAGGGCTTGTGGGGCTGTGGAAGGGCTGCCTAGGGAAGGTGAGGGCCAGCAAGAGCTTTCAGGGCTAGCCCCTTTCGTGTGGGAGCAGTGGCTGGACATTTCCGATTTGGGAGCTGGGCTCTGGCTGTGCCGGGAAGGAACGTCCCCACACTGCTGTGGCTAGGAAGCTGAGAGGGCCAGGACTTGTGGGGCTGTGGAAGGGCTGCCTAGGGAAGGTGAGGGCCAGCAAGAGCTTTCAGGGCTAGCCCCTTTCGTGTGGGAGCAGTGGCTGGACGTTTCCGATTTGGGAGCTGGGCTCTGGCTGTGCCGAGAAGGAACGTCCGCAGAGTGCTGTGGCTAGGAAGCTCAGAGGGCCAGGGCTTGTGGGGCTGTGGAAGGGCTGCCTAGGGAAGGTGAGGGCCAGCAAGAGCTTTCAGGGCTAGCCCCTTTCGTGTGGGAGCAGTGGCTGGACGTTTCCGATTTGGGAGCTGGGCTCTGGCTGTGCCGGGAAGGAACATCCCCACTGTGCTGTGGCTAGGAAGCTCAGAGGGCCAGGGCTTGTGGGGCTGTGGAAGGGCTGCCTAGGGAAGGTGAGGGCCAGCAAGAGCTTTCAGGGCTAGCCCCTTTCGTGTGGGAGCAGTGGCTGGACTTTTCCGATTTGGGAGCTGGGCTCTGGCTGTGCCGGGAAGGAACATCCCCACTGTGCTGTGGCTAGGAAGCTCAGAGGGCCAGGGCTTGTGGGGCTGTGGAAGGGCTGCCTAGGGAAGGTGAGGGCCAGCAAGAGCTTTCAGGGCTAGCCCCTTTCATGTGGGAGCAGTGGCTGGACATTTCCGATTTGGGAGCTGGGCTCTGGCTGTGCCGGGAAGGAACGTCCGCAGAGTACTGCGGCTAGGAAGCTGAGAGGGCCAGGGCTTGTGGGGCTGTGGAAGGGCTGCCTAAGGAAGGTGAGGGCCAGCAAGAGCTTTCAGGGCTAGCCCCTTTCATGTGGGAGCAGTGGCTGGACATTTCCGATTTGGGAGCTGGGCTCTGGCTGTACCGGGAAGGAACGTCCGCAGAGTACTGCGGCTAGGAAGCTGAGAGGGCCAGGGCTTGTGGGGCTGTGGAAGGGCTGCCTAGGGAAGGTGAGGGCCAGCAAGAGCTTTCAGGGCTAGCCCCTTTCGTGTGGGAGCAGTGGCTGGACGTTTCCGATTTGGGAGCTGGGCTCTGGCTGTGCCGGGAAGGAACGTCCCCACTGTGCTGCGGCTAGGAAGCTGAGAGGGCCAGGGCTTGTGGGGCTGTGGAAGGGCTGCCTTGGGAAGGTGAGGGCCAGCAAGAGCTTTCAGGGCTAGCCCCTTTCGTGTGGGAGCAGTGGCTGGACGTTTCCAATTTGGGAGCTGGGCTCTGGCTGTGCCGGGAAGGAACATCCCCACTGTGCTGTGGCTAGGAAGCTCAGAGGGCCAGGGCTTGTGGGGCTGTGGAAGGGCTGCCTAGGGAAGGTGAGGGCCAGCAAGAGCTTTCAGGGCTAGCCCCTTTCGTGTGAGAGCAGTGGCTGGACATTTCCGATTTGGGAGCTGGGCTCTGGCTGTGCCGGGAAGGAACGTCCCCACACTGCTGTGGCTAGGAAGCTCGGAGGGCCAGGACTTGTGGGGCTGTGGAAGGGCTGCCTAGGGAAGGTGAGGGCCAGCAAGAGCTTTCAGGCCTAGCCCCTTTCGTGTGGGAGCAGTGGGTGGACGTTTCCGATTTGGGAGCTGGGCTCTGGCTGTGCCGAGAAGGAACGTCCGCAGAGTGCTGTGGCTAGGAAGCTCAGAGGGCCAGGGCTTGTGGGGCTGTGGAAGGGCTGCCTAGGGAAGGTGAGGGCCAGCAAGAGCTTTCAGGGCTAGCCCCTTTCGTGTGGGAGCAGTGGCTGGACGTTTCCGATTTGGGAGCTGGGCTCTGGCTGTGCCGGGAAGGAACATCCCCACTGTGCTGTGGCTAGGAAGCTCAGAGGGCCAGGGCTTGTGGGGCTGTGGAAGGGCTGCCTAGGGAAGGTGAGGGCCAGCAAGAGCTTTCAGGGCTAGCCCCTTTCGTGTGGGAGCAGTGGCTGGACGTTTCCGATTTGGGAGCTGGGCTCTGGCTGTGCCGGGAAGGAACGTCCCCACTGTGCTGCGGCTAGGAAGCTGAGAGGGCCAGGGCTTGTGGGGCTGTGGAAGGGCTGCCTTGGGAAGGTGAGCGCCAGCAAGAGCTTTCAGGGCTAGCCCCTTTCGTGTGGGAGCAGTGGCTGGACATTTCCGATTTGGGAGCTGGGCTCTGGCTGTGCCGGGAAGGAACGTCCCCACACTGCTGTGGCTAGGAAGCTCGGAGGGCCAGGGCTTGTGGGGCTGTGGAAGGGCTGCCTAGGGCAGGTGAGCGCCAGCAAGAGCTTTCAGTGCTAGCCCCTTTCGTGTGGGAGCAGTGGCTGGACGTTTCCGATTTGGGAGCTGGGCTCTGGCTGTGCCGAGAAGGAACGTCCGCAGAGTGCTGCGGCTAGGAAGCTCAGAGGGCCAGGGCTTGTGGGGCTGTGGAAGGGCTGCCTAGGGAAGGTGAGGGCCAGCAAGAGCTTTCAGGGCTAGCCCCTTTCGTGTGGGAGCAGTGGCTGGACGTTTCCGATTTGGGAGCTGGGCTCTGGCTGTGCCGGGAAGGAACATCCCCACTGTGCTGTGGCTAGGAAGCTCAGAGGGCCAGGGCTTGTGGGGCTGTGGAAGGGCTGCCTAGGGAAGGTGAGGGCCAGCAAGAGCTTTCAGGGCTAGCCCCTTTCGTGTGGGAGCAGTGGCTGGACGTTTCCGATTTGGGAGCTGGGCTCTGGCTGTGCCGGGAAGGAACGTCCCCACTGTGCTGTGGCTAGGAAGCTCAGAGGGCCAGGGCTTGTGGGGCTGTGGAAGGGCTGCCTAGGGAAGGTGAGGGCCAGCAAGAGCTTTCAGGGCTTGACCCTTTCGTGTGGGAGCAGTGGCTGGACGTTTCCGATTTGGGAGCTGGGTTCTGGCTGTGCCGAGAAGGAACGTCCGCAGAGTGCTGTGTCTAGGAAGCTCAGAGGGCCAGGGCTTGTGGGGCTGTGGAAGGGCTGCCTAGGGCAGGTGAGCGCCAGCAAGAGCTTTCAGGGCTAGCCCCTTTCGTGTGGGAGCAGTGGCTGGACGTTTCCGATTTGGGAGCTGGGCTCTGGCTGTGCCGGGAAGGAACGTCCGCAGAGTACTGCGGATAGGAAGCTGAGAGGGCCAGGGCTTGTGGGGCTGTGGAAGGGCTGCCTAAGGAAGGTGAGGGCCAGCAAGAGCTTTCAGGGCTAGCCCCTTTCATATGGGAGCAGTGGCTGGACATTTCCGATTTGGGAGCTGGGCTGTTGCTGTGCCGGGAAGGAACGTCCCCACTGTGCTGCGGCTAGGAAGCTGAGAGGGCCAGGGCTTGTGGGGCTGTGGAAGGGCTGCCTAGGGAAGGTGAGGGCCAGCAAGAGCTTTCAGGGCTAGCCCCTTTCGTGTGAGAGCAGTGGCTGGACATTTCCGATTTGGGAGCTGGGCTCTGGCTGTGCCGCGAAAGAACGTCCCCACTGTGCTGTGGCTAGGAAGCTCGGAGGGCCAGGGCTTGTGGGGCTGTGGAAGGGCTGCCTAGGGAAGGTGAGGGCCAGCAAGAGCTTTCAGGGCTAGCCCCTTTCGTGTGGGAGCAGTGGCTGGACTTTTCCGATTTGGGAGCTGGGCTCTGGCTGTGCCGGGAAGGAACATCCCCACTGTGCTGTGGCTAGGAAGCTCGGAGGGCCAGGGCTTGTGGGGCTGTGGAAGGGCTGCCTAGGGAAGGTGAGGGCCAGCAAGAGCTTTCAGGGCTAGCCCCTTTCGTGTGGGAGCAGTGGCTGGACATTTCCGATTTGGGAGCTGGGCTCTGGCTGTGCCGGGAAGGAACGTCCCCACACTGCTGTGGCTAGGAAGCTGAGAGGGCCAGGACTTGTGGGGCTGTGGAAGGGCTGCCTAGGGAAGGTGAGGGCCAGCAAGAGCTTTCAGGGCTAGCCCCTTTCGTGTGGGAGCAGTGGCTGGACGTTTCCGATTTGGGAGCTGGGCTCTGGCTGTGCCGGGAAGGAATATCCCCACTGTGCTGTGGCTAGGAAGCTCAGAGGGCCAGGGCTTGTGGGGCTGTGGAAGGGCTGCCTAGGGAAGGTGAGGGCCAGCAAGAGCTTTCAGGGCTAGCCCCTTTCGTGTGGGAGCAGTGGCTGGACTTTTCCGATTTGGGAGCTGGGCTCTGGCTGTGCCGGGAAGGAACATCCCCACTGTGCTGTGGCTAGGAAGCTCAGAGGGCCAGGGCTTGTGGGGCTGTGGAAGGGCTGCCTAGGGAAGGTGAGGGCCAGCAAGAGCTTTCAGGGCTAGCCCCTTTCATGTGGGAGCAGTGGCTGGACATTTCCGATTTGGGAGCTGGGCTCTGGCTGTGCCGGGAAGGAACGTCCGCAGAGTACTGCGGCTAGGAAGCTGAGAGGGCCAGGGCTTGTGGGGCTGTGGAAGGGCTGCCTAAGGAAGGTGAGGGCCAGCAAGAGCTTTCAGGGCTAGCCCCTTTCATGTGGGAGCAGTGGCTGGACATTTCCGATTTGGGAGCTGGGCTCTGGCTGTACCGGGAAGGAACGTCCGCAGAGTACTGCGGCTAGGAAGCTGAGAGGGCCAGGGCTTGTGGGGCTGTGGAAGGGCTGCCTAGGGAAGGTGAGGGCCAGCAAGAGCTTTCAGGGCTAGCCCCTTTCGTGTGGGAGCAGTGGCTGGACGTTTCCGATTTGGGAGCTGGGCTCTGGCTGTGCCGGGAAGGAACGTCCCCACTGTGCTGCGGCTAGGAAGCTGAGAGGGCCAGGGCTTGTGGGGCTGTGGAAGGGCTGCCTTGGGAAGGTGAGGGCCAGCAAGAGCTTTCAGGGCTAGCCCCTTTCGTGTGGGAGCAGTGGCTGGACGTTTCCAATTTGGGAGCTGGGCTCTGGCTGTGCCGGGAAGGAACATCCCCACTGTGCTGTGGCTAGGAAGCTCAGAGGGCCAGGGCTTGTGGGGCTGTGGAAGGGCTGCCTAGGGAAGGTGAGGGCCAGCAAGAGCTTTCAGGGCTAGCCCCTTTCGTGTGGGAGCAGTGGCTGGACATTTCCGATTTCGGAGCTGGGCTCTGGCTGTGCAGGGAAGGAACGTCCCCACTGTGCTGTGGCTAGGAAGCTGAGAGGGCCAGGGCTTGTGGGGCTGTGGAAGGGCTGCCTAGGGAAGGTGAGGGCCAGCAAGAGCTTTCAGGGCTAGCCCCTTTCGTGTGGGAGCAGTGGCTGGACGTTTCCGATTTGGGAGCTGGGCTCTGGCTGTGCCGAGAAGGAACGTCCGCAGAGTGCTGTGGCTAGGAAGCTCAGAGGGCCAGGGCTTGTGGGGCTGTGGAAGGGCTGCCTAGGGAAGGTGAGGGCCAGCAAGAGCTTTCAGGGCTAGCCCCTTTCGTGTGGGAGCAGTGGCTGGACATTTCTGATTTGGGAGCTGGGCTCTGGCTGTGCCGGGAAGGAACATCCCCACTGTGCTGTGGCTAGGAAGCTCAGAGGGCCAGGGCTTGTGGGGCTGTGGAAGGGCTGCCTAGGGAAGGTGAGGGCCAGCAAGAGCTTTCAGGGCTAGCCCCTTTCGTGTGAGAGCAGTGGCTGGACATTTCCGATTTGGGAGCTGGGCTCTGGCTGTGCCGGGAAGGAACGTCCCCACACTGCTGTGGCTAGGAAGCTCGGAGGGCCAGGACTTGTGGGGCTGTGGAAGGGCTGCCTAGGGAAGGTGAGGGCCAGCAAGAGCTTTCAGGCCTAGCCCCTTTCGTGTGGGAGCAGTGGGTGGACGTTTCCGATTTGGGAGCTGGGCTCTGGCTGTGCCGAGAAGGAACGTCCGCAGAGTGCTGTGGCTAGGAAGCTCAGAGGGCCAGGGCTTGTGGGGCTGTGGAAGGGCTGCCTAGGGAAGGTGAGGGCCAGCAAGAGCTTTCAGGGCTAGCCCCTTTCGTGTGGGAGCAGTGGCTGGACGTTTCCGATTTGGGAGCTGGGCTCTGGCTGTGCCGGGAAGGAACATCCCCACTGTGCTGTGGCTAGGAAGCTCAGAGGGCCAGGGCTTGTGGGGCTGTGGAAGGGCTGCCTAGGGAAGGTGAGGGCCAGCAAGAGCTTTCAGGGCTAGCCCCTTTCGTGTGGGAGCAGTGGCTGGACGTTTCCGATTTGGGAGCTGGGCTCTGGCTGTGCCGGGAAGGAACGTCCCCACTGTGCTGCGGCTAGGAAGCTGAGAGGGCCAGGGCTTGTGGGGCTGTGGAAGGGCTGCCTTGGGAAGGTGAGCGCCAGCAAGAGCTTTCAGGGCTAGCCCCTTTCGTGTGGGAGCAGTGGCTGGACATTTCCGATTTGGGAGCTGGGCTCTGGCTGTGCCGGGAATGTACGTCCCCACACTGCTGTGCCTAGGAAGCTCGGAGGGCCAGGGCTTGTGGGGCTGTGGAAGGGCTGCCTAGGGCAGGTGAGCGCCAGCAAGAGCTTTCAGTGCTAGCCCCTTTCGTGTGGGAGCAGTGGCTGGACGTTTCCGATTTGGGAGCTGGGCTCTGGCTGTGCCGAGAAGGAACGTCCGCAGAGTACTGCGGCTAGGAAGCTCAGAGGGCCAGGGCTTGTGGGGCTGTGGAAGGGCTGCCTAGGGAAGGTGAGGGCCAGCAAGAGCTTTCAGGGCTAGCCCCTTTCGTGTGGGAGCAGTGGCTGGACATTTCCGATTTGGGAGCTGGGCTCTGGCTGTGCCGGGAAGGAACATCCCCACTGTGCTGTGGCTAGGAAGCTCAGAGGGCCAGGGCTTGTGGGGCTGTGGAAGGGCTGCCTAGGGAAGGTGAGGGCCAGCAAGAGCTTTCAGGGCTAGCCCCTTTCGTGTGGGAGCAGTGGCTGGACGTTTCCGATTTGGGAGCTGGGCTCTGGCTGTGCCGGGAAGGAACGTCCGCAGAGTACTGCGGCTAGGAAGCTGAGAGGGCCAGGGCTTGTGGGGCTGTGGAAGGGCTGCCTTGGGAAGGTGAGGGCCAGCAAGAGCTTTCAGGGCTAGCCCCTTTCATGTGGGAGCAGTGGCTGGACGTTTCCGATTTGGGAGCTGGGCTCTGGCTGTGCCTGGAAGGAACATCCCCACTGTGCTGTGGCTAGGAAGCTCAGAGGGCCAGGGCTTGTGGGGCTGTGGAAGGGCTGCCTAGGGAAGGTGAGGGCCAGCAAGAGCTTTCAGGGCTTGACCCTTTCGTGTGGGAGCAGTGGCTGGACGTTTCCGATTTGGGAGCTGGGTTCTGGCTGTGCCGAGAAGGAACGTCCGCAGAGTGCTGTGTCTAGGAAGCTCAGAGGGCCAGGGCTTGTGGGGCTGTGGAAGGGCTGCCTAGGGCAGGTGAGCGCCAGCAAGAGCTTTCAGGGCTAGCCCCTTTCGTGTGGGAGCAGTGGCTGGACGTTTCCGATTTGGGAGCTGGGCTCTGGCTGTGCCGGGAAGGAATATCCGCAGAGTACTGCGGCTAGGAAGCTGAGAGGGCCAGGGCTTGTGGGGCTGTGGAAGGGCTGCCTAGGGAAGGTGAGGGCCAGCAAGAGCTTTCAGGGCTAGCCCCTTTCGTGTGGGAGCAGTGGCTGGACGTTTCCGATTTGGGAGCTGGGCTCTGGCTGTGCCGGGAAGGAACATCCCACTGTGCTGTGGCTAGGAAGCTCGGAGGGCCAGGGCTTGTGGGGCTGTGGAAGGGCTGCCTTGGGAAGGTGAGCGCCAGCAAGAGCTTTCAGGGCTAGCCCCTTTCGTGTGGGAGCAGTGGCTGGACGTTTCCGATTTGGGAGCTGGGCTCTGGCTGTGCCGGGAAGGAACGTCCCC
Source organism: Aptenodytes patagonicus (assembly GCF_965638725.1). Taxonomy (NCBI): domain Eukaryota; kingdom Metazoa; phylum Chordata; class Aves; order Sphenisciformes; family Spheniscidae; genus Aptenodytes; species Aptenodytes patagonicus. Next base: position 1,268,066 of record NW_027471997.1, on the reverse strand, counting down.
ACACTGCTGTGGCTAGGAAGCTCAGAGGGCCAGGGCTTGTGGGGCTGTGGAAGGGCTGCCTAGGGAAGGTGAGGGCCAGCAAGAGCTTTCAGGGCTAGCCCCTTTCGTGTGGGAGCAGTGGCTGGACGTTTCCGATTTGGGAGCTGGGCTGTGTCTGTGCCGAGAAGGAACATCCCCACTTTGCTGTGGCTAGGAAGCTGAGAGGGCCAGGGCTTGTGGGGCTGTGGAAGGGCTGCCTAGGGCAGGTGAGCGCCAGAAAGAGCTTTCAGGGCTAGCCCCTTTCGTGTGGGAGCAGTGGCTGGACGTTTCCGATTTGGGAGCTGGGCTCTGGCTGTGCCGAGAAGGAACGTCCGCAGAGTGCTGCGGCTAGGAAGCTGAGAGGGCCAGGGCTTGTGGGGCTGTGGAAGGGCTGCCTAGGGAAGGTGAGGGCCAGTAATAGCTTTCAGGGCTAGCCGCTTTCATGTGGGAGCAGTGGCTGGACGTTTCCGATTTGGGAGCTGGGCTCTGGCTGTGCCGGGAAGGAACATCCCCACTGTGCTGTGGCTAGGAAGCTGAGAGGGCCAGGGCTTGTGGGGCTGTGGAAGGGCTGCCTAGGGAAGGTGAGGGCCAGCAAGAGCTTTCAGGGCTAGCCCCTTTCGTGTGGGAGCAGTGGCTGGACGTTTCCGATTTGGGAGCTGGGTTCTGGCTGTGCCGAGAAGGAACGTCCGCAGAGTGCTGTGTCTAGGAAGCTGAGAGGGCCAGGGCTTGTGGGGCTGTGGAAGGGCTGCCTAGGGCAGGTGAGGGCCAGCAAGAGCTTTCAGGGCTAGCCCCTTTCGTGTGGGAGCAGTGGCTGGACGTTTCCGATTTGGGAGCTGGGCTCTGGCTGTGCCGGGAAGGAATATCCGCAGAGTACTGCGGCTAGGAAGCTGAGAGGGCCAGGGCTTGTGGGGCTGTGGAAGGGCTGCCTAGGGAAGGTGAGGGCCAGCAAGAGCTTTCAGGGCTAGCCCCTTTCGTGTGGGAGCAGTGGCTGGACGTTTCCGATTTGGGAGCTGGGCTCTGGCTGTGCCGGGAAGGAACGTCCCCACTGTGCTGCGGCTAGGAATCTGAGAGGGCCAGGGCTTGTGGGGCTGTGGAAGGGCTACCTTGGGAAGGTGAGCGCCAGCAAGAGCTTTCAGGGCTAGCCCCTTTCGTGTGGGAGCAGTGGCTGGACATTTCCGATTTGGGAGCTGGGCTCTGGCTGTGCCGGGAATGAACGTCCCCACACTGCTGTGCCTAGGAAGCTCGGAGGGCCAGGGCTTGTGGGGCTGTGGAAGGGCTGCCTAGGGAAGGTGAGGGCCAGCAAGAGCTTTCAGGGCTTGACCCTTTCGTGTGGGAGCAGTGGCTGGACGTTTCCGATTTGGGAGCTGGGTTCTGGCTGTGCCGAGAAGGAACGTCCGCAGAGTGCTGTGTCTAGGAAGCTCAGAGGGCCAGGGCTTGTGGGGCTGTGGAAGGGCTGCCTTGGGAAGGTGAGCGCCAGCAAGAGCTTTCAGGGCTAGCCCCTTTCGTGTGGGAGCAGTGGCTGGACGTTTCCGATTTGGGAGCTGGGCTCTGGCTGTGCCGGGAAGGAATATCCGCAGAGTACTGCGGCTAGGAAGCTGAGAGGGCCAGGGCTTGTGGGGCTGTGGAAGGGCTGCCTAGGGAAGGTGAGGGCCAGCAAGAGCTTTCAGGGCTAGCCCCTTTCGTGTGGGAGCAGTGGCTGGACGTTTCCGATTTGGGAGCTGGGCTCTGGCTGTGCCTGGAAGGAACATCCCCACTGTGCTGTGGCTAGGAAGCTCGGAGGGCCAGGGCTTGTGGGGCTGTGGAAGGGCTGCCTTGGGAAGGTGAGGGCCAGCAAGAGCTTTCAGGGCTAGCCCCTTTCGTGTGGGAGCAGTGGCTGGACGTTTCCGATTTGGGAGCTGGGCTCTGGCTGTGCCGGGAAGGAACGTCCCCACACTGCTGTGCCTAGGAAGCTCGGAGGGCCAGGGCTTGTGGGGCTGTGGAAGGGCTGCCTAGGGAAGGTGAGGGCCAGCAAGAGCTTTCAGGGCTAGCCCCTTTCGTGTGGGAGCAGTGGCTGGACGTTTCCGATTTGGGAGCTGGGCTCTGGCTGTGCCGGGAAGGAACGTCCCCACACTGCTGTGCCTAGGAAGCTCGGAGGGCCAGGGCTTGTGGGGCTGTGGAAGGGCTGCCTAGGGAAGGTGAGGGCCAGCAAGAGCTTTCAGGGCTAGCCCCTTTCGTGTGGGAGCAGTGGCTGGACGTTTCCGATTTGGGAGCTGGGCTGTGTCTGTGCCGAGAAGGAACGTCCGCAGAGTGCTGTGGCTAGGAAGCTCAGAGGGCCAGGGCTTGTGGGGCTGTGGAAGGGCTGCCTAGGGAAGGTGAGGGCCAGCAAGAGCTTTCAGGGCTAGCCCCTTTCGTGTGGGAGCAGTGGCTGGACATTTCTGATTTGGGAGCTGGGCTCTGGCTGTGCCGGGAAGGAACATCCCCACTGTGCTGTGGCTAGGAAGCTCAGAGGGCCAGGGCTTGTGGGGCTGTGGAAGGGCTGCCTAGGGCAGGTGAGCGCCAGAAAGAGCTTTCAGGGCTAGCCCCTTTCGTGTGGGAGCAGTGGCTGGACGTTTCCGATTTGGGAGCTGGGCTCTGGCTGTGCCGGGAAGGAACATCCCCACTGTGCTGTGGCTAGGAAGCTCAGAGGGCCAGGGCTTGTGGGGCTGTGGAAGGGCTGCCTAGGGAAGGTGAGGGCCAGCAAGAGCTTTCAGGGCTAGCCCCTTTCGTGTGGGAGCAGTGGCTGGACGTTTCCGATTTGGGAGCTGGGCTGTTGCTGTGCCGGGAAGGAACGTCCGCAGAGTACTGCGGCTAGGAAGCTGAGAGGGCCAGGGCTTGTGGGGCTGTGGAAGGGCTGCCTAGGGAAGGTGAGGGCCAGCAAGAGCTTTCAGGGCTAGCCCCTTTCGTGTGGGAGCAGTGGCTGGACGTTTCCGATTTGGGAGCTGGGTTCTGGCTGTGCCGGGAAGGAACATCCCCACTGTGCTGTGTCTAGGAAGCTCAGAGGGCCAGGGCTTGTGGGGCTGTGGAAGGGCTGCCTAGGGAAGGTGAGCGCCAGCAAGAGCTTTCAGGGCTAGCCCCTTTCGTGTGGGAGCAGTGGCTGGACGTTTCCGATTTGGGAGCTGGGCTCTGGCTGTGCCGGGAAGGAATATCCGCAGAGTACTGCGGCTAGGAAGCTGAGAGGGCCAGGGCTTGTGGGGCTGTGGAAGGGCTGCCTTGGGAAGGTGAGCGCCAGCAAGAGCTTTCAGGGCTAGCCCCTTTCGTGTGGGAGCAGTGGCTGGACGTTTCCGATTTGGGAGCTGGGCTCTGGCTGTGCCGGGAAGGAACGTCCCCACACTGCTGTGCCTCGGAAGCTCGGAGGGCCAGGGCTTGTGGGGCTGTGGAAGGGCTGCCTAGGGAAGGTGAGGGCCAGCAAGAGCTTTCAGGGCTAGCCCCTTTCGTGTGGGAGCAGTGGCTGGACGTTTCCGATTTGGGAGCTGGGCTGTGTCTGTGCCGAGAAGGAACGTCCGCAGAGTGCTGTGGCTAGGAAGCTCAGAGGGCCAGGGCTTGTGGGGCTGTGGAAGGGCTGCCTAGGGAAGGTGAGGGCCAGCAAGAGCTTTCAGGGCTAGCCCCTTTCGTGTGGGAGCAGTGGCTGGACATGTCTGATTTGGGAGCTGGGCTCTGGCTGTGCCGAGAAGGAACGTCCGCAGAGTGCTGCGGCTAGGAAGCTCGGAGGGCCAGGACTTGTGGGGCTGTGGAAGGGCTGCCTAGGGAAGGTGAGGGCCAGCAAGAGCTTTCAGGGCTAGCCCCTTTCGTGTGAGAGCAGTGGCTGGACGTTTCCGATTTGGGAGCCGGGCTCTGGCTGTGCCGGGAAGGAACGTCCCCACACTGTGTGCCTAGGAAGCTCGGAGGGCCAGGACTTGTGGGGCTGTGGAAGGGCTGCCTAGGGAAGGTGAGGGCCAGCAAGAGCTTTCAGGGCTAGCCCCTTTCATGTGGGAGCAGTGGCTGGACGTTTCCGATTTGGGAGCTGGGCTCTGGCTGTGCCGAGAAGGAACGTCCGCAGAGTGCTGTGGCTAGGAAGCTCAGAGGGCCAGGGCTTGTGGGGCTGTGGAAGGGCTGCCTAGGGAAGGTGAGGGCCAGCAAGAGCTTTCAGGGCTAGCCCCTTTCGTGTGAGAGCAGTGGCTGGACATTTCCGATTTGGGAGCTGGGCTCTGGCTGTGCCGGGAAGGAACGTCCCCACTGTGCTGTGGCTAGGAAGCTCGGAGGGCCAGGGCTTGTGGGGCTGTGGAAGGGCTGCCTAGGGAAGGTGAGGGCCAGCAAGAGCTTTCAGGGCTAGCCCCTTTCGTGTGGGAGCAGTGGCTGGACGTTTCCGATTTGGGAGCTGGGCTCTGGCTGTGCCGAGAAGGAACATCCGCAGAGTGCTGTGGCTAGGAAGCTCAGAGGGCCAGGGCTTGTGGGGCTGTGGAAGGGCTGCCTTGGGAAGGTGAGGGCCAGCAAGAGCTTTCAGGGCTAGCCCCTTTCGTGTGGGAGCAGTGGCTGGACGTTTCCGATTTGGGAGCTGGGCTCTGGCTGTGCCGGGAAGGAACGTCCCCACACTGCTGTGCCTAGGAAGCTCGGAGGGCCAGGGCTTGTGGGGCTGTGGAAGGGCTGCCTAGGGAAGGTGAGGGCCAGCAAGAGCTTTCAGGGCTAGCCCCTTTCGTGTGGGAGCAGTGGCTGGACGTTTCCGATTTGGGAGCTGGGCTCTGGCTGTGCCGGGAAGGAACATCCCCACTGTGCTGTGGCTAGGAAGCTCAGAGGGCCAGGGCTTGTGGGGCTGTGGAAGGGCTGCCTAGGGAAGGTGAGGGCCAGCAAGAGCTTTCAGGGCTAGCCCCTTTCGTGTGGGAGCAGTGGCTGGACGTTTCCGATTTGGGAGCTGGGCTCTGGCTGTGCCGAGAAGGAACGTCCGCAGAGTGCTGTGGCTAGGAAGCTCAGAGGGCCAGGGCTTGTGGGGCTGTGGAAGGGCTGCCTAGGGAAGGTGAGGGCCAGCAAGAGCTTTCAGGGCTAGCCCCTTTCGTGTGGGAGCAGTGGCTGGACGTTTCCGATTTGGGAGCTGGGCTCTGGCTGTGCCGGGAAGGAACGTCCCCACACTGCTGTGCCTAGGAAGCTCGGAGGGCCAGGGCTTGTGGGGCTGTGGAAGGGCTGCCTAGGGAAGGTGAGGGCCAGCAAGAGCTTTCAGGGCTAGCCCCTTTCGTGTGGGAGCAGTGGCTGGACGTTTCCGATTTGGGAGCTGGGCTGTGTCTGTGCCGAGAAGGAACGTCCGCAGAGTGCTGTGGCTAGGAAGCTCAGAGGGCCAGGGCTTGTGGGGCTGTGGAAGGGCTGCCTAGGGAAGGTGAGGGCCAGCAAGAGCTTTCAGGGCTAGCCCCTTTCGTGTGGGAGCAGTGGCTGGACATTTCTGATTTGGGAGCTGGGCTCTGGCTGTGCCGAGAAGGAACGTCCGCAGAGTGCTGCGGCTAGGAAGCTGAGAGGGCCAGGGCTTGTGGGGCTGTGGAAGGGCTGCCTAGGGAAGGTGAGGGCCAGTAATAGCTTTCAGGGCTAGCCGCTTTCATGTGGGAGCAGTGGCTGGACGTTTCCGATTTGGGAGCTGGGCTCTGGCTGTGCCGGGAAGGAACATCCCCACTGTGCTGTGGCTAGGAAGCTGAGAGGGCCAGGGCTTGTGGGGCTGTGGAAGGGCTGCCTAGGGAAGGTGAGGGCCAGCAAGAGCTTTCAGGGATAGCCCCTTTCGTGTGGGAGCAGTGGCTGGACGTTTCCGATTTGGGAGCTGGGTTCTGGCTGTGCCGAGAAGGAACGTCCGCAGAGTGCTGTGTCTAGGAAGCTCAGAGGGCCAGGGCTTGTGGGGCTGTGGAAGGGCTGCCTAGGGCAGGTGAGCGCCAGCAAGAGCTTTCAGGGCTAGCCCCTTTCGTGTGGGAGCAGTGGCTGGACGTTTCCGATTTGGGAGCTGGGCTCTGGCTGTGCCGGGAAGGAATATCCGCAGAGTACTGCGGCTAGGAAGCTGAGAGGGCCAGGGCTTGTGGGGCTGTGGAAGGGCTGCCTAGGGAAGGTGAGGGCCAGCAAGAGCTTTCAGGGCTAGCCCCTTTCGTGTGGGAGCAGTGGCTGGACGTTTCCGATTTGGGAGCTGGGCTCTGGCTGTGCCGGGAAGGAACATCCCCACTGTGCTGTGGCTAGGAAGCTCGGAGGGCCAGGGCTTGTGGGGCTGTGGAAGGGCTGCCTTGGGAAGGTGAGCGCCAGCAAGAGCTTTCAGGGCTAGCCCCTTTCGTGTGGGAGCAGTGGCTGGACGTTTCCGATTTGGGAGCTGGGCTCTGGCTGTGCCGGGAAGGAACGTCCCCACACTGCTGTGCCTAGGAAGCTCGGAGGGCCAGGGCTTGTGGGGCTGTGGAAGGGCTGCCTAGGGAAGGTGAGGGCCAGCAAGAGCTTTCAGGGCTAGCCCCTTTCGTGTGGGAGCAGTGGCTGGACGTTTCCGATTTGGGAGCTGGGCTCTGGCTGTGCCGAGAAGGAACGTCCGCAGAGTGCTGTGGCTAGGAAGCTCAGAGGGCCAGGGCTTGTGGGGCTGTGGAAGGGCTGCCTAGGGAAGGTGAGGGCCAGCAAGAGCTTTCAGGGCTAGCCCCTTTCGTGTGGGAGCAGTGGCTGGACATTTCTGATTTGGGAGCTGGGCTCTGGCTGTGCCGAGAAGGAACGTCCGCAGAGTGCTGCGGCTAGGAAGCTCGGAGGGCCAGGACTTGTGGGGCTGTGGAAGGGCTGCCTAGGGAAGGTGAGGGCCAGCAAGAGCTTTCAGGGCTAGCCCCTTTCGTGTGAGAGCAGTGGCTGGACGTTTCCGATTTGGGAGCCGGGCTCTGGCTGTGCCGGGAAGGAACGTCCCCACACTGCTGTGCCTAGGAAGCTCGGAGGGCCAGGACTTGTGGGGCTGTGGAAGGGCTGCCTAGGGAAGGTGAGGGCCAGCAAGAGCTTTCAGGGCTAGCCCCTTTCATGTGGGAGCAGTGGCTGGACGTTTCCGATTTGGGAGCTGGGCTCTGGCTGTGCCGAGAAGGAACGTCCGCAGAGTGCTGTGGCTAGGAAGCTCAGAGGGCCAGGGCTTGTGGGGCTGTGGAAGGGCTGCCTAGGGAAGGTGAGGGCCAGCAAGAGCTTTCAGGGCTAGCCCCTTTCGTGTGAGAGCAGTGGCTGGACATTTCCGATTTGGGAGCTGGGCTCTGGCTGTGCCGGGAAGGAACGTCCCCACTGTGCTGTGGCTAGGAAGCTCGGAGGGCCAGGACTTGTGGGGCTGTGGAAGGGCTGCCTAGGGAAGGTGAGGGCCAGCAAGAGCTTTCAGGGCTAGCCCCTTTCGTGTGGGAGCAGTGGCTGGACGTTTCCGATTTGGGAGCTGGGCTCTGGCTGTGCCGGGAAGGAACGTCCCCACACTGCTGTGCCTAGGAAGCTCGGAGGGCCAGGGCTTGTGGGGCTGTGGAAGGGCTGCCTAGGGAAGGTGAGGGCCAGCAAGAGCTTTCAGGGCTAGCCCCTTTCGTGTGGGAGCAGTGGCTGGACGTTTCCGATTTGGGAGCTGGGCTCTGGCTGTGCCGGGAAGGAACATCCCCACTGTGCTGTGGCTAGGAAGCTCAGAGGGCCAGGGCTTGTGGGGCTGTGGAAGGGCTGCCTAGGGAAGGTGAGGGCCAGCAAGAGCTTTCAGGGCTAGCCCCTTTCGTGTGGGAGCAGTGGCTGGACGTTTCCGATTTGGGAGCTGGGCTCTGGCTGTGCCGAGAAGGAACGTCCGCAGAGTGCTGTGGCTAGGAAGCTCAGAGGGCCAGGGCTTGTGGGGCTGTGGAAGGGCTGCCTAGGGAAGGTGAGGGCCAGCAAGAGCTTTCAGGGCTAGCCCCTTTCGTGTGGGAGCAGTGGCTGGACGTTTCCGATTTGGGAGCTGGGCTCTGGCTGTGCCGGGAAGGAACGTCCCCACACTGCTGTGCCTAGGAAGCTCGGAGGGCCAGGGCTTGTGGGGCTGTGGAAGGGCTGCCTAGGGAAGGTGAGGGCCAGCAAGAGCTTTCAGGGCTAGCCCCTTTCGTGTGGGAGCAGTGGCTGGACGTTTCCGATTTGGGAGCTGGGCTGTGTCTGTGCCGAGAAGGAACGTCCGCAGAGTGCTGTGGCTAGGAAGCTCAGAGGGCCAGGGCTTGTGGGGCTGTGGAAGGGCTGCCTAGGGAAGGTGAGGGCCAGCAAGAGCTTTCAGGGCTAGCCCCTTTCGTGTGGGAGCAGTGGCTGGACATTTCTGATTTGGGAGCTGGGCTCTGGCTGTGCCGAGAAGGAACGTCCGCAGAGTGCTGCGGCTAGGAAGCTGAGAGGGCCAGGGCTTGTGGGGCTGTGGAAGGGCTGCCTAGGGAAGGTGAGGGCCAGCAAGAGCTTTCAGGGCTAGCCGCTTTCATGTGGGAGCAGTGGCTGGACGTTTCCGATTTGGGAGCTGGGCTCTGGCTGTGCCGGGAAGGAACATCCCCACTGTGCTGTGGCTAGGAAGCTGAGAGGGCCAGGGCTTGTGGGGCTGTGGAAGGGCTGCCTAGGGAAGGTGAGGGCCAGCAAGAGCTTTCAGGGATAGCCCCTTTCGTGTGGGAGCAGTGGCTGGACGTTTCCGATTTGGGAGCTGGGTTCTGGCTGTGCCGAGAAGGAACGTCCGCAGAGTGCTGTGTCTAGGAAGCTCAGAGGGCCAGGGCTTGTGGGGCTGTGGAAGGGCTGCCTAGGGCAGGTGAGCGCCAGCAAGAGCTTTCAGGGCTAGCCCCTTTCGTGTGGGAGCAGTGGCTGGACGTTTCCGATTTGGGAGCTGGGCTCTGGCTGTGCCGGGAAGGAATATCCGCAGAGTACTGCGGCTAGGAAGCTGAGAGGGCCAGGGCTTGTGGGGCTGTGGAAGGGCTGCCTAGGGAAGGTGAGGGCCAGCAAGAGCTTTCAGGGCTAGCCCCTTTCGTGTGGGAGCAGTGGCTGGACGTTTCCGATTTGGGAGCTGGGCTCTGGCTGTGCCGGGAAGGAACATCCCCACTGTGCTGTGGCTAGGAAGCTCGGAGGGCCAGGGCTTGTGGGGCTGTGGAAGGGCTGCCTTGGGAAGGTGAGCGCCAGCAAGAGCTTTCAGGGCTAGCCCCTTTCGTGTGGGAGCAGTGGCTGGACGTTTCCGATTTGGGAGCTGGGCTCTGGCTGTGCCGGGAAGGAACGTCCCCACACTGCTGTGCCTAGGAAGCTCGGAGGGCCAGGGCTTGTGGGGCTGTGGAAGGGCTGCCTAGGGAAGGTGAGGGCCAGCAAGAGCTTTCAGGGCTAGCCCCTTTCGTGTGGGAGCAGTGGCTGGACGTTTCCGATTTGGGAGCTGGGCTGTGTCTGTGCCGAGAAGGAACGTCCGCAGAGTGCTGTGGCTAGGAAGCTCAGAGGGCCAGGGCTTGTGGGGCTGTGGAAGGGCTGCCTAGGGAAGGTGAGGGCCAGCAAGAGCTTTCAGGGCTAGCCCCTTTTGTGTGGGAGCAGTGGCTGGACATTTCTGATTTGGGAGCTGGGCTCTGGCTGTGCCGAGAAGGAACGTCCGCAGAGTGCTGCGGCTAGGAAGCTCGGAGGGCCAGGACTTGTGGGGCTGTGGAAGGGCTGCCTAGGGAAGGTGAGGGCCAGCAAGAGCTTTCAGGGCTAGCCCCTTTCGTGTGAGAGCAGTGGCTGGACGTTTCCGATTTGGGAGCCGGGCTCTGGCTGTGCCGGGAAGGAACGTCCCCACACTGCTGTGCCTAGGAAGCTCGGAGGGCCAGGACTTGTGGGGCTGTGGAAGGGCTGCCTAGGGAAGGTGAGGGCCAGCAAGAGCTTTCAGGGCTAGCCCCTTTCATGTGGGAGCAGTGGCTGGACGTTTCCGATTTGGGAGCTGGGCTCTGGCTGTGCCGAGAAGGAACGTCCGCAGAGTGCTGTGGCTAGGAAGCTCAGAGGGCCAGGGCTTGTGGGGCTGTGGAAGGGCTGCCTAGGGAAGGTGAGGGCCAGCAAGAGCTTTCAGGGCTAGCCCCTTTCGTGTGAGAGCAGTGGCTGGACATTTCCGATTTGGGAGCTGGGCTCTGGCTGTGCCGGGAAGGAACGTCCCCACTGTGCTGTGGCTAGGAAGCTCGGAGGGCCAGGACTTGTGGGGCTGTGGAAGGGCTGCCTAGGGAAGGTGAGGGCCAGCAAGAGCTTTCAGGGCTAGCCCCTTTCGTGTGGGAGCAGTGGCTGGACGTTTCCGATTTGGGAGCTGGGCTCTGGCTGTGCCGAGAAGGAACATCCGCAGAGTGCTGTGGCTAGGAAGCTCAGAGGGCCAGGGCTTGTGGGGCTGTGGAAGGGCTGCCTTGGGAAGGTGAGGGCCAGCAAGAGCTTTCAGGGCTAGCCCCTTTCGTATGGGAGCAGTGGCTGGACGTTTCCGATTTGGGAGCTGGGCTCTGGCTGTGCCGGGAAGGAACGTCCCCACACTGCTGTGCCTAGGAAGCTCGGAGGGCCAGGGCTTGTGGGGCTGTGGAAGGGCTGCCTAGGGAAGGTGAGGGCCAGCAAGAGCTTTCAGGGCTAGCCCCTTTCGTGTGGGAGCAGTGGCTGGACGTTTCCGATTTGGGAGCTGGGCTCTGGCTGTGCCGGGAAGGAACATCCCCACTGTGCTGTGGCTAGGAAGCTCAGAGGGCCAGGGCTTGTGGGGCTGTGGAAGGGCTGCCTAGGGAAGGTGAGGGCCAGCAAGAGCTTTCAGGGCTAGCCCCTTTCGTGTGGGAGCAGTGGCTGGACGTTTCCGATTTGGGAGCTGGGCTCTGGCTGTGCCGAGAAGGAACGTCCGCAGAGTGCTGTGGCTAGGAAGCTCAGAGGGCCAGGGCTTGTGGGGCTGTGGAAGGGCTGCCTAGGGAAGGTGAGGGCCAGCAAGAGCTTTCAGGGCTAGCCCCTTTCGTGTGGGAGCAGTGGCTGGACATTTCTGATTTGGGAGCTGGGCTCTGGCTGTGCCGGGAAGGAACATCCCCACTGTGCTGTGGCTAGGAAGCTCAGAGAGCCAGGGCTTGTGGGGCTGTGGAAGGGCTGCCTAGGGCAGGTGAGCGCCAGAAAGAGCTTTCAGGGCTAGCCCCTTTCGTGTGGGAGCAGTGGCTGGACGTTTCCGATTTGGGAGCTGGGCTCTGGCTGTGCCGAGAAGGAACGTCCGCAGGGTGCTGCGGCTAGGAAGCTGAGAGGGCCAGGGCTTGTGGGGCTGTGGAAGGGCTGCCTAGGGAAGGTGAGGGCCAGTAATAGCTTTCAGGGCTAGCCGCTTTCATGTGGGAGCAGTGGCTGGACGTTTCCGATTTGGGAGCTGGGCTCTGGCTGTGCCGGGAAGGAACATCCCCACTGTGCTGTGGCTAGGAAGCTCAGAGGGCCAGGGCTTGTGGGGCTGTGGAAGGGCTGCCTAGGGAAGGTGAGGGCCAGCAAGAGCTTTCAGGGCTAGCCCCTTTCGTGTGGGAGCAGTGGCTGGACGTTTCCGATTTGGGAGCTGGGCTCTGGCTGTGCCTGGAAGGAACGTCCACAGAGTACTGCGGCTAGGAAGCTGAGAGGGCCAGGGCTTGTGGGGCTGTGGAAGGGCTGCCTTGGGAAGGTGAGGGCCAGCAAGAGCTTTCAGGGCTAGCCCCTTTCGTGTGAGAGCAGTGGCTGGACGTTTCCGATTTGGGAGCCGGGCTCTGGCTGTGCCGGGAAGGAACGTCCCCACACTGCTGTGCCTAGGAAGCTCGGAGGGCCAGGACTTGTGGGGCTGTGGAAGGGCTGCCTAGGGAAGGTGAGGGCCAGCAAGAGCTTTCAGGGCTAGCCCCTTTCGTGTGGGAGCAGTGGCTGGACGTTTCCGATTTGGGAGCTGGGCTCTGGCTGTGCCGGGAAGGAACATCCCCACTGTGCTGTGGCTAGGAAGCTCGGAGGGCCAGGGCTTGTGGGCGGTGGAAGGGCTGCCTAGGGAAGGTGAGGGCCAGCAAGAGCTTTCAGGGCTAGCCCCTTTCGTGTGGGAGCAGTGGCTGGATGTTTCCGATTTGGGAGCTGGGCTCTGGCTGTGCCGGGAAGGAACGTCCGCAGAGTACTGCGGCTAGGAAGCTGAGAGGGCCAGGGCTTGTGGGGCTGTGGAAGGGCTGCCTAGGGAAGGTGAGGGCCAGCAAGAGCTTTCAGGGCTAGCCCCTTTCGTGTGGGAGCAGTGGCTGGACGTTTCCGATTTGGGAGCTGGGCTGTTGCTGTGCCGGGAAGGAACGTCCGCAGAGTACTGCGGCTAGGAAGCTGAGAGGGCCAGGGCTTGTGGGGCTGTGGAAGGGCTGCCTAGGGAAGGTGAGGGCCAGCAAGAGCTTTCAGGGCTAGCCCCTTTCGTGTGGGAGCAGTGGCTGGACGTTTCCGATTTGGGAGCTGGGCTCTGGCTGTGCCGGGAAGGAACGTCCCCACACTGCTGTGGCTAGGAAGCTCAGAGGGCCAGGGCTTGTGGGGCTGTGGAAGGGCTGCCTAGGGAAGGTGAGGGCCAGCAAGAGCTTTCAGGGCTAGCCCCTTTCGTGTGGGAGCAGTGGCTGGACGTTTCCGATTTGGGAGCTGGGCTCTGGCTATGCCGGGAAGGAACGTCCGCAGAGTACTGCGGCTAGGAAGCTGAGAGGGCCAGGGCTTGTGGGGCTGTGGAAGGGCTGCCTAGGGAAGGTGAGGGCCAGCAAGAGCTTTCAGGGCTAGCCCCTTTCGTGTGGGAGCAGTGGCTGGACGTTTCCGATTTGGGAGCTGGGCTCTGGCTGTGCCGGGAAGGAACGTCCGCAGAGTACTGCGGCTAGGAAGCTCGGAGGGCCAGGGCTTGTGGGGCTGTGGAAGGGCTGCCTAGGGAAGTTGAGGGCCAGCAAGAGCTTTCAGGGCTAGCCCCTTTCGTGTGGGAGCAGTGGCTGGACGTTTCCGATTTGGGAGCTGGGCTCTGGCTGTGCCGGGAAGGAACGTCCGCAGAGTGCTGCGGCTAGGAAGCTCGGAGGGCCAGGGCTTGTGGGGCTGTGGAAGGGCTGCCTAGGGAAGGTGAGGGCCAGCAAGAGCTTTCAGGGCTAGCCCCTTTCGTGTGGGAGCAGTGGCTGGACATTTCCGATTTGGGAGCTGGGCTCTGGCTGTGCCGGGAAGGAACATCCCCACTGTGCTGTGGCTAGGAAGCTGAGAGGGCCAGGGCTTGTGGGGCTGTGGAAGGGCTGCCTAGGGCAGGTGAGCGCCAGCAAGAGCTTTCAGGGCTAGCCCCTTTCGTGTGGGAGCAGTGGCTGGACGTTTCCGATTTGGGAGCTGGGCTCTGGCTGTGCCGAGAAGGAACGTCCGCAGAGTGCTGCGGCTAGGAAGCTGAGAGGGACAGGGCTTGTGGGGCTGTGGAAGGGCTGCCTAGGGAAGGTGAGGGCCAGTAATAGCTTTCAGGGCTAGCCGCTTTCGTGTGAGAGCAGTGGCTGGACGTTTCCGATTTGGGAGCTGGGCTCTGGCTATGCCGGGAAGGAACGTCCGCAGAGTACTGCGGCTAGGAAGCTGAGAGGGCCAGGGCTTGTGGGGCTGTGGAAGGGCTGCCTAGGGAAGGTGAGGGCCAGCAAGAGCTTTCAGGGCTAGCCCCTTTCATGTGGGAGCAGTGGCTGGACGTTTCTGATTTGGGAGCTGGGCTCTGGCTGTGCCGAGAAGGAACGTCCGCAGAGTGCTGTGGCTAGGAAGCTCAGAGGGCCAGGGCTTGTGGGGCTGTGGAAGGGCTGCCTAGGGAAGGTGAGGGCCAGCAAGAGCTTTCAGGGCTAGCCCCTTTCATGTGGGAGCAGTGGCTGGACGTTTCCGATTTGGGAGCTGGGCTCTGGCTGTGCCGAGAAGGAACGTCCGCAGAGTGCTGCGGCTAGGAAGCTGAGAGGGCCAGGGCTTGTGGGGCTGTGGAAGGGCTGCCTAGGGAAGGTGAGGGCCAGCAAGAGCTTTCAGGGCTAGCCCCTTTCGTGTGGGAGCAGTGGCTGGACGTTTCCGATTTGGGAGCTGGGCTCTGGCTGTGCCGGGAAGGAACGTCCCCACACTGCTGTGCCTAGGAAGCTGAGAGGGCCAGGGCTTGTGGGGCTGTGGAAGGGCTGCCTAGGGAAGGTGAGGGCCAGCAAGAGCTTTCAGGGCTAGCCCCTTTCGTGTGGGAGCAGTGGCTGGACGTTTCCGATTTGGGAGCTGGGCTGTGTCTGTGCCGAGAAGGAACGTCCGCAGAGTGCTGTGGCTAGGAAGCTCAGAGGGCCAGGGCTTGTGGGGCTGTGGAAGGGCTGCCTAGGGAAGGTGAGGGCCAGCAAGAGCTTTCAGGGCTAGCCCCTTTCGTGTGGGAGCAGTGGCTGGACATTTCTGATTTGGGAGCTGGGCTCTGGCTGTGCCGAGAAGGAACGTCCGCAGAGTGCTGCGGCTAGGAAGCTCGGAGGGCCAGGACTTGTGGGGCTGTGGAAGGGCTGCCTAGGGAAGGTGAGGGCCAGCAAGAGCTTTCAGGGCTAGCCCCTTTCGTGTGAGAGCAGTGGCTGGACGTTTCCGATTTGGGAGCCGGGCTCTGGCTGTGCCGGGAAGGAACGTCCCCACACTGCTGTGCCTAGGAAGCTCGGAGGGCCAGGACTTGTGGGGCTGTGGAAGGGCTGCCTAGGGAAGGTGAGGGCCAGCAAGAGCTTTCAGGGCTAGCCCCTTTCATGTGGGAGCAGTGGCTGGACGTTTCCGATTTGGGAGCTGGGCTCTGGCTGTGCCGAGAAGGAACGTCCGCAGAGTGCTGTGGCTAGGAAGCTGAGAGGGCCAGGGCTTGTGGGGCTGTGGAAGGGCTGCCTAGGGAAGGTGAGGGCCAGCAAGAGCTTTCAGGGCTAGCCCCTTTCGTGTGGGAGCAGTGGCTGGACATTTCCGATTTGGGAGCTGGGCTCTGGCTGTGCCGGGAAGGAACGTCCCCACTGTGCTGTGGCTAGGAAGCTCGGAGGGCCAGGACTTGTGGGGCTGTGGAAGGGCTGCCTAGGGAAGGTGAGGGCCAGCAAGAGCTTTCAGGGCTAGCCCCTTTCGTGTGGGAGCAGTGGCTGGACGTTTCCGATTTGGGAGCTGGGCTCTGGCTGTGCCGAGAAGGAACATCCGCAGAGTGCTGTGGCTAGGAAGCTCAGAGGGCCAGGGCTTGTGGGGCTGTGGAAGGGCTGCCTTGGGAAGGTGAGGGCCAGCAAGAGCTTTCAGGGCTAGCCCCTTTCGTATGGGAGCAGTGGCTGGACGTTTCCGATTTGGGAGCTGGGCTCTGGCTGTGCCGGGAAGGAACGTCCCCACACTGCTGTGCCTAGGAAGCTCGGAGGGCCAGGGCTTGTGGGGCTGTGGAAGGGCTGCCTAGGGAAGGTGAGGGCCAGCAAGAGCTTTCAGGGCTAGCCCCTTTCGTGTGGGAGCAGTGGCTGGACGTTTCCGATTTGGGAGCTGGGCTCTGGCTGTGCCGGGAAGGAACATCCCCACTGTGCTGTGGCTAGGAAGCTCAGAGGGCCAGGGCTTGTGGGGCTGTGGAAGGGCTGCCTAGGGAAGGTGAGGGCCAGCAAGAGCTTTCAGGGCTAGCCCCTTTCGTGTGGGAGCAGTGGCTGGACGTTTCCGATTTGGGAGCTGGGCTCTGGCTGTGCCGAGAAGGAACGTCCGCAGAGTGCTGTGGCTAGGAAGCTGAGAGGGCCAGGGCTTGTGGGGCTGTGGAAGGGCTGCCTAGGGAAGGTGAGGGCCAGCAAGAGCTTTCAGGGCTAGCCCCTTTCGTGTGGGAGCAGTGGCTGGACATTTCTGATTTGGGAGCTGGGCTCTGGCTGTGCCGGGAAGGAACATCCCCACTGTGCTGTGGCTAGGAAGCTCAGAGAGCCAGGGCTTGTGGGGCTGTGGAAGGGCTGCCTAGGGCAGGTGAGCGCCAGAAAGAGCTTTCAGGGCTAGCCCCTTTCGTGTGGGAGCAGTGGCTGGACGTTTCCGATTTGGGAGCTGGGCTCTGGCTGTGCCGAGAAGGAACGTCCGCAGAGTGCTGCGGCTAGGAAGCTGAGAGGGCCAGGGCTTGTGGGGCTGTGGAAGGGCTGCCTAGGGAAGGTGAGGGCCAGTAATAGCTTTCAGGGCTAGCCGCTTTCATGTGGGAGCAGTGGCTGGACGTTTCCGATTTGGGAGCTGGGCTCTGGCTGTGCCGGGAAGGAACATCCCCACTGTGCTGTGGCTAGGAAGCTGAGAGGGCCAGGGCTTGTGGGGCTGTGGAAGGGCTGCCTAGGGAAGGTGAGGGCCAGCAAGAGCTTTCAGGGCTAGCCCCTTTCGTGTGAGAGCAGTGGCTGGACGTTTCCGATTTGGGAGCTGGGCTCTGGCTGTGCCGGGAAGGAACGTCCACAGAGTACTGCGGCTAGGAAGCTGAGAGGGCCAGGGCTTGTGGGGCTGTGGAAGGGCTGCCTTGGGAAGGTGAGGGCCAGCAAGAGCTTTCAGGGCTAGCCCCTTTCGTGTGAGAGCAGTGGCTGGACGTTTCCGATTTGGGAGCCGGGCTCTGGCTGTGCCGGGAAGGAACGTCCCCACACTGCTGTGCCTAGGAAGCTCGGAGGGCCAGGACTTGTGGGGCTGTGGAAGGGCTGCCTAGGGAAGGTGAGGGCCAGCAAGAGCTTTCAGGGCTAGCCCCTTTCGTGTGGGAGCAGTGGCTGGACGTTTCCGATTTGGGAGCTGGGCTCTGGCTGTGCCGGGAAGGAACGTCCGCAGAGTACTGCGGCTAGGAAGCTGAGAGGGCCAGGGCTTGTGGGGCTGTGGAAGGGCTGCCTAGGGAAGGTGAGGGCCAGCAAGAGCTTTCAGGGCTAGCCCCTTTCGTGTGGGAGCAGTGGCTGGACGTTTCCGATTTGGGAGCTGGGCTGTTGCTGTGCCGGGAAGGAACGTCCGCAGAGTACTGCGGCTAGGAAGCTGAGAGGGCCAGGGCTTGTGGGGCTGTGGAAGGGCTGCCTAGGGAAGGTGAGGGCCAGCAAGAGCTTTCAGGGCTAGCCCCTTTCGTGTGGGAGCAGTGGCTGGACGTTTCCGATTTGGGAGCTGGGCTCTGGCTGTGCCGGGAAGGAACGTCCCCACACTGCTGTGGCTAGGAAGCTCAGAGGGCCAGGGCTTGTGGGGCTGTGGAAGGGCTGCCTAGGGAAGGTGAGGGCCAGCAAGAGCTTTCAGGGCTAGCCCCTTTCGTGTGGGAGCAGTGGCTGGACGTTTCCGATTTGGGAGCTGGGCTCTGGCTATGCCGGGAAGGAACGTCCGCAGAGTACTGCGGCTAGGAAGCTGAGAGGGCCAGGGCTTGTGGGGCTGTGGAAGGGCTGCCTAGGGCAGGTGAGGGCCAGCAAGAGCTTTCAGGGCTAGCCCCTTTCGTGTGGGAGCAGTGGCTGGACGTTTCCGATTTGGGAGCTGGGCTCTGGCTGTGCCGGGAAGGAACGTCCGCAGAGTACTGCGGCTAGGAAGCTCGGAGGGCCAGGGCTTGTGGGGCTGTGGAAGGGCTGCCTAGGGAAGGTGAGGGCCAGCAAGAGCTTTCAGGGCTAGCCCCTTTCGTGTGGGAGCAGTGGCTGGACGTTTCCGATTTGGGAGCTGGGCTCTGGCTGTGCCGAGAAGGAACGTCCGCAGAGTGCTGCGGCTAGGAAGCTCGGAGGGCCAGGGCTTGTGGGGCTGTGGAAGGGCTGCCTAGGGAAGGTGAGGGCCAGCAAGAGCTTTCAGGGCTAGCCCCTTTCGTGTGGGAGCAGTGGCTGGACATTTCCGATTTGGGAGCTGGGCTCTGGCTGTGCCGGGAAGGAACATCCCCACTGTGCTGTGGCTAGGAAGCTGAGAGGGCCAGGGCTTGTGGGGCTGTGGAAGGGCTGCCTAGGGCAGGTGAGCGCCAGCAAGAGCTTTCAGGGCTAGCCCCTTTCGTGTGGGAGCAGTGGCTGGACGTTTCCGATTTGGGAGCTGGGCTCTGGCTGTGCCGAGAAGGAACGTCCGCAGAGTGCTGCGGCTAGGAAGCTGAGAGGGACAGGGCTTGTGGGGCTGTGGAAGGGCTGCCTAGGGAAGGTGAGGGCCAGTAATAGCTTTCAGGGCTAGCCGCTTTCGTGTGAGAGCAGTGGCTGGACGTTTCCGATTTGGGAGCTGGGCTCTGGCTGTGCCGGGAAGGAACGTCCCCACTGTGCTGTGGCTAGGAAGCTCGGAGGGCCAGGACTTGTGGGGCTGTGGAAGGGCTGCCTAGGGAAGGTGAGGGCCAGCAAGAGCTTTCAGGGCTAGCCCCTTTCGTGTGGGAGCAGTGGCTGGACATTTCCGATTTGGGAGCTGGGCTCTGGCTGTGCCGGGAAGGAACGTCCACAGAGTACTGCGGCTAGGAAGCTGAGAGGGCCAGGGCTTGTGGGGCTGTGGAAGGGCTGCCTAGGGAAGGTGAGGGCCAGCAAGAGCTTTCAGGGCTAGCCCCTTTCGTGTGGGAGCAGTGGCTGGACGTTTCCGATTTGGGAGCTGGGCTCTGGCTGTGCCGGGAAGGAACGTCCCCACACTGCTGTGCCTAGGAAGCTCGGAGGGCCAGGACTTGTGGGGCTGTGGAAGGGCTGCCTAGGGAAGGTGAGGGCCAGCAAGAGCTTTCAGGGCTAGCCCCTTTCGTGTGGGAGCAGTGGCTGGACGTTTCCGATTTGGGAGCTGGGCTCTGGCTGTGCCGGGAAGGAACATCCCCACTGTGCTGTGGCTAGGAAGCTCGGAGGGCCAGGGCTTGTGGGCTGTGGAAGGGCTGCCTAGGGAAGGTGAGGGCCAGCAAGAGCTTTCAGGGCTAGCCCCTTTCGTGTGGGAGCAGTGGCTGGACGTTTCCGATTTGGGAGCTGGGCTCTGGCTGTGCCGGGAAGGAACGTCCGCAGAGTACTGCGGCTAGGAAGCTGAGAGGGCCAGGGCTTGTGGGGCTGTGGAAGGGCTGCCTAGGGAAGGTGAGGGCCAGCAAGAGCTTTCAGGGCTAGCCCCTTTCGTGTGGGAGCAGTGGCTGGACGTTTCCGATTTGGGAGCTGGGCTCTGGCTATGCCGGGAAGGAACGTCCGCAGAGTACTGCGGCTAGGAAGCTGAGAGGGCCAGGGCTTGTGGGGCTGTGGAAGGGCTGCCTAGGGAAGGTGAGGGCCAGCAAGAGCTTTCAGGGCTAGCCCCTTTCGTGTGGGAGCAGTGGCTGGACGTTTCCGATTTGGGAGCTGGGCTCTGGCTGTGCCGGGAAGGAACGTCCGCAGAGTACTGCGGCTAGGAATCTCGGAGGGCCAGGGCTTGTGGGGCTGTGGAAGGGCTGCCTAGGGAAGGTGAGGGCCAGCAAGAGCTTTCAGGGCTAGCCCCTTTCGTGTGGGAGCAGTGGCTGGACGTTTCCGATTTGGGAGCTGGGCTCTGGCTGTGCCGAGAAGGAACGTCCGCAGAGTGCTGCGGCTAGGAAGCTCGGAGGGCCAGGGCTTGTGGGGCTGTGGAAGGGCTGCCTAGGGAAGGTGAGGGCCAGCAAGAGCTTTCAGGGCTAGCCCCTTTCGTGTGGGAGCAGTGGCTGGACATTTCCGATTTGGGAGCTGGGCTCTGGCTGTGCCGGGAAGGAACATCCCCACTGTGCTGTGGCTAGGAAGCTGAGAGGGCCAGGGCTTGTGGGGCTGTGGAAGGGCTGCCTAGGGCAGGTGAGCGCCAGCAAGAGCTTTCAGGGCTAGCCCCTTTCGTGTGGGAGCAGTGGCTGGACGTTTCCGATTTGGGAGCTGGGCTCTGGCTGTGCCGAGAAGGAACGTCCGCAGAGTGCTGCGGCTAGGAAGCTGAGAGGGACAGGGCTTGTGGGGCTGTGGAAGGGCTGCCTAGGGAAGGTGAGGGCCAGTAATAGCTTTCAGGGCTAGCCGCTTTCGTGTGAGAGCAGTGGCTGGACGTTTCCGATTTGGGAGCTGGGCTCTGGCTGTGCCGGGAAGGAACGTCCCCACTGTGCTGTGGCTAGGAAGCTCGGAGGGCCAGGACTTGTGGGGCTGTGGAAGGGCTGCCTAGGGAAGGTGAGGGCCAGCAAGAGCTTTCAGGGCTAGCCCCTTTCGTGTGGGAGCAGTGGCTGGACATTTCCGATTTGGGAGCTGGGCTCTGGCTGTGCCGGGAAGGAACGTCCACAGAGTACTGCGGCTAGGAAGCTGAGAGGGCCAGGGCTTGTGGGGCTGTGGAAGGGCTACCTAGGGCAGGTGAGGGCCAGCAAGAGCTTTCAGGGCTAGCCCCTTTCGTGTGGGAGCAGTGGCTGGACGTTTCCGATTTGGGAGCTGGGCTCTGGCTGTGCCGGGAAGGAACGTCCCCACACTGCTGTGCCTAGGAAGCTCGGAGGGCCAGGACTTGTGGGGCTGTGGAAGGGCTGCCTAGGGAAGGTGAGGGCCAGCAAGAGCTTTCAGGGCTAGCCCCTTTCATGTGGGAGCAGTGGCTGGACGTTTCCGATTTGGGAGCTGGGCTCTGGCTGTGCCGAGAAGGAACGTCCGCAGAGTGCTGTGGCTAGGAAGCTCAGAGGGCCAGGGCTTGTGGGGCTGTGGAAGGGCTGCCTAGGGAAGGTGAGGGCCAGCAAGAGCTTTCAGGGCTAGCCCCTTTCATGTGGGAGCAGTGGCTGGACGTTTCCGATTTGGGAGCTGGGCTCTGGCTGTGCCGGGAAGGAACGTCCCCACTGTGCTGTGTCTAGGAAGCTCGGAGGGCCAGGACTTGTGGGGCTGTGGAAGGGCTGCCTTGGGAAGGTGAGCGCCAGCAAGAGCTTTCAGGGCTAGCCCCTTTCGTGTGGGAGCAGTGGCTGGACGTTTCCGATTTGGGAGCTGGGCTCTGGCTGTGCCGGTAAGGAACGTCCCCACACTGCTGTGGCTAGGAAGCTGAGAGGGCCAGGGCTTGTGGGGCTGTGGAAGGGCTGCCTAGGGAAGGTGAGGGCCAGCAAGAGCTTTCAGGGCTAGCCCCTTTCGTGTGGGAGCAGTGGCTGGACGTTTCCGATTTGGGAGCTGGGCTCTGGCTGTGCCGGGAAGGAACGTCCCCACACTGCTGTGGCTAGGAAGCTCAGAGGGCCAGGGCTTGTGGGGCTGTGGAAGGGCTGCCTAGGGAAGGTGAGGGCCAGCAAGAGCTTTCAGGGCTAGCCCCTTTCGTGTGGGAGCAGTGGCTGGACGTTTCCGATTTGGGAGCTGGGCTCTGGCTGTGCCGGGAAGGAACGTCCGCAGAGTACTGCGGCTAGGAAGCTGAGAGGGCCAGGGCTTGTGGGGCTGTGGAAGGGCTGCCTAGGGAAGGTGAGGGCCAGCAAGAGCTTTCAGGGCTAGCCCCTTTCGTGTGGGAGCAGTGGCTGGACGTTTCCGATTTGGGAGCTGGGCTGTTGCTGTGCCGGGAAGGAACGTCCGCAGAGTACTGCGGCTAGGAAGCTGAGAGGGCCAGGGCTTGTGGGGCTGTGGAAGGGCTGCCTAGGGAAGGTGAGGGCCAGCAAGAGCTTTCAGGGCTAGCCCCTTTCGTGTGGGAGCAGTGGCTGGACGTTTCCGATTTGGGAGCTGGGCTCTGGCTGTGCCGGGAAGGAACGTCCCCACACTGCTGTGGCTAGGAAGCTCAGAGGGCCAGGGCTTGTGGGGCTGTGGAAGGGCTGCCTAGGGAAGGTGAGGGCCAGCAAGAGCTTTCAGGGCTAGCCCCTTTCGTGTGGGAGCAGTGGCTGGACGTTTCCGATTTGGGAGCTGGGCTCTGGCTATGCCGGGAAGGAACGTCCGCAGAGTACTGCGGCTAGGAAGCTGAGAGGGCCAGGGCTTGTGGGGCTGTGGAAGGGCTGCCTAGGGAAGGTGAGGGCCAGCAAGAGCTTTCAGGGCTAGCCCCTTTCGTGTGGGAGCAGTGGCTGGACGTTTCCGATTTGGGAGCTGGGCTCTGGCTGTGCCGGGAAGGAACGTCCGCAGAGTACTGCGGCTAGGAAGCTCGGAGGGCCAGGGCTTGTGGGGCTGTGGAAGGGCTGCCTAGGGAAGGTGAGGGCCAGCAAGAGCTTTCAGGGCTAGCCCCTTTCGTGTGGGAGCAGTGGCTGGACGTTTCCGATTTGGGAGCTGGGCTCTGGCTGTGCCGAGAAGGAACGTCCGCAGAGTGCTGCGGCTAGGAAGCTCGGAGGGCCAGGGCTTGTGGGGCTGTGGAAGGGCTGCCTAGGGAAGGTGAGGGCCAGCAAGAGCTTTCAGGGCTAGCCCCTTTCGTGTGGGAGCAGTGGCTGGACATTTCCGATTTGGGAGCTGGGCTCTGGCTGTGCCGGGAAGGAACATCCCCACTGTGCTGTGGCTAGGAAGCTGAGAGGGCCAGGGCTTGTGGGGCTGTGGAAGGGCTGCCTAGGGCAGGTGAGCGCCAGCAAGAGCTTTCAGGGCTAGCCCCTTTCGTGTGGGAGCAGTGGCTGGACGTTTCCGATTTGGGAGCTGGGCTCTGGCTGTGCCGAGAAGGAACGTCCGCAGAGTGCTGCGGCTAGGAAGCTGAGAGGGACAGGGCTTGTGGGGCTGTGGAAGGGCTGCCTAGGGAAGGTGAGGGCCAGTAATAGCTTTCAGGGCTAGCCGCTTTCGTGTGAGAGCAGTGGCTGGACGTTTCCCATTTGGGAGCTGGGCTCTGGCTGTGCCGGGAAGGAACGTCCCCACTGTGCTGTGGCTAGGAAGCTCGGAGGGCCAGGACTTGTGGGGCTGTGGAAGGGCTGCCTAGGGAAGGTGAGGGCCAGCAAGAGCTTTCAGGGCTAGCCCCTTTCGTGTGGGAGCAGTGGCTGGACATTTCCGATTTGGGAGCTGGGCTCTGGCTGTGCCGGGAAGGAACGTCCACAGAGTACTGCGGCTAGGAAGCTGAGAGGGCCAGGGCTTGTGGGGCTGTGGAAGGGCTACCTAGGGCAGGTGAGGGCCAGCAAGAGCTTTCAGGGCTAGCCCCTTTCGTGTGGGAGCAGTGGCTGGACGTTTCCGATTTGGGAGCTGGGCTCTGGCTGTGCCGGGAAGGAATGTCCCCACACTGCTGTGCCTAGGAAGCTCGGAGGGCCAGGACTTGTGGGGCTGTGGAAGGGCTGCCTAGGGAAGGTGAGGGCCAGCAAGAGCTTTCAGGGCTAGCCCCTTTCATGTGGGAGCAGTGGCTGGACGTTTCTGATTTGGGAGCTGGGCTCTGGCTGTGCCGAGAAGGAACGTCCGCAGAGTGCTGTGGCTAGGAAGCTCAGAGGGCCAGGGCTTGTGGGGCTGTGGAAGGGCTGCCTAGGGAAGGTGAGGGCCAGCAAGAGCTTTCAGGGCTAGCCCCTTTCATGTGGGAGCAGTGGCTGGACGTTTCCGATTTGGGAGCTGGGCTCTGGCTGTGCCGGGAAGGAACGTCCCCACTGTGCTGTGTCTAGGAAGCTCGGAGGGCCAGGACTTGTGGGGCTGTGGAAGGGCTGCCTAGGGAAGGTGAGGGCCAGCAAGAGCTTTCAGGGCTAGCCCCTTTCGTGTGGGAGCAGTGGCTGGACGTTTCCGATTTGGGAGCTGGGCTCTGGCTGTGCCGAGAAGGAACGTCCGCAGAGTGCTGTGGCTAGGAAGCTGAGAGGGCCAGGGCTTGTGGGGCTGTGGAAGGGCTGCCTTGGGAAGGTGAGGGCCAGCAAGAGCTTTCAGGGCTAGCCCCTTTCGTGTGGGAGCAGTGGCTGGACGTTTCCGATTTGGGAGCTGGGCTCTGGCTGTGCCGGGAAGGAACATCCCCACTGTGCTGTGGCTAGGAAGCTGAGAGGGCCAGGGCTTGTGGGGCTGTGGAAGGGCTGCCTAGGGAAGGTGAGGGCCAGCAAGAGCTTTCAGGGCTAGCCCCTTTCGTGTGGGAGCAGTGGCTGGACGTTTCCGATTTGGGAGCTGGGCTCTGGCTGTGCCGGGAAGGAACGTCCCCACACTGCTGTCGCTAGGAAGCTCAGAGGGCCAGGGCTTGTGGGGCTGTGGAAGGGCTGCCTAGGGAAGGTGAGGACCAGCAAGAGCTTTCAGGGCTAGCCCCTTTCGTGTGGGAGCAGTGGCTGGACATTTCTGATTTGGGAGCTGGGCTCTGGCTGTGCCGAGAAGGAACGTCCGCAGAGTGCTGCGGCTAGGAAGCTCAGAGGGCCAGGGCTTGTGGGGCTGTGGAAGGGCTGCCTAGGGCAGGTGAGCGC
This sequence comes from Aptenodytes patagonicus, assembly GCF_965638725.1. Taxonomy (NCBI): domain Eukaryota; kingdom Metazoa; phylum Chordata; class Aves; order Sphenisciformes; family Spheniscidae; genus Aptenodytes; species Aptenodytes patagonicus. Next base: position 1,244,098 of record NW_027471997.1, on the reverse strand, counting down.
CAGAAAGAGCTTTCAGGGCTAGCCCCTTTCGTGTCGGAGCAGTGGCTGGACGTTTCCGATTTGGGAGCTGGGCTCTGGCTGTGCCGAGAAGGAACGTCCGCAGAGTGCTGTGGCTAGGAAGCTCAGAGGGCCAGGGGTTGTGGGGCTGTGGAAGGGCTGCCTAGGGAAGGTGAGGGCCAGTAATAGCTTTCAGGGCTAGCCGCTTTCATGTGGGAGCAGTGGCTGGACGTTTCCGATTTGGGAGCTGGGCTCTGGCTGTGCCGGGAAGGAACATCCCCACTGTGCTGTGGCTAGGAAGCTCAGAGGGCCAGGGCTTGTGGGGCTGTGGAAGGGCTGCCTAGGGAAGGTGAGGGCCAGCAAGAGCTTTCAGGGCTAGCCCCTTTCGTGTGGGAGCAGTGGCTGGACGTTTCCGATTTGGGAGCTGGGCTCTGGCTGTGCCGGGAAGGAACGTCCACAGAGTACTGCGGCTAGGAAGCTGAGAGGGCCAGGGCTTGTGGGGCTGTGGAAGGGCTGCCTAGGGAAGGTGAGGGCCAGCAAGAGCTTTCAGGGCTAGCCCCTTTCGTGTGAGAGCAGTGGCTGGACGTTTCCGATTTGGGAGCTGGGCTCTGGCTGTGCCGGGAAGGAACGTCCCCACACTGCTGTGCCTAGGAAGCTCGGAGGGCCAGGACTTGTGGGGCTGTGGAAGGGCTGCCTAGGGAAGGTGAGGGCCAGCAAGAGCTTTCAGGGCTAGCCCCTTTCATGTGGGAGCAGTGGCTGGACGTTTCCGATTTGGGAGCTGGGCTCTGGCTGTGCCGGGAAGGAACGTCCGCAGAGTGCTGTGGCTAGGAAGCTCAGAGGGCCAGGGCTTGTGGGGCTGTGGAAGGGCTGCCTAGGGAAGGTGAGGGCCAGCAAGAGCTTTCAGGGCTAGCCCCTTTCGTGTGAGAGCAGTGGCTGGACGTTTCCGATTTGGGAGCTGGGCTCTGGCTGTGCCGGGAAGGAACGTCCCCACTGTGCTGTGGCTAGGAAGCTCGGAGGGCCAGGACTTGTGGGGCTGTGGAAGGGCTGCCTAGGGAAGGTGAGGGCCAGCAAGAGCTTTCAGGGCTAGCCCCTTTCGTGTGGGAGCAGTGGCTGGACGTTTCCGATTTGGGAGCTGGGCTCTGGCTGTGCCGAGAAGGAACGTCCGCAGAGTGCTGTGGCTAGGAAGCTCAGAGGGCCAGGGCTTGTGGGGCTGTGGAAGGGCTGCCTAGGGCAGGTGAGCGCCAGAAAGAGCTTTCAGGGCTAGCCCCTTTCGTGTGGGAGCAGTGGCTGGACGTTTCTGATTTGGGAGCTGGGCTCTGGCTGTGCCGAGAAGGAACGTCCGCAGAGTGCTGCGGCTAGGAAGCTGAGAGGGCCAGGGCTTGTGGGGCTGTGGAAGGGCTGCCTAGGGAAGGTGAGGGCCAGTAATAGCTTTCAGGGCTAGCCGCTTTCATGTGGGAGCAGTGGCTGGACGTTTCCGATTTGGGAGCTGGGCTCTGGCTGTGCCGGGAAGGAACATCCCCACTGTGCTGTGGCTAGGAAGCTCAGAGGGCCAGGGCTTGTGGGGCTGTGGAAGGGCTGCCTAGGGAAGGTGAGGGCCAGCAAGAGCTTTCAGGGCTAGCCCCTTTCGTGTGGGAGCAGTGGCTGGACGTTTCCGATTTGGGAGCTGGGCTCTGGCTGTGCCGGGAAGGAACGTCCGCAGAGTACTGCGGCTAGGAAGCTGAGAGGGCCAGGGGTTGTGGGGCTGTGGAAGGGCTGCCTTGGGAAGGTGAGGGCCAGCAAGAGCTTTCAGGGCTAGCCCCTTTCGTGTGAGAGCAGTGGCTGGACGTTTCCGATTTGGGAGCCGGGCTCTGGCTGTGCCGGGAAGGAACGTCCCCACACTGCTGTGCCTAGGAAGCTCGGAGGGCCAGGACTTGTGGGGCTGTGGAAGGGCTGCCTAGGGAAGGTGAGGGCCAGCAAGAGCTTTCAGGGCTAGCCCCTTTCATGTGGGAGCAGTGGCTGGACGTTTCCGATTTGGGAGCTGGGCTCTGGCTGTGCCGAGAAGGAACGTCCGCAGAGTGCTGTGGCTAGGAAGCTCAGAGGGCCAGGGCTTGTGGGGCTGTGGAAGGGCTGCCTAGGGAAGGTGAGGGCCAGCAAGAGCTTTCAGGGCTAGCCCCTTTCATGTGAGAGCAGTGGCTGGACGTTTCCGATTTGGGAGCTGGGCTCTGGCTGTGCCGGGAAGGAACGTCCCCACTGTGCTGTGGCTAGGAAGCTCGGAGGGCCAGGACTTGTGGGGCTGTGGAAGGGCTGCCTAGGGAAGGTGAGGGCCAGCAAGAGCTTTCAGGGCTAGCCCCTTTCGTGTGGGAGCAGTGGCTGGACGTTTCCGATTTGGGAGCTGGGCTCTGGCTGTGCCGGGAAGGAACATCCGCAGAGTGCTGTGGCTAGGAAGCTCAGAGGGCCAGGGCTTGTGGGGCTGTGGAAGGGCTGCCTTGGGAAGGTGAGGGCCAGCAAGAGCTTTCAGGGCTAGCCCCTTTCGTGTGGGAGCAGTGGCTGGACGTTTCCGATTTGGGAGCTGGGCTCTGGCTGTGCCGGGAAGGAACATCCCCACTGTGCTGTGGCTAGGAAGCTCAGAGGGCCAGGGCTTGTGGGGCTGTGGAAGGGCTGCCTAGGGAAGGTGAGGGCCAGCAAGAGCTTTCAGGGCTAGCCCCTTTCGTGTGGGAGCAGTGGCTGGACGTTTCCGATTTGGGAGCTGGGCTCTGGCTGTGCCGGGAAGGAACATCCCCACTGTGCTGTGGCTAGGAAGCTCGGAGGGCCAGGGCTTGTGGGCTGTAGAAGGGCTGCCTAGGGAAGGTGAGGGCCAGCAAGAGCTTTCAGGGCTAGCCCCTTTCGTGTGGGAGCAGTGGCTGGACGTTTCCGATTTGGGAGCTGGGCTCTGGCTGTGCCGGGAAGGAACGTCCGGAGAGTACTGCGGCTAGGAAGCTGAGAGGGCCAGGGCTTGTGGGGCTGTGGAAGGGCTGCCTAAGGAAGGTGAGGGCCAGCAAGAGCTTTCAGGGCTAGCCCCTTTCGTGTGGGAGCAGTGGCTGGACGTTTCCGATTTGGGAGCTGGGCTCTGGCTGTGCCGGGAAGGAACGTCCGCAGTGTACTGCGGCTAGGAAGCTGAGAGGGCCAGGGCTTGTGGGGCTGTGGAAGGGCTGCCTAGGGAAGGTGAGGGCCAGCAAGAGCTTTCAGGGCTAGCCCCTTTCGTGTGGGAGCAGTGGCTGGACGTTTCCGATTTGGGAGCTGGGCTCTGGCTGTGCCGGGAAGGAACGTCCCCACACTGCTGTGGCTAGGAAGCTCAGAGGGCCAGGGCTTGTGGGGCTGTGGAAGGGCTGCCTAGGGAAGGTGAGGGCCAGCAAGAGCTTTCAGGGCTAGCCCCTTTCGTGTGGGAGCAGTGGCTGGACGTTTCCGATTTGGGAGCTGGGCTCTGGCTATGCCGGGAAGGAACGTCCGCAGAGTACTGCGGCTAGGAAGCTGAGAGGGCCAGGGCTTGTGGGGCTGTGGAAGGGCTGCCTTGGGAAGGTGAGGGCCAGCAAGAGCTTTCAGGGCTAGCCCCTTTCGTGTGGGAGCAGTGGCTGGACGTTTCCGATTTGGGAGCTGGGCTCTGGCTGTGCCTGGAAGGAACATCCCGACTGTGCTGTGGCTAGGAAGCTCGGAGGGCCAGGGCTTGTGGGGCTGTGGAAGGGCTGCCTAGGGAAGGTGAGGGCCAGCAAGAGCTTTCAGGGCTAGCCCCTTTCGTGTGGGAGCAGTGGCTGGACGTTTCCGATTTGGGAGCTGGGCTCTGGCTGTGCCGGGAAGGAACGTCCCCACACTGCTGTGCCTAGGAAGCTCGGAGGGCCAGGGCTTGTGGGGCTGTGGAAGGGCTGCCTAGGGAAGGTGAGGGCCAGCAAGAGCTTTCAGGGCTAGCCCCTTTCGTGTGGGAGCAGTGGCTGGACGTTTCCGATTTGGGAGCTGGGCTCTGGCTGTGCCGAGAAGGAACGTCCGCAGAGTGCTGTGGCTAGGAAGCTCAGAGGGCCAGGGCTTGTGGGGCTGTGGAAGGGCTGCCTAGGGAAGGTGAGGGCCAGCAAGAGCTTTCAGGGCTAGCCCCTTTCGTGTGGGAGCAGTGGCTGGACATTTCTGATTTGGGAGCTGGGCTCTGGCTGTGCCGGGAAGGAACATCCCCACTGTGCTGTGGCTAGGAAGCTGAGAGGGCCAGGGCTTGTGGGGCTGTGGAAGGGCTGCCTAGGGCAGGTGAGCGCCAGCAAGAGCTTTCAGGGCTAGCCCCTTTCGTGTGGGAGCAGTGGCTGGACGTTTCCGATTTGGGAGCTGGGCTCTGGCTGTGCCGAGAAGGAACGTCCGCAGAGTGCTGCGGCTAGGAAGCTGAGAGGGCCAGGGCTTGTGGGGCTGTGGAAGGGCTGCCTAGGGAAGGTGAGGGCCAGTAATAGCTTTCAGGGCTAGCCGCTTTCATGTGGGAGCAGTGGCTGGACGTTTCCGATTTGGGAGCTGGGCTCTGGCTGTGCCGGGAAGGAACATCCCCACTGTGCTGTGGCTAGGAAGCTCAGAGGGCCAGGGCTTGTGGGGCTGTGGAAGGGCTGCCTAGGGAAGGTGAGGGCCAGCAAGAGCTTTCAGGGCTAGCCCCTTTCGTGTGGGAGCAGTGGCTGGACGTTTCCGATTTGGGAGCTGGGCTCTGGCTGTGCCGGGAAGGAACGTCCACAGAGTACTGCGGCTAGGAAGCTGAGAGGGCCAGGGCTTGTGGGGCTGTGGAAGGGCTGCCTTGGGAAGGTGAGGGCCAGCAAGAGCTTTCAGGGCTAGCCCCTTTCGTGTGAGAGCAGTGGCTGGACGTTTCCGATTTGGGAGCCGGGCTCTGGCTGTGCCGGGAAGGAACGTCCCCACACTGCTGTGCCTAGGAAGCTCGGAGGGCCAGGACTTGTGGGGCTGTGGAAGGGCTGCCTAGGGAAGGTGAGGGCCAGCAAGAGCTTTCAGGGCTAGCCCCTTTCATGTGGGAGCAGTGGCTGGACGTTTCCGATTTGGGAGCTGGGCTCTGGCTGTGCCGAGAAGGAACGTCCGCAGAGTGCTGTGGCTAGGAAGCTCAGAGGGCCAGGGCTTGTGGGGCTGTGGAAGGGCTGCCTAGGGAAGGTGAGGGCCAGCAAGAGCTTTCAGGGCTAGCCCCTTTCATGTGAGAGCAGTGGCTGGACGTTTCCGATTTGGGAGCTGGGCTCTGGCTGTGCCGGGAAGGAACGTCCCCACTGTGCTGTGGCTAGGAAGCTCGGAGGGCCAGGACTTGTGGGGCTGTGGAAGGGCTGCCTAGGGAAGGTGAGGGCCAGCAAGAGCTTTCAGGGCTAGCCCCTTTCGTGTGGGAGCAGTGGCTGGACGTTTCCGATTTGGGAGCTGGGCTCTGGCTGTGCCGGGAAGGAACATCCGCAGAGTGCTGTGGCTAGGAAGCTCAGAGGGCCAGGGCTTGTGGGGCTGTGGAAGGGCTGCCTTGGGAAGGTGAGGGCCAGCAAGAGCTTTCAGGGCTAGCCCCTTTCGTGTGGGAGCAGTGGCTGGACGTTTCCGATTTGGGAGCTGGGCTCTGGCTGTGCCGGGAAGGAACATCCCCACTGTGCTGTGGCTAGGAAGCTCAGAGGGCCAGGGCTTGTGGGGCTGTGGAAGGGCTGCCTAGGGAAGGTGAGGGCCAGCAAGAGCTTTCAGGGCTAGCCCCTTTCGTGTGGGAGCAGTGGCTGGACGTTTCCGATTTGGGAGCTGGGCTCTGGCTGTGCCGGGAAGGAACATCCCCACTGTGCTGTGGCTAGGAAGCTCGGAGGGCCAGGGCTTGTGGGCTGTAGAAGGGCTGCCTAGGGAAGGTGAGGGCCAGCAAGAGCTTTCAGGGCTAGCCCCTTTCGTGTGGGAGCAGTGGCTGGACGTTTCCGATTTGGGAGCTGGGCTCTGGCTGTGCCGGGAAGGAACGTCCGGAGAGTACTGCGGCTAGGAAGCTGAGAGGGCCAGGGCTTGTGGGGCTGTGGAAGGGCTGCCTAAGGAAGGTGAGGGCCAGCAAGAGCTTTCAGGGCTAGCCCCTTTCGTGTGGGAGCAGTGGCTGGACGTTTCCGATTTGGGAGCTGGGCTCTGGCTGTGCCGGGAAGGAACGTCCGCAGTGTACTGCGGCTAGGAAGCTGAGAGGGCCAGGGCTTGTGGGGCTGTGGAAGGGCTGCCTAGGGAAGGTGAGGGCCAGCAAGAGCTTTCAGGGCTAGCCCCTTTCGTGTGGGAGCAGTGGCTGGACGTTTCCGATTTGGGAGCTGGGCTCTGGCTGTGCCGGGAAGGAACGTCCCCACACTGCTGTGGCTAGGAAGCTCAGAGGGCCAGGGCTTGTGGGGCTGTGGAAGGGCTGCCTAGGGAAGGTGAGGGCCAGCAAGAGCTTTCAGGGCTAGCCCCTTTCGTGTGGGAGCAGTGGCTGGACGTTTCCGATTTGGGAGCTGGGCTCTGGCTATGCCGGGAAGGAACGTCCGCAGAGTACTGCGGCTAGGAAGCTGAGAGGGCCAGGGCTTGTGGGGCTGTGGAAGGGCTGCCTAGGGAAGGTGAGGGCCAGCAAGAGCTTTCAGGGCTAGCCCCTTTCGTGTGGGAGCAGTGGCTGGACGTTTCCGATTTGGGAGCTGGGCTCTGGCTGTGCCGGGAAGGAACGTCCGCAGAGTACTGCGGCTAGGAAGCTGAGAGGGCCAGGGCTTGTGGGGCTGTGGAAGGGCTGCCTTGGGAAGGTGAGGGCCAGCAAGAGCTTTCAGGGCTAGCCCCTTTCGTGTGGGAGCAGTGGCTGGACGTTTCCGATTTGGGAGCTGGGCTCTGGCTGTGCCTGGAAGGAACATCCCGACTGTGCTGTGGCTAGGAAGCTCGGAGGGCCAGGGCTTGTGGGGCTGTGGAAGGGCTGCCTAGGGAAGGTGAGGGCCAGCAAGAGCTTTCAGGGCTAGCCCCTTTCGTGTGGGAGCAGTGGCTGGACGTTTCCGATTTGGGAGCTGGGCTCTGGCTGTGCCGGGAAGGAACGTCCCCACACTGCTGTGCCTAGGAAGCTCGGAGGGCCAGGGCTTGTGGGGCTGTGGAAGGGCTGCCTAGGGAAGGTGAGGGCCAGCAAGAGCTTTCAGGGCTAGCCCCTTTCGTGTGGGAGCAGTGGCTGGACGTTTCCGATTTGGGAGCTGGGCTCTGGCTGTGCCGAGAAGGAACGTCCGCAGAGTGCTGTGGCTAGGAAGCTCAGAGGGCCAGGGCTTGTGGGGCTGTGGAAGGGCTGCCTAGGGAAGGTGAGGGCCAGCAAGAGCTTTCAGGGCTAGCCCCTTTCGTGTGGGAGCAGTGGCTGGACATTTCTGATTTGGGAGCTGGGCTCTGGCTGTGCCGGGAAGGAACATCCCCACTGTGCTGTGGCTAGGAAGCTGAGAGGGCCAGGGCTTGTGGGGCTGTGGAAGGGCTGCCTAGGGCAGGTGAGCGCCAGCAAGAGCTTTCAGGGCTAGCCCCTTTCGTGTGGGAGCAGTGGCTGGACGTTTCCGATTTGGGAGCTGGGCTCTGGCTGTGCCGAGAAGGAACGTCCGCAGAGTGCTGCGGCTAGGAAGCTGAGAGGGCCAGGGCTTGTGGGGCTGTGGAAGGGCTGCCTAGGGAAGGTGAGGGCCAGTAATAGCTTTCAGGGCTAGCCGCTTTCATGTGGGAGCAGTGGCTGGACGTTTCCGATTTGGGAGCTGGGCTCTGGCTGTGCCGGGAAGGAACATCCCCACTGTGCTGTGGCTAGGAAGCTCAGAGGGCCAGGGCTTGTGGGGCTGTGGAAGGGCTGCCTAGGGAAGGTGAGGGCCAGCAAGAGCTTTCAGGGCTAGCCCCTTTCGTGTGGGAGCAGTGGCTGGACGTTTCCGATTTGGGAGCTGGGCTCTGGCTGTGCCGGGAAGGAACGTCCACAGAGTACTGCGGCTAGGAAGCTGAGAGGGCCAGGGCTTGTGGGGCTGTGGAAGGGCTGCCTTGGGAAGGTGAGGGCCAGCAAGAGCTTTCAGGGCTAGCCCCTTTCGTGTGAGAGCAGTGGCTGGACGTTTCCGATTTGGGAGCCGGGCTCTGGCTGTGCCGGGAAGGAACGTCCCCACACTGCTGTGCCTAGGAAGCTCGGAGGGCCAGGACTTGTGGGGCTGTGGAAGGGCTGCCTAGGGAAGGTGAGGGCCAGCAAGAGCTTTCAGGGCTAGCCCCTTTCGTGTGGGAGCAGTGGCTGGACGTTTCCGATTTGGGAGCTGGGCTCTGGCTGTGCCGAGAAGGAACGTCCGCATAGTGCTGTGGCTAGGAAGCTCAGAGGGCCAGGGCTTGTGGGGCTGTGGAAGGGCTGCCTTGGGAAGGTGAGGGCCAGCAAGAGCTTTCAGGGCTAGCCCCTTTCGTGTGGGAGCAGTGGCTGGACGTTTCCGATTTGGGAGCTGGGCTCTGGCTGTGCCGGGAAGGAACATCCCCACTGTGCTGTGGCTAGGAAGCTCAGAGGGCCAGGGCTTGTGGGGCTGTGGAAGGGCTGCCTAGGGAAGGTGAGGGCCAGCAAGAGCTTTCAGGGCTAGCCCCTTTGGTGTGGGAGCAGTGGCTGGACGTTTCCGATTTGGGAGCTGGGCTCTGGCTGTGCCGGGAAGGAACATCCCCACTGTGCTGTGGCTAGGAAGCTCAGAGGGCCAGGGCTTGTGGGGCTGTGGAAGGGCTGCCTAAGGAAGGTGAGGGCCAGCAAGAGCTTTCAGGGCTAGCCCCTTTCGTGTGGGAGCAGTGGCTGGACGTTTCCGATTTGGGAGCTGGGCTCTGGCTGTGCCGGGAAGGAACGTCCCCACACTGCTGTCGCTAGGAAGCTCAGAGGGCCAGGGCTTGTGGGGCTGTGGAAGGGCTGCCTAGGGAAGGTGAGGGCCAGCAAGAGCTTTCAGGGCTAGCCCCTTTCGTGTGGGAGCAGTGGCTGGACGTTTCCGATTTGGGAGCTGGGCTCTGGCTGTGCCGGGAAGGAACGTCCGCAGAGTACTGCGGCTAGGAAGCTGAGAGGGCCAGGGCTTGTGGGGCTGTGGAAGGGCTGCCTAAGGAAGGTGACGGCCAGCAAGAGCTTTCAGGGCTAGCCCCTTTCGTGTGGGAGCAGTGGCTGGACGTTTCCGATTTGGGAGCTGGGCTCTGGCTGTGCCGGGAAGGAACGTCCGCAGAGTACTGCGGCTAGGAATCTGAGAGGGCCAGGGCTTGTGGGGCTGTGGAAGGGCTGCCTAGGGAAGGTGAGGGCCAGCAAGAGCTTTCAGGGCTAGCCCCTTTCGTGTGGGAGCAGTGGCTGGACGTTTCCGATTTGGGAGCTGGGCTCTGGCTGTGCCGGGTAGGAACGTCCCCACTGTGCTGTGGCTAGGAAGCTCAGAGGGCCAGGGCTTGTGGGGCTGTGGAAGGGCTGCCTAGGGAAGGTGAGGGCCAGCAAGAGCTTTCAGGGCTAGCCCCTTTCGTGTGGGAGCAGTGGCTGGACGTTTCCGATTTGGGAGCTGGGCTCTGGCTGTGCCGGGAAGGAACGTCCGCAGAGTACTGCGGCTAGGAAGCTGAGAGGGCCAGGGCTTGTGGGGCTGTGGAAGGGCTGCCTAGGGAAGGTGAGGGCCAGCAAGAGCTTTCAGGGCTAGCCCCTTTTGTGTGGGAGCAGTGGCTGGACGTTTCCGATTTGGGAGCTGGGCTCTGGCTGTGCCGAGAAGGAACGTCCGCAGAGTACTGCGGCTAGGAAGCTCAGAGGGCCAGGGCTTGTGGGGCTGTGGAAGGGCTGCCTAGGGAAGGTGAGGGCCAGCAAGAGCTTTCAGGGCTAGCCCCTTTCGTGTGGGAGCAGTGGCTGGACATTTCCGATTTGGGAGCTGGGCTCTGGCTGTGCCGGGAAGGAACATCCCCACTGTGCTGTGGCTAGGAAGCTCAGAGGGCCAGGGCTTGTGGGGCTGTGGAAGGGCTGCCTAGGGAAGGTGAGGGCCAGCAAGAGCTTTCAGGGCTAGCCCCTTTCGTGTGGGAGCAGTGGCTGGACGTTTCCGATTTGGGAGCTGGGCTGTTGCTGTGCCGGGAAGGAACGTCCGCAGAGTACTGCGGCTAGGAAGCTGAGAGGGCCAGGGCTTGTGGGGCTGTGGAAGGGCTGCCTTGGGAAGGTGAGGGCCAGCAAGAGCTTTCAGGGCTAGCCCCTTTCGTGTGAGAGCAGTGGCTGGACATTTCCGATTTGGGAGCCGGGCTCTGGCTGTGCCGGGAAGGAACGTCCGCAGAGTGCTGTGGCTAGGAAGCTCAGAGGGCCAGGGCTTGTGGGGCTGTGGAAGGGCTGCCTAGGGAAGGTGAGGGCCAGCAAGAGCTTTCAGGGCTAGCCCCTTTCGTGTGGGAGCAGTGGCTGGACGTTTCCGATTTGGGAGCTGGGCTCTGGCTGTGCCGGGAAGGAACGTCCGCAGAGTACTGCGGCTAGGAAGCTGAGAGGGCCAGGGCTTGTGGGGCTGTGGAAGGGCTGCCTAGGGAAGGTGAGGGCCAGCAAGAGCTTTCAGGGCTAGCCCCTTTCGTGTGGGAGCAGTGGCTGGACGTTTCCGATTTGGGAGCTGGGCTCTGGCTGTGCCGAGAAGGAACGTCCCCACTGTGCTGCGGCTAGGAAGCTGAGAGGGCCAGGGCTTGTGGGGCTGTGGAAGGGCTGCCTAGGGAAGGTGAGGGCCAGTAATAGCTTTCAGGGCTAGCCGCTTTCATGTGGGAGCAGTGGCTGGACGTTTCCGATTTGGGAGCTGGGCTCTGGCTGTGCCGGGAAGGAACATCCCCACTGTGCTGTGGCTAGGAAGCTCAGAGGGCCAGGGCTTGTGGGGCTGTGGAAGGGCTGCCTAGGGAAGGTGAGGGCCAGCAAGAGCTTTCAGGGCTAGCCCCTTTCGTGTGGGAGCAGTGGCTGGACGTTTCCGATTTGGGAGCTGGGCTGTTGCTGTGCCGGGAAGGAACGTCCGCAGAGTACTGCGGCTAGGAAGCTGAGAGGGCCAGGGCTTGTGGGGCTGTGGAAGGGCTGCCTTGGGAAGGTGAGGGCCAGCAAGAGCTTTCAGGGCTAGCCCCTTTCGTGTGAGAGCAGTGGCTGGACATTTCCGATTTGGGAGCCGGGCTCTGGCTGTGCCGGGAAGGAACGTCCCCACACTGCTGTGCCTAGGAAGCTCGGAGGGCCAGGGCTTGTGGGGCTGTGGAAGGGCTGCCTAGGGAAGGTGAGGGCCAGCAAGAGCTTTCAGGGCTAGCCCCTTTCGTGTGGGAGCAGTGGCTGGACGTTTCCGATTTGGGAGCTGGGCTCTGGCTGTGCCGAGAAGGAACGTCCGCAGAGTGCTGTGGCTAGGAAGCTCAGAGGGCCAGGGCTTGTGGGGCTGTGGAAGGGCTGCCTTGGGAAGGTGAGGGCCAGCAAGAGCTTTCAGGGCTAGCCCCTTTCGTGTGGGAGCAGTGGCTGGACGTTTCCGATTTGGGAGCTGGGCTCTGGCTGTGCCGGGAAGGAACGTCCCCACTGTGCTGTGGCTAGGAAGCTCAGAGGGCCAGGGCTTGTGGGGCTGTGGAAGGGCTGCCTAGGGAAGGTGAGGGCCAGCAAGAGCTTTCAGGGCTAGCCCCTTTCGTGTGGGAGCAGTGGCTGGACGTTTCCGATTTGGGAGCTGGGCTCTGGCTGTGCCGGGAAGGAACGTCCGCAGAGTACTGCGGCTAGGAAGCTGAGAGGGCCAGGGCTTGTGGGGCTGTGGAAGGGCTGCCTAGGGAAGGTGAGGGCCAGCAAGAGCTTTCAGGGCTAGCCCCTTTCGTGTGGGAGCAGTGGCTGGACGTTTCCGATTTGGGAGCTGGGCTCTGGCTGTGCCGAGAAGGAACGTCCGCAGAGTACTGCGGCTAGGAAGCTCAGAGGGCCAGGGCTTGTGGGGCTGTGGAAGGGCTGCCTAGGGAAGGTGAGGGCCAGCAAGAGCTTTCAGGGCTAGCCCCTTTCGTGTGGGAGCAGTGGCTGGACATTTCCGATTTGGGAGCTGGGCTGTTGCTGTGCCGGGAAGGAACATCCCCACTGTGCTGTGGCTAGGAAGCTCAGAGGGCCAGGGCTTGTGGGGCTGTGGAAGGGCTGCCTAGGGAAGGTGAGGGCCAGCAAGAGCTTTCAGGGCTAGCCCCTTTCGTGTGGGAGCAGTGGCTGGACGTTTCCGATTTGGGAGCTGGGCTGTTGCTGTGCCGGGAAGGAACGTCCGCAGAGTACTGCGGCTAGGAAGCTGAGAGGGCCAGGGCTTGTGGGGCTGTGGAAGGGCTGCCTTGGGAAGGTGAGGGCCAGCAAGAGCTTTCAGGGCTAGCCCCTTTCGTGTGAGAGCAGTGGCTGGACATTTCCGATTTGGGAGCCGGGCTCTGGCTGTGCCGGGAAGGAACGTCCGCAGAGTGCTGTGGCTAGGAAGCTCAGAGGGCCAGGGCTTGTGGGGCTGTGGAAGGGCTGCCTAGGGAAGGTGAGGGCCAGCAAGAGCTTTCAGGGCTAGCCCCTTTCGTGTGGGAGCAGTGGCTGGACGTTTCCGATTTGGGAGCTGGGCTCTGGCTGTGCCTAGAAGGAATGTCCCCACACTACTGTGCCTAGGAAGCTCGGAGGGCCAGGAATTGTGGGGCTGTGGAAGGGCTGCCTAGGGAAGGTGAGGGCCAGCAAGAGCTTTCAGGGCTAGCCCCTTTCGTGTGGGAGCAGTGGCTGGACGTTTCCGATTTGGGAGCTGGGCTCTGGCTGTGCCGGGAAGGAACGTCCGCAGAGTACTGCGGCTAGGAAGCTGAGAGGGCCAGGGCTTGTGGGGCTGTGGAAGGGCTGCCTAGGGAAGGTGAGGGCCAGCAAGAGCTTTCAGGGCTAGCCCCTTTCGTGTGGGAGCAGTGGCTGGACGTTTCCGATTTGGGAGCTGGGCTCTGGCTGTGCCGAGAAGGAACGTCCCCACTGTGCTGCGGCTAGGAAGCTGAGAGGGCCAGGGCTTGTGGGGCTGTGGAAGGGCTGCCTAGGGAAGGTGAGGGCCAGTAATAGCTTTCAGGGCTAGCCGCTTTCATGTGGGAGCAGTGGCTGGACGTTTCCGATTTGGGAGCTGGGCTCTGGCTGTGGGGGAAGGAACATCCCCACTGTGCTGTGGCTAGGAAGCTCAGAGGGCCAGGGCTTGTGGGGCTGTGGAAGGGCTGCCTAGGGAAGGTGAGGGCCAGCAAGAGCTTTCAGGGCTAGCCCCTTTCGTGTGGGAGCAGTGGCTGGACGTTTCCGATTTGGGAGCTGGGCTGTTGCTGTGCCGGGAAGGAACGTCCGCAGAGTACTGCGGCTAGGAAGCTGAGAGGGCCAGGGCTTGTGGGGCTGTGGAAGGGCTGCCTTGGGAAGGTGAGGGCCAGCAAGAGCTTTCAGGGCTAGCCCCTTTCGTGTGAGAGCAGTGGCTGGACATTTCCGATTTGGGAGCCGGGCTCTGGCTGTGCCGGGAAGGAACGTCCCCACACTGCTGTGCCTAGGAAGCTCGGAGGGCCAGGACTTGTGGGGCTGTGGAAGGGCTGCCTAGGGAAGGTGAGGGCCAGCAAGAGCTTTCAGGGCTAGCCCCTTTCGTGTGGGAGCAGTGGCTGGACGTTTCCGATTTGGGAGCTGGGCTCTGGCTGTGCCGGGAAGGAACGTCCCCACACTACTGTGCCTAGGAAGCTCGGAGGGCCAGGACTTGTGGGGCTGTGGAAGGGCTGCCTAGGGAATGTGAGGGCCAGCAAGAGCTTTCAGGGCTAGCCCCTTTCGTGTGGGAGCAGTGGCTGGACGTTTCCGATTTGGGAGCTGGGCTCTGGCTGTGCCGGGAAGGAACGTCCGCAGAGTACTGCGGCTAGGAAGCTGAGAGGGCCAGGGCTTGTGGGGCTGTGGAAGGGCTGCCTAGGGAAGGTGAGGGCCAGCAAGAGCTTTCAGGGCTAGCCCCTTTCGTGTGGGAGCAGTGGCTGGACGTTTCCGATTTGGGAGCTGGGCTCTGGCTGTGCCGAGAAGGAACGTCCCCACTGTGCTGCGGCTAGGAAGCTGAGAGGGCCAGGGCTTGTGGGGCTGTGGAAGGGCTGCCTAGGGAAGGTGAGGGCCAGTAATAGCTTTCAGGGCTAGCCGCTTTCATGTGGGAGCAGTGGCTGGACGTTTCCGATTTGGGAGCTGGGCTCTGGCTGTGCCGGGAAGGAACATCCCCACTGTGCTGTGGCTAGGAAGCTCAGAGGGCCAGGGCTTGTGGGGCTGTGGAAGGGCTGCCTAGGGAAGGTGAGGGCCAGCAAGAGCTTTCAGGGCTAGCCCCTTTCGTGTGGGAGCAGTGGCTGGACGTTTCCGATTTGGGAGCTGGGCTGTTGCTGTGCCGGGAAGGAACGTCCGCAGAGTACTGCGGCTAGGAAGCTGAGAGGGCCAGGGCTTGTGGGGCTGTGGAAGGGCTGCCTTGGGAAGGTGAGGGCCAGCAAGAGCTTTCAGGGCTAGCCCCTTTCGTGTGAGAGCAGTGGCTGGACATTTCCGATTTGGGAGCCGGGCTCTGGCTGTGCCGGGAAGGAACGTCCCCACACTGCTGTGCCTAGGAAGCTCGGAGGGCCAGGGCTTGTGGGGCTGTGGAAGGGCTGCCTAGGGAAGGTGAGGGCCAGCAAGAGCTTTCAGGGCTAGCCCCTTTCGTGTGGGAGCAGTGGCTGGACGTTTCCGATTTGGGAGCTGGGCTCTGGCTGTGCCGAGAAGGAACGTCCGCAGAGTGCTGTGGCTAGGAAGCTCAGAGGGCCAGGGCTTGTGGGGCTGTGGAAGGGCTGCCTAGGGAAGGTGAGGGCCAGCAAGAGCTTTCAGGGCTAGCCCCTTTCGTGTGGGAGCAGTGGCTGGACGTTTCCGATTTGGGAGCTGGGCTCTGGCTGTGCCGGGAAGGAACTTCCCCACACTGCTGTGCCTAGGAAGCTCGGAGGGCCAGGACTTGTGGGGCTGTGGAAGGGCTGCCTAGGGAAGGTGAGGGCCAGCAAGAGCTTTCAGGGCTAGCCCCTTTCGTGTGGGAGCAGTGGCTGGACGTTTCCGATTTGGGAGCTGGGCTCTGGCTGTGCCGGGAAGGAACGTCCCCACTGTGCTGTGGCTAGGAAGCTCAGAGGGCCAGGGCTTGTGGGGCTGTGGAAGGGCTGCCTAGGGAAGGTGAGGGCCAGCAAGAGCTTTCAGGGCTAGCCCCTTTCGTGTGGGAGCAGTGGCTGGACGTTTCCGATTTGGGAGCTGGGCTCTGGCTGTGCCGGGAAGGAACGTCCGCAGAGTACTGCGGCTAGGAAGCTGAGAGGGCCAGGGCTTGTGGGGCTGTGGAAGGGCTGCCTAGGGAAGGTGAGGGCCAGCAAGAGCTTTCAGGGCTAGCCCCTTTCGTGTGGGAGCAGTGGCTGGACGTTTCCGATTTGGGAGCTGGGCTCTGGCTGTGCCGAGAAGGAACGTCCGCAGAGTGCTGTGGCTAGGAAGCTCAGAGGGCCAGGGCTTGTGGGGCTGTGGAAGGGCTGCCTAGGGAAGGTGAGGGCCAGCAAGAGCTTTCAGGGCTAGCCCCTTTCGTGTGGGAGCAGTGGCTGGACGTTTCCGATTTGGGAGCTGGGCTCTGGCTGTGCCGGGAAGGAACTTCCCCACACTGCTGTGCCTAGGAAGCTCGGAGGGCCAGGACTTGTGGGGCTGTGGAAGGGCTGCCTAGGGAAGGTGAGGGCCAGCAAGAGCTTTCAGGGCTAGCCCCTTTCGTGTGGGAGCAGTGGCTGGACGTTTCCGATTTGGGAGCTGGGCTCTGGCTGTGCCGGGAAGGAACGTCCCCACTGTGCTGTGGCTAGGAAGCTCAGAGGGCCAGGGCTTGTGGGGCTGTGGAAGGGCTGCCTAGGGAAGGTGAGGGCCAGCAAGAGCTTTCAGGGCTAGCCCCTTTCGTGTGGGAGCAGTGGCTGGACGTTTCCGATTTGGGAGCTGGGCTCTGGCTGTGCCGGGAAGGAACGTCCGCAGAGTACTGCGGCTAGGAAGCTGAGAGGGCCAGGGCTTGTGGGGCTGTGGAAGGGCTGCCTAGGGAAGGTGAGGGCCAGCAAGAGCTTTCAGGGCTAGCCCCTTTCGTGTGGGAGCAGTGGCTGGACGTTTCCGATTTGGGAGCTGGGCTCTGGCTGTGCCGAGAAGGAACGTCCGCAGAGTACTGCGGCTAGGAAGCTCAGAGGGCCAGGGCTTGTGGGGCTGTGGAAGGGCTGCCTAGGGAAGGTGAGGGCCAGCAAGAGCTTTCAGGGCTAGCCCCTTTCGTGTGGGAGCAGTGGCTGGACATTTCCGATTTGGGAGCTGGGCTCTGGCTGTGCCGGGAAGGAACATCCCCACTGTGCTGTGGCTAGGAAGCTGAGAGGGCCAGGGCTTGTGGGGCTGTGGAAGGGCTGCCTAGGGAAGGTGAGGGCCAGCAAGAGCTTTCAGGGCTAGCCCCTTTCGTGTGGGAGCAGTGGCTGGACGTTTCCGATTTGGGAGCTGGGCTGTTGCTGTGCCGGGAAGGAACGTCCGCAGAGTACTGCGGCTAGGAAGCTGAGAGGGCCAGGGCTTGTGGGGCTGTGGAAGGGCTGCCTTGGGAAGGTGAGGGCCAGCAAGAGCTTTCAGGGCTAGCCCCTTTCGTGTGAGAGCAGTGGCTGGACATTTCCGATTTGGGAGCCGGGCTCTGGCTGTGCCGGGAAGGAACGTCCGCAGAGTGCTGTGGCTAGGAAGCTCAGAGGGCCAGGGCTTGTGGGGCTGTGGAAGGGCTGCCTAGGGAAGGTGAGGGCCAGCAAGAGCTTTCAGGGCTAGCCCCTTTCGTGTGGGAGCAGTGGCTGGACGTTTCCGATTTGGGAGCTGGGCTCTGGCTGTGCCTAGAAGGAACGTCCCCACACTACTGTGCCTAGGAAGCTCGGAGTGCCAGGACTTGTGGGGCTGTGGAAGGGCTGCCTAGGGAAGGTGAGGGCCAGCAAGAGCTTTCAGGGCTAGCCCCTTTCGTGTGGGAGCAGTGGCTGGACGTTTCCGATTTGGGAGCTGGGCTCTGGCTGTGCCGGGAAGGAACGTCCCCACTGTGCTGCGGCTAGGAAGCTGAGAGGGCCAGGGCTTGTGGGGCTGTGGAAGGGCTGCCTAGGGAAGGTGAGGGCCAGCAAGAGCTTTCAGGGCTAGCCCCTTTCGTGTGGGAGCAGTGGCTGGACGTTTCCGATTTGGGAGCTGGGCTCTGGCTGTGCCGAGAAGGAACGTCCGCAGAGTACTGCGGCTAGGAAGCTGAGAGGGCCAGGGCTTGTGGGGCTGTGGAAGGGCTGCCTAGGGAAGGTGAGGGCCAGTAATAGCTTTCAGGGCTAGCCGCTTTCATGTGGGAGCAGTGGCTGGACGTTTCCGATTTGGGAGCTGGGCTCTGGCTGTGCCGGGAAGGAACATCCCCACTGTGCTGTGGCTAGGAAGCTCAGAGGGCCAGGGCTTGTGGGGCTGTGGAAGGGCTGCCTAGGGAAGGTGAGGGCCAGCAAGAGCTTTCAGGGCTAGCCCCTTTCGTGTGGGAGCAGTGGCTGGACGTTTCCGATTTGGGAGCTGGGCTGTTGCTGTGCCGGGAAGGAACGTCCGCAGAGTACTGCGGCTAGGAAGCTGAGAGGGCCAGGGATTGTGGGGCTGTGGAAGGGCTGCCTTGGGAAGGTGAGGGCCAGCAAGAGCTTTCAGGGCTAGCCCCTTTCGTGTGAGAGCAGTGGCTGGACATTTCCGATTTGGGAGCCGGGCTCTGGCTGTGCCGGGAAGGAACGTCCCCACACTGCTGTGCCTAGGAAGCTCGGAGGGCCAGGGCTTGTGGGTCTGTGGAAGGGCTGCCTAGGGAAGGTGAGGGCCAGCAAGAGCTTTCAGGGCTAGCCCCTTTCATGTGGGAGCAGTGGCTGGACGTTTCCGATTTGGGAGCTGGGCTCTGGCTGTGCCGAGAAGGAACGTCCGCAGAGTGCTGTGGCTAGGAAGCTCAGAGGGCCAGGGCTTGTGGGGCTGTGGAAGGGCTGCCTAGGGAAGGTGAGGGCCAGCAAGAGCTTTCAGGGCTAGCCCCTTTCGTGTGGGAGCAGTGGCTGGACGTTTCCGATTTGGGAGCTGGGCTCTGGCTGTGCCGGGAAGGAACATCCCCACACTGCTGTGCCTAGGAAGCTCGGAGGGCCAGGAGTTGTGGGGCTGTGGAAGGGCTGCCTAGGGAAGGTGAGGGCCAGCAAGAGCTTTCAGGGCTAGCCCCTTTCGTGTGGGAGCAGTGGCTGGACGTTTCCGATTTGGGAGCTGGGCTCTGGCTGTGCCGGGAAGGAACATCCCCACTGTGCTGTGGCTAGGAAGCTCAGAGGGCCAGGGCTTGTGGGGCTGTGGAAGGGCTGCCTAGGGAAGGTGAGGGCCAGCAAGAGCTTTCAGGGCTAGCCCCTTTCGTGTGGGAGCAGTGGCTGGACGTTTCCGATTTGGGAGCTGGGCTGTTGCTGTGCCGGGAAGGAACGTCCGCAGAGTACTGCGGCTAGGAAGCTGAGAGGGCCAGGGCTTGTGGGGCTGTGGAAGGGCTGCCTTGGGAAGGTGAGGGCCAGCAAGAGCTTTCAGGGCTAGCCCCTTTCATGTGGGAGCAGTGGCTGGACGTTTCCGATTTGGGAGCTGGGCTCTGGCTGTGCCTGGAAGGAACGTCCCCACTGTGCTGTGGCTAGGAAGCTCAGAGGGCCAGGGCTTGTGGGGCTGTGGAAGGGCTGCCTAGGGAAGGTGAGGGCCAGCAAGAGCTTTCAGGGCTAGCCCCTTTCGTGTGGGAGCAGTGGCTGGACGTTTCCGATTTGGGAGCTGGGCTCTGGCTGTGCCGGGAAGGAACGTCCGCAGAGTACTGCGGCTAGGAAGCTGAGAGGGCCAGGGCTTGTGGGGCTGTGGAAGGGCTGCCTAGGGAAGGTGAGGGCCAGCAAGAGCTTTCAGGGCTAGCCCCTTTCGTGTGGGAGCAGTGGCTGGACGTTTCCGATTTGGGAGCTGGGCTCTGGCTGTGCCGAGAAGGAACGTCCGCAGAGTACTGCGGCTAGGAAGCTCAGAGGGCCAGGGCTTGTGGGGCTGTGGAAGGGCTGCCTAGGGAAGGTGAGGGCCAGCAAGAGCTTTCAGGGCTAGCCCCTTTCGTGTGGGAGCAGTGGCTGGACATTTCCGATTTGGGAGCTGGGCTCTGGCTGTGCCGGGAAGGAACATCCCCACTGTGCTGTGGCTAGGAAGCTCAGAGGGCCAGGGCTTGTGGGGCTGTGGAAGGGCTGCCTAGGGAAGGTGAGGGCCAGCAAGAGCTTTCAGGGCTAGCCCCTTTCGTGTGAGAGCAGTGGCTGGACATTTCCGATTTGGGAGCCGGGCTCTGGCTGTGCCGGGAAGGAACGTCCGCAGAGTGCTGTGGCTAGGAAGCTCAGCGGGCCAGGGCTTGTGGGGCTGTGGAAGGGCTGCCTAGGGAAGGTGAGGGCCAGCAAGAGCTTTCAGGGCTAGCCCCTTTCGTGTGGGAGCAGTGGCTGGACGTTTCCGATTTGGGAGCTGGGCTCTGGCTGTGCCGGGAAGGAACGTCCCCACTGTGCTGTGGCTAGGAAGGTCGGAGGGCCAGGACTTGTGGGGCTGTGGAAGGGCTGCCTAGGGAAGGTGAGGGCCAGCAAGAGCTTTCAGGGCTAGCCCCTTTCGTGTGGGAGCAGTGGCTGGACGTTTCCGATTTGGGAGCTGGGCTCTGGCTGTGCCGGGAAGGAACGTCCGCAGAGTACTGCGGCTAGGAAGCTGAGAGGGCCAGGGCTTGTGGGGCTGTGGAAGGGCTGCCTAGGGAAGGTGAGGGCCAGCAAGAGCTTTCAGGGCTAGCCCCTTTCGTGTGGGAGCAGTGGCTGGACGTTTCCGATTTGGGAGCTGGGCTCTGGCTGTGCCGAGAAGGAACGTCCCCACTGTGCTGCGGCTAGGAAGCTGAGAGGGCCAGGGCTTGTGGGGCTGTGGAAGGGCTGCCTAGGGAAGGTGAGGGCCAGTAATAGCTTTCAGGGCTATCCGCTTTCATGTGGGAGCAGTGGCTGGACGTTTCCGATTTGGGAGCTGGGCTCTGGCTGTGCCGGGAAGGAACATCCCCACTGTGCTGTGGCTAGGAAGCTCAGAGGGCCAGGGCTTGTGGGGCTGTGGAAGGGCTGCCTAGGGAAGGTGAGGGCCAGCAAGAGCTTTCAGGGCTAGCCCCTTTCGTGTGGGAGCAGTGGCTGGACGTTTCCGATTTGGGAGCTGGGCTGTTGCTGTGCCGGGAAGGAACGTCCGCAGAGTACTGCGGCTAGGAAGCTGAGAGGGCCAGGGCTTGTGGGGCTGTGGAAGGGCTGCCTTGGGAAGGTGAGGGCCAGCAAGAGCTTTCAGGGCTAGCCCCTTTCGTGTGAGAGCAGTGGCTGGACATTTCCGATTTGGGAGCCGGGCTCTGGCTGTGCCGGGAAGGAACGTCCCCACACTGCTGTGCCTAGGAAGCTCGGAGGGCCAGGGCTTGTGGGTCTGTGGAAGGGCTGCCTAGGGAAGGTGAGGGCCAGCAAGAGCTTTCAGGGCTAGCCCCTTTCATGTGGGAGCAGTGGCTGGACGTTTCCGATTTGGGAGCTGGGCTCTGGCTGTGCCGAGAAGGAACGTCCGCAGAGTGCTGTGGCTAGGAAGCTCAGAGGGCCAGGGCTTGTGGGGCTGTGGAAGGGCTGCCTAGGGAAGGTGAGGGCCAGCAAGAGCTTTCAGGGCTAGCCCCTTTCGTGTGGGAGCAGTGGCTGGACGTTTCCGATTTGGGAGCTGGGCTCTGGCTGTGCCGGGAAGGAACGTCCCCACACTGCTGTGCCTAGGAAGGTCGGAGGGCCAGGGCTTGTGGGGCTGTGGAAGGGCTGCCTAGGGAAGGTGAGGGCCAGCAAGAGCTTTCAGGGCTAGCCCCTTTCGTGTGGGAGCAGTGGCTGGACGTTTCCGATTTGGGAGCTGGGCTCTGGCTGTGCCTGGAAGGAACATCCCCACTGTGCTGCGGCTAGGAAGCTGAGAGGGCCAGGGCTTGTGGGGCTGTGGAAGGGCTGCCTAGGGAAGGTGAGGGCCAGCAAGAGCTTTCAGGGCTAGCCCCTTTCGTGTGGGAGCAGTGGCTGGACGTTTCCGATTTGGGAGCTGGGCTCTGGCTGTGCCGGGAAGGAACATCCCCACTGTGCTGTGGCTAGGAAGCTCAGAGGGCCAGGGCTTGTGGGGCTGTGGAAGGGCTGCCTAGGGAAGGTGAGCGCCAGCAAGAGCTTTCAGGGCTAGCCCCTTTCGTGTGGGAGCAGTGGCTGGACGTTTCCGATTTGGGAGCTGGGCTGTTGCTGTGCCGGGAAGGAACGTCCGCAGAGTACTGCGGCTAGGAAGCTCGGAGGGCCAGGGCTTGTGGGGCTGTGGAAGGGCTGCCTAGGGAAGGTGAGGGCCAGTAATAGCTTTCAGGGCTAGCCGCTTTCGTGTGAGAGCAGTGGCTGGACGTTTCCGATTTGGGAGCTGGGCTCTGGCTGTGCCGGGAAGGAACGTCCCCACACTGCTGTCGCTAGGAAGCTCGGAGGGCCAGGACTTGTGGGGCTGTGGAAGGGCTGCCTAGGGAAGGTGAGGGCCAGCAAGAGCTTTCAGGGCTAGCCCCTTTCGTGTGGGAGCAGTGGCTGGACGTTTCCGATTTGGGAGCTGGGCTCTGGCTGTGCCGGGAAGGAACGTCCACAGAGTACTGCGGCTAGGAAGCTGAGAGGGCCAGGGCTTGTGGGGCTGTGGAAGGGCTGCCTAGGGAAGGTGAGGGCCAGCAAGAGCTTTCAGGGCTAGCCCCTTTCGTGTGAGAGCAGTGGCTGGACGTTTCCGATTTGGGAGCTGGGCTCTGGCTGTGCCGGGAAGGAACGTCCCCACACTGCTGTGCCTAGGAAGCTCGGAGGGCCAGGACTTGTGGGGCTGTGGAAGGGCTGCCTAGGGAAGGTGAGGGCCAGCAAGAGCTTTCAGGGCTAGCCCCTTTCGTGTGGGAGCAGTGGCTGGACGTTTCCGATTTGGGAGCTGGGCTCTGGCTGTGCCGAGAAGGAACGTCCGCAGAGTGCTGTGGCTAGGAAGCTCAGAGGGCCAGGGCTTGTGGGGCTGTGGAAGGGCTGCCTAGGGAAGGTGAGGGCCAGCAAGAGCTTTCAGGGCTAGCCCCTTTCATGTGGGAGCAGTGGCTGGACGTTTCCGATTTGGGAGCTGGGCTCTGGCTGTGCCGGGAAGGAACGTCCCCACTGTGCTGTGGCTAGGAAGGTCGGAGGGCCAGGACTTGTGGGGCTGTGGAAGGGCTGCCTAGGGAAGGTGAGGGCCAGCAAGAGCTTTCAGGGCTAGCCCCTTTCGTGTGGGAGCAGTGGCTGGACGTTTCCGATTTGGGAGCTGGGCTCTGGCTGTGCCGAGAAGGAACGTCCGCAGAGTGCTGTGGCTAGGAAGCTCAGAGGGCCAGGGCTTGTGGGGCTGTGGAAGGGCTGCCTTGGGAAGGTGAGGGCCAGCAAGAGCTTTCAGGGCTAGCCCCTTTCGTGTGGGAGCAGTGGCTGGACGTTTCCGATTTGGGAGCTGGGCTCTGGCTGTGCCGGGAAGGAACATCCCCACTGTGCTGTGACTAGGAAGCTCGGAGGGCCAGGACTTGTGGGGCTGTGGAAGGGCTGCCTAGGGAAGGTGAGGGCCAGCAAGAGCTTTCAGGGCTAGCCCCTTTCATGTGGGAGCAGTGGCTGGACGTTTCCGATTTGGGAGCTGGGCTCTGGCTGTGCCGAGAAGGAACGTCCGCAGAGTGCTGTGGCTAGGAAGCTCAGAGCGCCAGTGCTTGTGGGGCTGTGGAAGGGCTGCCTAGGGAAGGTGAGGGCCAGCAAGAGCTTTCAGGGCTAGCCCCTTTCGTGTGAGAGCAGTGGCTGGACGTTTCCGATTTGGGAGCTGGGCTCTGGCTGTGCCGGGAAGGAACGTCCGCAGAGTGCTGCGGCTAGGAAGCTGAGAGGGCCAGGGCTTGTGGGGCTGTGGAAGGGCTGCCTAGGGAAGGTGAGGGCCAGCAAGAGCTTTCAGGGCTAGCCCCTTTCGTGTGGGAGCAGTGGCTGGACGTTTCCGATTTGGGAGCTGGGCTCTGGCTGTGCCGAGAAGGAACATCCGCAGAGTGCTGTGGCTAGGAAGCTCAGAGGGCCAGGGCTTGTGGGGCTGTGGAAGGGCTGCCTTGGGAAGGTGAGGGCCAGCAAGAGCTTTCAGGGCTAGCCCCTTTGGTGTGGGAGCAGTGGCTGGACGTTTCCGATTTGGGAGCTGGGCTCTGGCTGTGCCGGGAAGGAACATCCCCACTGTGCTGTGGCTAGGAAGCTCGGAGGGCCAGGGCTTGTGGGGCTGTGGAAGGGCTGCCTAGGGAAGGTGAGGGCCAGCAATAGCTTTCAGGGCTAGCCCCTTTCGTGTGGGAGCAGTGGCTGGACGTTTCCGATTTGGGAGCTGGGCTCTGGCTGTGCCGGGAAGGAACGTCCGCAGAGTACTGCGGCTAGGAAGCTGAGAGGGCCAGGGCTTGTGGGGCTGTGGAAGGGCTGCCTAAGGAAGGTGAGGGCCAGCAAGAGCTTTCAGGGCTAGCCCCTTTCGTGTGGGAGCAGTGGCTGGACGTTTCCGATTTGGGAGCTGGGCTCTGGCTGTGCCGGGAAGGAACGTCCGCAGAGTACTGCGGCTAGGAAGCTCAGAGGGCCAGGGCTTGTGGGGCTGTGGAAGGGCTGCCTAGGGAAGGTGAGGGCCAGCAAGAGCTTTCAGGGCTAGCCCCTTTCGTGTGGGAGCAGTGGCTGGACGTTTCCGATTTGGGAGCTGGGCTCTGGCTGTGCCGGGAAGGAACGTCCCCACTGTGCTGTGGCTAGGAAGCTGAGAGGGCCAGGGCTTGTGGGGCTGTGGAAGGGCTGCCTAGGGAAGGTGAGGGCCAGCAAGAGCTTTCAGGGCTAGCCCCTTTCGTGTGGGAGCAGTGGCTGGACGTTTCCGATTTGGGAGCTGGGCTCTGGCTATGCCGGGAAGGAACGTCCGCAGAGTACTGCGGCTAGGAAGCTGAGAGGGCCAGGGCTTGTGGGGCTGTGGAAGGGCTGCCTAGGGAAGGTGAGGGCCAGCAAGAGCTTTCAGGGCTAGCCCCTTTCGTGTGGGAGCAGTGGCTGGACGTTTCCGATTTGGGAGCTGGGCTCTGGCTGTGCCGGGAAGGAACGTCCCCACTGTGCTGTGGCTAGGAAGCTGAGAGGGCCAGGGCTTGTGGGGCTGTGGAAGGGCTGCCTAGGGAAGGTGAGGGCCAGCAAGAGCTTTCAGGGCTAGCCCCTTTCGTGTGGGAGCAGTGGCTGGACGTTTCCGATTTGGGAGCTGGGCTCTGGCTGTGCCTGGAAGGAACATCCCCACTGTGCTGTGGCTAGGAAGCTCGGAGGGCCAGGGCTTGTGGGGCTGTGGAAGGGCTGCCTAGGGAAGGTGAGGGCCAGCAAGAGCTTTCAGGGCTAGCCCCTTTCGTGTGGGAGCAGTGGCTGGACGTTTCCGATTTGGGAGCTGGGCTCTGGCTGTGTGTGGGAAGGAACGTCCCCACACTGCTGTGCCTAGGAAGCTCGGAGGGCCAGGGCTTGTGGGGCTGTGGAAGGGCTGCCTAGGGAAGGTGAGGGCCAGCAAGAGCTTTCAGGGCTAGCCCCTTTCGTGTGGGAGCAGTGGCTGGACGTTTCCGATTTGGGAGCTGGGCTCTGGCTGTGCCGAGAAGGAACGTCCGCAGAGTGCTGTGGCTAGGAAGCTCAGAGGGCCAGGGCTTGTGGGGCTGTGGAAGGGCTGCCTAGGGAAGGTGAGGGCCAGCAAGAGCTTTCAGGGCTAGCCCCTTTCGTGTGGGAGCAGTGGCTGGACATTTCTGATTTGGGAGCTGGGCTCTGGCTGTGCCGGGAAGGAACATCCCCACTGTGCTGTGGCTATGAAGCTCAGAGGGCCAGGGCTTGTGGGGCTGTGGAAGGGCTGCCTAGGGAAGGTGAGGGCCAGCAAGAGCTTTCAGGGCTAGCCCCTTTCGTGTGGGAGCAGTGGGTGGACGTTTCCGATTTGGGAGCTGGGCTCTGGCTGTGCCGAGAAGGAACGTCCGCAGAGTGCTGTGGCTAGGAAGCTCAGAGGGCCAGGGCTTGTGGGGCTGTGGAAGGGCTGCCTTGGGAAGGTGAGGGCCAGCAAGAGCTTTCAGGGCTAGCCCCTTTCGTGTGGGAGCAGTGGCTGGACGTTTCCGATTTGGGAGCTGGGCTCTGGCTGTGCCGGGAAGGAACATCCCCACTGTGCTGTGACTAGGAAGCTCGGAGGGCCAGGACTTGTGGGGCTGTGGAAGGGCTGCCTAGGGAAGGTGAGGGCCAGCAAGAGCTTTCAGGGCTAGCCCCTTTCATGTGGGAGCAGTGGCTGGACGTTTCCGATTTGGGAGCTGGGCTCTGGCTGTGCCGAGAAGGAACGTCCGCAGAGTGCTGTGGCTAGGAAGCTCAGAGCGCCAGTGCTTGTGGGGCTGTGGAAGGGCTGCCTAGGGAAGGTGAGGGCCAGCAAGAGCTTTCAGGGCTAGCCCCTTTCGTGTGAGAGCAGTGGCTGGACGTTTCCGATTTGGGAGCTGGGCTCTGGCTGTGCCGGGAAGGAACGTCCCCACTGTGCTGTGGCTAGGAAGCTCGGAGGGCCAGGACTTGTGGGGCTGTGGAAGGGCTGCCTAGGGAAGGTGAGGGCCAGCAAGAGCTTTCAGGGCTAGCCCCTTTCGTGTGGGAGCAGTGGCTGGACGTTTCCGATTTGGGAGCTGGGCTCTGGCTGTGCCGAGAAGGAACATCCGCAGAGTGCTGTGGCTAGGAAGCTGAGAGGGCCAGGGCTTGTGGGGCTGTGGAAGGGCTGCCTAGGGAAGGTGAGGGCCAGCAAGAGCTTTCAGGGCTAGCCCCTTTCGTGTGGGAGCAGTGGCTGGACGTTTCCGATTTGGGAGCTGGGCTCTGGCTGTGCCGGGAAGGAACGTCCCCACACTGCTGTGCCTAGGAAGCTCGGAGGGCCAGGGCTTGTGGGGCTGTGGAAGGGCTGCCTAGGGAAGGTGAGGGCCAGCAAGAGCTTTCAGGGCTAGCCCCTTTCGTGTGGGAGCAGTGGCTGGACGTTTCCGATTTGGGAGCTGGGCTCTGGCTGTGCCGGGAAGGAACATCCCCACTGTGCTGTGGCTAGGAAGCTCAGAGGGCCAGGGCTTGTGGGGCTGTGGAAGGGCTGCCTAGGGAAGGTGAGGGCCAGCAAGAGCTTTCAGGGCTAGCCCCTTTCGTGTGGGAGCAGTGGCTGGACGTTTCCGATTTGGGAGCTGGGCTCTGGCTGTGCCGGGAAGGAACGTCCGCAGAGTACTGCGGCTAGGAAGCTGAGAGGGCCAGGGCTTGTGGGGCTGTGGAAGGGCTGCCTTGGGAAGGTGAGGGCCAGCAAGAGCTTTCAGGGCTAGCCCCTTTCATGTGGGAGCAGTGGCTGGACGTTTCCGATTTGGGAGCTGGGCTCTGGCTGTGCCTGGAAGGAACATCCCCACTGTGCTGCGGCTAGGAAGCTGAGAGGGCCAGGGCTTGTGGGGCTGTGGAAGGGCTGCCTAGGGAAGGTGAGGGCCAGCAAGAGCTTTCAGGGCTAGCCCCTTTCGTGTGGGAGCAGTGGCTGGACGTTTCCGATTTGGGAGCTGGGCTCTGGCTGTGCCGGGAAGGAACATCCCCACTGTGCTGTGGCTAGGAAGCTCAGAGGGCCAGGGCTTGTGGGGCTGTGGAAGGGCTGCCTAGGGAAGGTGAGCGCCAGCAAGAGCTTTCAGGGCTAGCCCCTTTCGTGTGGGAGCAGTGGCTGGACGTTTCCGATTTGGGAGCTGGGCTGTTGCTGTGCCGGGAAGGAACGTCCGCAGAGTACTGCGGCTAGGAAGCTCGGAGGGCCAGGGCTTGTGGGGCTGTGGAAGGGCTGCCTAGGGAAGGTGAGGGCCAGTAATAGCTTTCAGGGCTAGCCGCTTTCGTGTGAGAGCAGTGGCTGGACGTTTCCGATTTGGGAGCTGGGCTCTGGCTGTGCCGGGAAGGAACGTCCCCACACTGCTGTCGCTAGGAAGCTCGGAGGGCCAGGACTTGTGGGGCTGTGGAAGGGCTGCCTAGGGAAGGTGAGGGCCAGCAAGAGCTTTCAGGGCTAGCCCCTTTCGTGTGGGAGCAGTGGCTGGACGTTTCCGATTTGGGAGCTGGGCTCTGGCTGTGCCGGGAAGGAACGTCCACAGAGTACTGCGGCTAGGAAGCTGAGAGGGCCAGGGCTTGTGGGGCTGTGGAAGGGCTGCCTAGGGAAGGTGAGGGCCAGCAAGAGCTTTCAGGGCTAGCCCCTTTCGTGTGAGAGCAGTGGCTGGACGTTTCCGATTTGGGAGCTGGGCTCTGGCTGTGCCGGGAAGGAACGTCCCCACACTGCTGTGCCTAGGAAGCTCGGAGGGCCAGGACTTGTGGGGCTGTGGAAGGGCTGCCTAGGGAAGGTGAGGGCCAGCAAGAGCTTTCAGGGCTAGCCCCTTTCGTGTGGGAGCAGTGGCTGGACGTTTCCGATTTGGGAGCTGGGCTCTGGCTGTGCCGAGAAGGAACGTCCGCAGAGTGCTGTGGCTAGGAAGCTCAGAGGGCCAGGGCTTGTGGGGCTGTGGAAGGGCTGCCTAGGGAAGGTGAGGGCCAGCAAGAGCTTTCAGGGCTAGCCCCTTTCATGTGGGAGCAGTGGCTGGACGTTTCCGATTTGGGAGCTGGGCTCTGGCTGTGCCGGGAAGGAACGTCCCCACTGTGCTGTGGCTAGGAAGGTCGGAGGGCCAGGACTTGTGGGGCTGTGGAAGGGCTGCCTAGGGAAGGTGAGGGCCAGCAAGAGCTTTCAGGGCTAGCCCCTTTCGTGTGGGAGCAGTGGCTGGACGTTTCCGATTTGGGAGCTGGGCTCTGGCTGTGCCGAGAAGGAACGTCCGCAGAGTGCTGTGGCTAGGAAGCTCAGAGGGCCAGGGCTTGTGGGGCTGTGGAAGGGCTGCCTTGGGAAGGTGAGGGCCAGCAAGAGCTTTCAGGGCTAGCCCCTTTCGTGTGGGAGCAGTGGCTGGACGTTTCCGATTTGGGAGCTGGGCTCTGGCTGTGCCGGGAAGGAACATCCCCACTGTGCTGTGACTAGGAAGCTCGGAGGGCCAGGACTTGTGGGGCTGTGGAAGGGCTGCCTAGGGAAGGTGAGGGCCAGCAAGAGCTTTCAGGGCTAGCCCCTTTCGTGTGGGAGCAGTGGCTGGACGTTTCCGATTTGGGAGCTGGGCTCTGGCTGTGCCGGGAAGGAACGTCCGCAGAGTACTGCGGCTAGGAAGCTGAGAGGGCCAGGGCTTGTGGGGCTGTGGAAGGGCTGCCTTGGGAAGGTGAGGGCCAGCAAGAGCTTTCAGGGCTAGCCCCTTTCATGTGGGAGCAGTGGCTGGACGTTTCCGATTTGGGAGCTGGGCTCTGGCTGTGCCTGGAAGGAACATCCCCACTGTGCTGCGGCTAGGAAGCTGAGAGGGCCAGGGCTTGTGGGGCTGTGGAAGGGCTGCCTAGGGAAGGTGAGGGCCAGCAAGAGCTTTCAGGGCTAGCCCCTTTCGTGTGGGAGCAGTGGCTGGACGTTTCCGATTTGGGAGCTGGGCTCTGGCTGTGCCGGGAAGGAACATCCCCACTGTGCTGTGGCTAGGAAGCTCAGAGGGCCAGGGCTTGTGGGGCTGTGGAAGGGCTGCCTAGGGAAGGTGAGCGCCAGCAAGAGCTTTCAGGGCTAGCCCCTTTCGTGTGGGAGCAGTGGCTGGACGTTTCCGATTTGGGAGCTGGGCTGTTGCTGTGCCGGGAAGGAACGTCCGCAGAGTACTGCGGCTAGGAAGCTCGGAGGGCCAGGGCTTGTGGGGCTGTGGAAGGGCTGCCTAGGGAAGGTGAGGGCCAGTAATAGCTTTCAGGGCTAGCCGCTTTCGTGTGAGAGCAGTGGCTGGACGTTTCCGATTTGGGAGCTGGGCTCTGGCTGTGCCGGGAAGGAACGTCCCCACACTGCTGTCGCTAGGAAGCTCGGAGGGCCAGGACTTGTGGGGCTGTGGAAGGGCTGCCTAGGGAAGGTGAGGGCCAGCAAGAGCTTTCAGGGCTAGCCCCTTTCGTGTGGGAGCAGTGGCTGGACGTTTCCGATTTGGGAGCTGGGCTCTGGCTGTGCCGGGAAGGAACGTCCACAGAGTACTGCGGCTAGGAAGCTGAGAGGGCCAGGGCTTGTGGGGCTGTGGAAGGGCTGCCTAGGGAAGGTGAGGGCCAGCAAGAGCTTTCAGGGCTAGCCCCTTTCGTGTGAGAGCAGTGGCTGGACGTTTCCGATTTGGGAGCTGGGCTCTGGCTGTGCCGGGAAGGAACGTCCCCACACTGCTGTGCCTAGGAAGCTCGGAGGGCCAGGACTTGTGGGGCTGTGGAAGGGCTGCCTAGGGAAGGTGAGGGCCAGCAAGAGCTTTCAGGGCTAGCCCCTTTCGTGTGGGAGCAGTGGCTGGACGTTTCCGATTTGGGAGCTGGGCTCTGGCTGTGCCGAGAAGGAACGTCCGCAGAGTGCTGTGGCTAGGAAGCTCAGAGGGCCAGGGCTTGTGGGGCTGTGGAAGGGCTGCCTAGGGAAGGTGAGGGCCAGCAAGAGCTTTCAGGGCTAGCCCCTTTCATGTGGGAGCAGTGGCTGGACGTTTCCGATTTGGGAGCTGGGCTCTGGCTGTGCCGGGAAGGAACGTCCCCACTGTGCTGTGGCTAGGAAGGTCGGAGGGCCAGGACTTGTGGGGCTGTGGAAGGGCTGCCTAGGGAAGGTGAGGGCCAGCAAGAGCTTTCAGGGCTAGCCCCTTTCGTGTGGGAGCAGTGGCTGGACGTTTCCGATTTGGGAGCTGGGCTCTGGCTGTGCCGAGAAGGAACGTCCGCAGAGTGCTGTGGCTAGGAAGCTCAGAGGGCCAGGGCTTGTGGGGCTGTGGAAGGGCTGCCTTGGGAAGGTGAGGGCCAGCAAGAGCTTTCAGGGCTAGCCCCTTTCGTGTGGGAGCAGTGGCTGGACGTTTCCGATTTGGGAGCTGGGCTCTGGCTGTGCCGGGAAGGAACATCCCCACTGTGCTGTGACTAGGAAGCTCGGAGGGCCAGGACTTGTGGGGCTGTGGAAGGGCTGCCTAGGGAAGGTGAGGGCCAGCAAGAGCTTTCAGGGCTAGCCCCTTTCATGTGGGAGCAGTGGCTGGACGTTTCCGATTTGGGAGCTGGGCTCTGGCTGTGCCGAGAAGGAACGTCCGCAGAGTGCTGTGGCTAGGAAGCTCAGAGCGCCAGTGCTTGTGGGGCTGTGGAAGGGCTGCCTAGGGAAGGTGAGGGCCAGCAAGAGCTTTCAGGGCTAGCCCCTTTCGTGTGAGAGCAGTGGCTGGACGTTTCCGATTTGGGAGCTGGGCTCTGGCTGTGCCGGGAAGGAACGTCCCCACTGTGCTGTGGCTAGGAAGCTCGGAGGGCCAGGGCTTGTGGGGCTGTGGAAGGGCTGCCTAGGGAAGGTGAGGGCCAGCAAGAGCTTTCAGGGCTAGCCCCTTTCGTGTGGGAGCAGTGGCTGGACGTTTCCGATTTGGGAGCTGGGCTCTGGCTGTGCCGAGAAGGAACATCCGCAGAGTGCTGTGGCTAGGAAGCTCAGAGGGCCAGGGCTTGTGGGGCTGTGGAAGGGCTGCCTTGGGAAGGTGAGGGCCAGCAAGAGCTTTCAGGGCTAGCCCCTTTGGTGTGGGAGCAGTGGCTGGACGTTTCCGATTTGGGAGCTGGGCTCTGGCTGTGCCGGGAAGGAACATCCCCACTGTGCTGTGGCTAGGAAGCTCGGAGGGCCAGGGCTTGTGGGGCTGTGGAAGGGCTGCCTAGGGAAGGTGAGGGCCAGCAAGAGCTTTCAGGGCTAGCCCCTTTCGTGTGGGAGCAGTGGCTGGACGTTTCCGATTTGGGAGCTGGGCTCTGGCTGTGCCGGGAAGGAACGTCCGCAGAGTACTGCGGCTAGGAAGCTGAGAGGGCCAGGGCTTGTGGGGCTGTGGAAGGGCTGCCTAAGGAAGGTGAGGGCCAGCAAGAGCTTTCAGGGCTAGCCCCTTTCGTGTGGGAGCAGTGGCTGGACGTTTCCGATTTGGGAGCTGGGCTCTGGCTGTGCCGGGAAGGAACGTCCGCAGAGTACTGCGGCTAGGAAGCTCAGAGGGCCAGGGCTTGTGGGGCTGTGGAAGGGCTGCCTAGGGAAGGTGAGGGCCAGCAAGAGCTTTCAGGGCTAGCCCCTTTCGTGTGGGAGCAGTGGCTGGACGTTTCCGATTTGGGAGCTGGGCTCTGGCTGTGCCGGGAAGGAACGTCCCCACTGTGCTGTGGCTAGGAAGCTGAGAGGGCCAGGGCTTGTGGGGCTGTGGAAGGGCTGCCTAGGGAAGGTGAGGGCCAGCAAGAGCTTTCAGGGCTAGCCCCTTTCGTGTGGGAGCAGTGGCTGGACGTTTCCGATTTGGGAGCTGGGCTCTGGCTATGCCGGGAAGGAACGTCCGCAGAGTACTGCGGCTAGGAAGCTGAGAGGGCCAGGGCTTGTGGGGCTGTGGAAGGGCTGCCTAGGGAAGGTGAGGGCCAGCAAGAGCTTTCAGGGCTAGCCCCTTTCGTGTGGGAGCAGTGGCTGGACGTTTCCGATTTGGGAGCTGGGCTCTGGCTGTGCCGGGAAGGAACGTCCCCACTGTGCTGTGGCTAGGAAGCTGAGAGGGCCAGGGCTTGTGGGGCTGTGGAAGGGCTGCCTAGGGAAGGTGAGGGCCAGCAAGAGCTTTCAGGGCTAGCCCCTTTCGTGTGGGAGCAGTGGCTGGACGTTTCCGATTTGGGAGCTGGGCTCTGGCTGTGCCTGGAAGGAACATCCCCACTGTGCTGTGGCTAGGAAGCTCGGAGGGCCAGGGCTTGTGGGGCTGTGGAAGGGCTGCCTAGGGAAGGTGAGGGCCAGCAAGAGCTTTCAGGGCTAGCCCCTTTCGTGTGGGAGCAGTGGCTGGACGTTTCCGATTTGGGAGCTGGGCTCTGGCTGTGTGTGGGAAGGAACGTCCCCACACTGCTGTGCCTAGGAAGCTCGGAGGGCCAGGGCTTGTGGGGCTGTGGAAGGGCTGCCTAGGGAAGGTGAGGGCCAGCAAGAGCTTTCAGGGCTAGCCCCTTTCGTGTGGGAGCAGTGGCTGGACGTTTCCGATTTGGGAGCTGGGCTCTGGCTGTGCCGAGAAGGAACGTCCGCAGAGTGCTGTGGCTAGGAAGCTCAGAGGGCCAGGGCTTGTGGGGCTGTGGAAGGGCTGCCTTGGGAAGGTGAGGGCCAGCAAGAGCTTTCAGGGCTAGCCCCTTTCGTGTGGGAGCAGTGGCTGGACGTTTCCGATTTGGGAGCTGGGCTCTGGCTGTGCCGGGAAGGAACATCCCCACTGTGCTGTGACTAGGAAGCTCGGAGGGCCAGGACTTGTGGGGCTGTGGAAGGGCTGCCTAGGGAAGGTGAGGGCCAGCAAGAGCTTTCAGGGCTAGCCCCTTTCATGTGGGAGCAGTGGCTGGACGTTTCCGATTTGGGAGCTGGGCTCTGGCTGTGCCGAGAAGGAACGTCCGCAGAGTGCTGTGGCTAGGAAGCTCAGAGCGCCAGTGCTTGTGGGGCTGTGGAAGGGCTGCCTAGGGAAGGTGAGGGCCAGCAAGAGCTTTCAGGGCTAGCCCCTTTCGTGTGAGAGCAGTGGCTGGACGTTTCCGATTTGGGAGCTGGGCTCTGGCTGTGCCGGGAAGGAACATCCCCACTGTGCTGTGGCTAGGAAGCTCGGAGGGCCAGGGCTTGTGGGGCTGTGGAAGGGCTGCCTAGGGAAGGTGAGGGCCAGCAAGAGCTTTCAGGGCTAGCCCCTTTGGTGTGGGAGCAGTGGCTGGACGTTTCCGATTTGGGAGCTGGGCTCTGGCTGTGCCGGGAAGGAACATCCCCACTGTGCTGTGGCTAGGAAGCTCGGAGGGCCAGGGCTTGTGGGGCTGTGGAAGGGCTGCCTAGGGAAGGTGAGGGCCAGCAAGAGCTTTCAGGGCTAGCCCCTTTCGTGTGGGAGCAGTGGCTGGACGTTTCCGATTTGGGAGCTGGGCTCTGGCTGTGCCGGGAAGGAACGTCCGCAGAGTACTGCGGCTAGGAAGCTGAGAGGGCCAGGGCTTGTGGGGCTGTGGAAGGGCTGCCTAAGGAAGGTGAGGGCCAGCAAGAGCTTTCAGGGCTAGCCCCTTTCGTGTGGGAGCAGTGGCTGGACGTTTCCGATTTGGGAGCTGGGCTCTGGCTGTGCCGGGAAGGAACGTCCGCAGAGTACTGCGGCTAGGAAGCTGAGAGGGCCAGGGCTTGTGGGGCTGTGGAAGGGCTGCCTAGGGAAGGTGAGGGCCAGCAAGAGCTTTCAGGGCTAGCCCCTTTCGTGTGGGAGCAGTGGCTGGACGTTTCCGATTTGGGAGCTGGGCTCTGGCTGTGCTGGGAAGGAACGTCCCCACTGTGCTGTGGCTAGGAAGCTGAGAGGGCCAGGGCTTGTGGGGCTGTGGAAGGGCTGCCTAGGGAAGGTGAGGGCCAGCAAGAGCTTTCAGGGCTAGCCCCTTTCGTGTGGGAGCAGTGGCTGGACGTTTCCGATTTGGGAGCTGGGCTCTGGCTATGCCGGGAAGGAACGTCCGCAGAGTACTGCGGCTAGGAAGCTGAGAGGGCCAGGGCTTGTGGGGCTGTGGAAGGGCTGCCTAGGGAAGGTGAGGGCCAGCAAGAGCTTTCAGGGCTAGCCCCTTTCGTGTGGGAGCAGTGGCTGGACGTTTCCGATTTGGGAGCTGGGCTCTGGCTGTGCCGGGAAGGAACGTCCGCAGAGTACTGCGGCTAGGAAGCTGAGAGGGCCAGGGCTTGTGGGGCTGTGGAAGGGCTGCCTAGGGAAGGTGAGGGCCAGCAAGAGCTTTCAGGGCTAGCCCCTTTCGTGTGGGAGCAGTGGCTGGACATTTCTGATTTGGGAGCTGGGCTCTGGCTGTGCCGGGAAGGAACATCCCCACTGTGCTGTGGCTATGAAGCTCAGAGGGCCAGGGCTTGTGGGGCTGTGGAAGGGCTGCCTAGGGAAGGTGAGGGCCAGCAAGAGCTTTCAGGGCTAGCCCCTTTCGTGTGGGAGCAGTGGCTGGACGTTTCCGATTTGGGAGCTGGGCTCTGGCTGTGCCGAGAAGGAACGTCCGCAGAGTGCTGTGGCTAGGAAGCTCAGAGGGCCAGGGCTTGTGGGGCTGTGGAAGGGCTGCCTTGGGAAGGTGAGGGCCAGCAAGAGCTTTCAGGGCTAGCCCCTTTCGTGTGGGAGCAGTGGCTGGACGTTTCCGATTTGGGAGCTGGGCTCTGGCTGTGCCGGGAAGGAACATCCCCACTGTGCTGTGACTAGGAAGCTCGGAGGGCCAGGACTTGTGGGGCTGTGGAAGGGCTGCCTAGGGAAGGTGAGGGCCAGCAAGAGCTTTCAGGGCTAGCCCCTTTCATGTGGGAGCAGTGGCTGGACGTTTCCGATTTGGGAGCTGGGCTCTGGCTGTGCCGAGAAGGAACGTCCGCAGAGTGCTGTGGCTAGGAAGCTCAGAGCGCCAGTGCTTGTGGGGCTGTGGAAGGGCTGCCTAGGGAAGGTGAGGGCCAGCAAGAGCTTTCAGGGCTAGCCCCTTTCGTGTGAGAGCAGTGGCTGGACGTTTCCGATTTGGGAGCTGGGCTCTGGCTGTGCCGGGAAGGAACGTCCCCACTGTGCTGTGGCTAGGAAGCTCGGAGGGCCAGGACTTGTGGGGCTGTGGAAGGGCTGCCTAGGGAAGGTGAGGGCCAGCAAGAGCTTTCAGGGCTAGCCCCTTTCATGTGGGAGCAGTGGCTGGACGTTTCCGATTTGGGAGCTGGGCTCTGGCTGTGCCGGGAAGGAACATCCCCACTGTGCTGTGGCTAGGAAGCTCGGAGGGCCAGGGCTTGTGGGGCTGTGGAAGGGCTGCCTAGGGAAGGTGAGGGCCAGCAAGAGCTTTCAGGGCTAGCCCCTTTCGTGTGGGAGCAGTGGCTGGACGTTTCCGATTTGGGAGCTGGGCTCTGGCTGTGCCGGGAAGGAACGTCCGCAGAGTACTGCGGCTAGGAAGCTGAGAGGGCCAGGGCTTGTGGGGCTGTGGAAGGGCTGCCTAAGGAAGGTGAGGGCCAGCAAGAGCTTTCAGGGCTAGCCCCTTTCGTGTGGGAGCAGTGGCTGGACGTTTCCGATTTGGGAGCTGGGCTCTGGCTGTGCCGGGAAGGAACGTCCGCAGAGTACTGCGGCTAGGAAGCTGAGAGGGCCAGGGCTTGTGGGGCTGTGGAAGGGCTGCCTAGGGAAGGTGAGGGCCAGCAAGAGCTTTCAGGGCTAGCCCCTTTCGTGTGGGAGCAGTGGCTGGACGTTTCCGATTTGGGAGCTGGGCTCTGGCTGTGCCGGGAAGGAACGTCCCCACTGTGCTGTGGCTAGGAAGCTGAGAGGGCCAGGGCTTGTGGGGCTGTGGAAGGGCTGCCTAGGGAAGGTGAGGGCCAGCAAGAGCTTTCAGGGCTAGCCCCTTTCGTGTGGGAGCAGTGGCTGGACGTTTCCGATTTGGGAGCTGGGCTCTGGCTATGCCGGGAAGGAACGTCCGCAGAGTACTGCGGCTAGGAAGCTGAGAGGGCCAGGGCTTGTGGGGCTGTGGAAGGGCTGCCTAGGGAAGGTGAGGGCCAGCAAGAGCTTTCAGGGCTAGCCCCTTTCGTGTGGGAGCAGTGGCTGGACGTTTCCGATTTGGGAGCTGGGCTCTGGCTGTGCCGGGAAGGAACGTCCGCAGAGTACTGCGGCTAGGAAGCTGAGAGGGCCAGGGCTTGTGGGGCTGTGGAAGGGCTGCCTTGGGAAGGTGAGGGCCAGCAAGAGCTTTCAGGGCTAGCCCCTTTCGTGTGGGAGCAGTGGCTGGACGTTTCCGATTTGGGAGCTGGGCTCTGGCTGTGCCTGGAAGGAACATCCCCACTGTGCTGTGGCTAGGAAGCTCGGAGGGCCAGGGCTTGTGGGGCTGTGGAAGGGCTGCCTAGGGAAGGTGAGGGCCAGCAAGAGCTTTCAGGGCTAGCCCCTTTCGTGTGGGAGCAGTGGCTGGACGTTTCCGATTTGGGAGCTGGGCTCTGGCTGTGTGTGGGAAGGAACGTCCCCACACTGCTGTGCCTAGGAAGCTCGGAGGGCCAGGGCTTGTGGGGCTGTGGAAGGGCTGCCTAGGGAAGGTGAGGGCCAGCAAGAGCTTTCAGGGCTAGCCCCTTTCGTGTGGGAGCAGTGGCTGGACGTTTCCGATTTGGGAGCTGGGCTCTGGCTGTGCCGAGAAGGAACGTCCGCAGAGTGCTGTGGCTAGGAAGCTCAGAGGGCCAGGGCTTGTGGGGCTGTGGAAGGGCTGCCTAGGGAAGGTGAGGGCCAGCAAGAGCTTTCAGGGCTAGCCCCTTTCGTGTGGGAGCAGTGGCTGGACATTTCTGATTTGGGAGCTGGGCTCTGGCTGTGCCGGGAAGGAACATCCCCACTGTGCTGTGGCTATGAAGCTCAGAGGGCCAGGGCTTGTGGGGCTGTGGAAGGGCTGCCTAGGGAAGGTGAGGGCCAGCAAGAGCTTTCAGGGCTAGCCCCTTTCGTGTGGGAGCAGTGGCTGGACGTTTCCGATTTGGGAGCTGGGCTCTGGCTGTGCCGAGAAGGAACGTCCGCAGAGTGCTGCGGCTAGGAAGCTGAGAGGGCCAGGGCTTGTGGGGCTGTGGAAGGGCTGCCTTGGGAAGGTGAGGGCCAGCAAGAGCTTTCAGGGCTAGCCCCTTTCGTGTGGGAGCAGTGGCTGGACGTTTCCGATTTGGGAGCTGGGCTCTGGCTGTGCCGGGAAGGAACATCCCCACTGTGCTGTGGCTAGGAAGCTCAGAGGGCCAGGGCTTGTGGGGCTGTGGAAGGGCTGCCTAGGGAAGGTGAGGGCCAGCAAGAGCTTTCAGGGCTAGCCCCTTTCATGTGGGAGCAGTGGCTGGACGTTTCCGATTTGGGAGCTGGGCTCTGGCTGTGCCGGGAAGGAACATCCCCACTGTGCTGTGGCTAGGAAGCTCGGAGGGCCAGGGCTTGTGGGCTGTGGAAGGGCTGCCTAGGGAAGGTGAGGGCCAGCAAGAGCTTTCAGGCCTAGCCCCTTTCGTGTGGGAGCAGTGGCTGGACGTTTCCGATTTGGGAGCTGGGCTCTGGCTGTGCCGGGAAGGAACGTCCGCAGAGTACTGCGGCTAGGAAGCTGAGAGGGCCAGGGCTTGTGGGGCTGTGGAAGGGCTGCCTAGGGAAGGTGAGGGCCAGCAAGAGCTTTCAGGGCTAGCCCCTTTCGTGTGGGAGCAGTGGCTGGACGTTTCCGATTTGGGAGCTGGGCTCTGGCTGTGCCGGGAAGGAACGTCCGCAGAGTACTGCGGCTAGGAAGCTGAGAGGGCCAGGGCTTGTGGGGCTGTGGAAGGGCTGCCTAGGGAAGGTGAGGGCCAGCAAGAGCTTTCAGGGCTAGCCCCTTTCATGTGGGAGCAGTGGCTGGACGTTTCCGATTTGGGAGCTGGGCTCTGGCTGTGCCGGGAAGGAACGTCCCCACACTGCTGTCGCTAGGAAGCTCAGAGGGCCAGGGCTTGTGGGGCTGTGGAAGGGCTGCCTAGGGAAGGTGAGGGCCAGCAAGAGCTTTCAGGGCTAGCCCCTTTCGTGTGGGAGCAGTGGCTGGACGTTTCCGATTTGGGAGCTGGGCTCTGGCTGTGCCGGGAAGGAACGTCCGCAGAGTACTGCGGCTAGGAAGCTGAGAGGGCCAGGGCTTGTGGGGCTGTGGAAGGGCTGCCTAGGGAAGGTGAGGGCCAGCAAGAGCTTTCAGGGCTAGCCCCTTTTGTGTGGGAGCAGTGGCTGGACGTTTCCGATTTGGGAGCTGGGCTCTGGCTGTGCCGAGAAGGAACGTCCGCAGAGTACTGCGGCTAGGAAGCTGAGAGGGCCAGGGCTTGTGGGGCTGTGGAAGGGCTGCCTAGGGAAGGTGAGGGCCAGCAAGAGCTTTCAGGGCTAGCCCCTTTCGTGTGGGAGCAGTGGCTGGACGTTTCCGATTTGGGAGCTGGGCTCTGGCTGTGCCGGGAAGGAATATCCGCAGAGTACTGCGGCTAGGAAGCTGAGAGGGCCAGGGCTTGTGGGGCTGTGGAAGGGCTGCCTAGGGAAGGTGAGGGCCAGCAAGAGCTTTCAGGGCTAGCCCCTTTCGTGTGGGAGCAGTGGCTGGACGTTTCCGATTTGGGAGCTGGGCTGTTGCTGTGCCAGGAAGGAACGTCCGCAGAGTACTGCGGCTAGGAAGCTGAGAGGGCCAGGGCTTGTGGGGCTATGGAAGGGCTGCCTTGGGAAGGTGAGGGCCAGCAAGAGCTTTCAGGGCTAGCCCCTTTCGTGTGGGAGCAGTGGCTGGACATTTCCGATTTGGGAGCTGGGCTCTGGCTGTGCCGGGAAGGAACATCCCCACTGTGCTGTGGCTAGGAAGCTCAGAGGGCCAGGGCTTGTGGGGCTGTGGAAGGGCTGCCTAGGGAAGGTGAGGGCCAGCAAGAGCTTTCAGGGCTAGCCCCTTTCGTGTGGGAGCAGTGGCTGGACGTTTCCGATTTGGGAGCTGGGCTGTTGCTGTGCCGGGAAGGAACGTCCGCAGAGTACTGCGGCTAGGAAGCTGAGAGGGCCAGGGCTTGTGGGGCTGTGGAAGGGCTGCCTTGGGAAGGTGAGGGCCAGCAAGAGCTTTCAGGGCTAGCCCCTTTCGTGTGAGAGCAGTGGCTGGACATTTCCGATTTGGGAGCCGGGCTCTGGCTGTGCCGGGAAGGAACGTCCCCACACTGCTGTGCCTAGGAAGCTCGGAGGGCCAGGACTTGTGGGGCTGTGGAAGGGCTGCCTAGGGAAGGTGAGGGCCAGCAAGAGCTTTCAGGGCTAGCCCCTTTCATGTGGGAGCAGTGGCTGGACGTTTCCGATTTGGGAGCTGGGCTCTGGCTGTGCCGGGAAGGAACATCCCCACTGTGCTGTGGCTAGGAAGGTCGGAGGGCCAGGGCTTGTGGGCTGTGGAAGGGCTGCCTAGGGAAGGTGAGGGCCAGCAAGAGCTTTCAGGGCTAGCCCCTTTCGTGTGGGAGCAGTGGCTGGACGTTTCCGATTTGGGAGCTGGGCTCTGGCTGTGCCGGGAAGGAACGTCCGCAGAGTACTGCGGCTAGGAAGCTGAGAGGGCCAGGGCTTGTGGGGCTGTGGAAGGGCTGCCTAGGGAAGGTGAGGGCCAGCAAGAGCTTTCAGGGCTAGCCCCTTTCGTGTGGGAGCAGTGGCTGGACGTTTCCGATTTGGGAGCTGGGCTCTGGCTGTGCCGGGAAGGAATATCCGCAGAGTACTGCGGCTAGGAAGCTGAGAGGGCCAGGGCTTGTGGGGCTGTGGAAGGGCTGCCTAGGGAAGGTGAGGGCCAGCAAGAGCTTTCAGGGCTAGCCCCTTTCGTGTGGGAGCAGTGGCTGGACGTTTCCGATTTGGGAGCTGGGCTCTGGCTGTGCCGGGAAGGAACGTCCCCACACTGCTGTCGCTAGGAAGCTCAGAGGGCCAGGGCTTGTGGGGCTGTGGAAGGGCTGCCTAGGGAAGGTGAGGGCCAGCAAGAGCTTTCAGGGCTAGCCCCTTTCGTGTGGGAGCAGTGGCTGGACGTTTCCGATTTGGGAGCTGGGCTCTGGCTGTGCCGGGAAGGAACGTCCGCAGAGTACTGCGGCTAGGAAGCTGAGAGGGCCAGGGCTTGTGGGGCTGTGGAAGGGCTGCCTAGGGAAGGTGAGGGCCAGCAAGAGCTTTCAGGGCTAGCCCCTTTCGTGTGAGAGCAGTGGCTGGACGTTTCCGATTTGGGAGCTGGGCTCTGGCTGTGCCGGGAAGGAACGTCCCCACTGTGCTGTGGCTAGGAAGCTCAGAGGGCCAGGGCTTGTGGGGCTGTGGAAGGGCTGCCTAGGGAAGGTGAGGGCCAGCAAGAGCTTTCAGGGCTAGCCCCTTTCGTGTGGGAGCAGTGGCTGGACGTTTCCGATTTGGGAGCTGGGCTCTGGCTGTGCCGGGAAGGAACGTCCGCAGAGTACTGCGGCTAGGAAGCTGAGAGGGCCAGGGCTTGTGGGGCTGTGGAAGGGCTGCCTAGGGAAGGTGAGGGCCAGCAAGAGCTTTCAGGGCTAGCCCCTTTCGTGTGGGAGCAGTGGCTGGACGTTTCCGATTTGGGAGCTGGGCTCTGGCTGTGCCGAGAAGGAACGTCCGCAGAGTACTGCGGCTAGGAAGCTCAGAGGGCCAGGGCTTGTGGGGCTGTGGAAGGGCTGCCTAGGGAAGGTGAGGGCCAGCAAGAGCTTTCAGGGCTAGCCCCTTTCGTGTGGGAGCAGTGGCTGGACGTTTCCGATTTGGGAGCTGGGCTCTGGCTGTGCCGGGAAGGAATATCCGCAGAGTACTGCGGCTAGGAAGCTGAGAGGGCCAGGGCTTGTGGGGCTGTGGAAGGGCTGCCTAGGGAAGGTGAGGGCCAGCAAGAGCTTTCAGGGCTAGCCCCTTTCGTGTGGGAGCAGTGGCTGGACGTTTCCGATTTGGGAGCTGGGCTGTTGCTGTGCCAGGAAGGAACGTCCGCAGAGTACTGCGGCTAGGAAGCTGAGAGGGCCAGGGCTTGTGGGGCTATGGAAGGGCTGCCTTGGGAAGGTGAGGGCCAGCAAGAGCTTTCAGGGCTAGCCCCTTTCGTGTGGGAGCAGTGGCTGGACATTTCCGATTTGGGAGCTGGGCTCTGGCTGTGCCGGGAAGGAACATCCCCACTGTGCTGTGGCTAGGAAGCTGAGAGGGCCAGGGCTTGTGGGGCTGTGGAAGGGCTGCCTAGGGAAGGTGAGGGCCAGCAAGAGCTTTCAGGGCTAGCCCCTTTCGTGTGGGAGCAGTGGCTGGACGTTTCCGATTTGGGAGCTGGGCTGTTGCTGTGCCGGGAAGGAACGTCCGCAGAGTACTGCGGCTAGGAAGCTGAGAGGGCCAGGGCTTGTGGGGCTGTGGAAGGGCTGCCTTGGGAAGGTGAGGGCCAGCAAGAGCTTTCAGGGCTAGCCCCTTTCGTGTGGGAGCAGTGGCTGGACGTTTCCGATTTGGGAGCTGGGCTCTGGCTGTGCCGGGAAGGAACATCCCCACTGTGCTGTGGCTAGGAAGCTCAGAGGGCCAGGGCTTGTGGGGCTGTGGAAGGGCTGCCTAGGGAAGGTGAGGGCCAGCAAGAGCTTTCAGGGCTAGCCCCTTTCGTGTGGGAGCAGTGGCTGGACGTTTCCGATTTGGGAGCTGGGCTCTGGCTGTGCCGGGAAGGAACGTCCCCACACTGCTGTCGCTAGGAAGCTCAGAGGGCCAGGGCTTGTGGGGCTGTGGAAGGGCTGCCTAGGGAAGGTGAGGGCCAGCAAGAGCTTTCAGGGCTAGCCCCTTTCGTGTGGGAGCAGTGGCTGGACGTTTCCGATTTGGGAGCTGGGCTCTGGCTGTGCCGGGAAGGAACGTCCGCAGAGTACTGCGGCTAGGAAGCTGAGAGGGCCAGGGCTTGTGGGGCTGTGGAAGGGCTGCCTAGGGAAGGTGAGGGCCAGCAAGAGCTTTCAGGGCTAGCCCCTTTCGTGTGAGAGCAGTGGCTGGACGTTTCCGATTTGGGAGCTGGGCTCTGGCTGTGCCGAGAAGGAACGTCCGCAGAGTACTGCGGCTAGGAAGCTCAGAGGGCCAGGGCTTGTGGGGCTGTGGAAGGGCTGCCTAGGGAAGGTGAGGGCCAGCAAGAGCTTTCAGGGCTAGCCCCTTTCGTGTGGGAGCAGTGGCTGGACGTTTCCGATTTGGGAGCTGGGCTCTGGCTGTGCCGGGAAGGAACGTCCGCAGAGTACTGCGGCTAGGAAGCTGAGAGGGCCAGGGCTTGTGGGGCTGTGGAAGGGCTGCCTAGGGAAGGTGAGGGCCAGCA